>NW_026889778.1:31427500-31790000 GCF_033153115.1 Saccostrea echinata
AAGCATCCTGCTAGCTTTCTTGCTTCATATTTAACACTATTAAACACTTGCACTACGTGTTGAAACAATGTTTTGCAAGGAGGCTGCCATTGCTAAACTAAAACTAATACTGGAGCCGATGATGGAAATTGGAGAAAATTCCGGAAAAAATATGAAAATTGCCGAAAAAAGTTTAGGTTCGGGGATGTAAAATAGGGACGGTCGGGTAATCGGAACCACACATATTTTTTTATCTGGCCTTACATATGTATATAGGACGAGATGATGCAAATTCTAAGTTTTATTTGTTATATGTAAATTTATCATAAAATAAAGTTGGTGAAAAAAATATAGACTTTACATTAATATTTTGAAGTAATCAAATAACTCATTATTGGTAAAAATTTTGAATGTTAAGTAAAAATTCAGACAAATAACTTTCCTTATGACTTGTATGAATGAACAAACAAGAAAAAATATTAATGTAGAGTCCTGAGCTCTGATTGGTGATTAATTTAGTTGCCATGGTCCTAAAATTTTTGATTGGTGCATAAAATTTCTCTAATAGTCCCCAAATTGGCAACCATTTTAAATCAACTTGGTGCTCATCAGATTCTGGAACTATAATCATTTTCCCAACCATTTTTTTTCTGAAGAGGAGAAAAGAAGTTGTAAAGTTAGGATTGGACATGAATTGTGTTTTCTTTATCACCTTCTCTGTCTTTTCAAGAACACAAAAAAAAATCTGAAGAAATAAATTTTCTCTTAAGATTGTCAATTATTTTAACACAAGGGCTTGTCTTCCAGATTGTTAAAAACAAAATATATTCCCAGTGTATTTAATGATTTAAGATGAAAACAAAATGATTTTGCTTCGTTTTAGATGAGCTAGTGCAATGATCAGAAAAAGGGAAGATTTAAATTCTTTTTCATTTTCTATCATAATCATTAATTTATATATGATTAAATTTTACAAGCAAGAATTAAACTTTAATTTTAAAAAGAATTACCTTTAGTTAGTACCCTGACTTTTTCAACAATTAACTTTTTTTTTCAATATTAGTTTTTAATTTTTGCCTCTATATTTGGGCTAGTAACTTTTTACTTAGGGCTAGTAACTTTATTGCTGACACTAGCCCGTGGGCTAGTACTTGAATTTTTTAATTGCACACCCCTGCCCATGAGTGCTTACTTCGTCAATATCAGCTTCTAAAGTTGGCGCCTATGAAAATTTTGCCAAATTTGCCTGGCGATTAAAAATTTGCATTGGAGATTAAATTTTTTTTTATTAGGAGCCAGCTGATGCCTAAATTTTAGAGGTCACCTAGAGGCCTGTAAATCTATATATTACCTCCTTCTGGAGTGACAAGATCAATTAAATCACTTGGCTTTGACTCAAACAGGGTATTCTTCACCAATACATCAAGTTGAAGTTCTGAGAAAGCTGGAAGATTATGTATTGTTTCCCGTATCCTTTGGGTTTCAATCATATTTGTATCAACAACACTCAGAACTCTAGCAGGTATTTCTATTCTCTTTAGAATTCCAGGACTTGTTTTTTTCCAATAACGAATCTACAAAAAAAGTACAAATCCAGTATAGCTTGCATAATAATTGATATCAAATTCAGTTCTTTATAATATATAACTACCGTATAACGGTTATTTTCTGCCGTTGTCCAATTTTTGCGGAATTTTGCGGATAGGACAAATCCGCAAAAATTACAATCGCAAAATATTTTTTTCAATATTCATTCAGATATTTTGTATATGCAATTATGACAAGTGGTGCGTATGTCTGACAGGGTTCTCATTAACGTAAGAACCTGTGTACTGGACACAGCAAAATTATTTGGAATGCAAGGTTTTTAAAATCGATGCGTCCGCATCGACTCATGAGTGGCCACATCCTCATAGCGAGAAAATTCGGGTTTCATCGAAATTCGAAGATTTTAGATGTCAGGATTTGTCCAAAACATATTGAATCAAAACCTCCCTAGCTGTAAATAATATCAATTAAATAAGTTGATACAAAAACATCTTTACTTGTACCTGTCAGGGATGGGCACGATTACTGAAAAATGTAATCGATTAATAATCGATAATTAATAGGTACATATGTACTACCTATTTCGCAATTATTAGTCCAAACTCCGATAGCTGCAAACAACACATGGTAGCTTTTCTTTTCTAAACGTGTTTTATATTGAGACAATAATTACTGCTTGTATACACAATGTGGCTCGATTGTCTTGTGAATTTCACCTAATGCATAAGACTGACAGGATTAGTTACGCCTCAATGCACATGACACCTGTCATTGTTAACCGTCAACTTTGGGGTACTTCATTATGCAACTGTTTGTTTTAGCTTGAAATATAAACACCAAATTAATTTTGATGGCAGTTAACTAGAAATGTATTTTAGAATATGGCTTGGATGTATTTATTATCATTATCTACACATATTTAAATACTAGTATTTTAATAGATCGCATCAAACTGTTAGAATAAAGATTTGTATTGTTGTTTGGGTGGACTTATACTGCATTAATTTATTTCAATTGGTACTCGAAATATTTTTACAAAAACTAACTAAAAGATAGTAGTTTAATTAAGCCTAATAGCTAAATACCAGTTTCCATGCACCTTTGATCAGTATGTCTTAATGAATTTATAAAATGTAAACAAGACAGCATTCTGATAATTCATACAGTTTAGTGCATGATCATACCCTGTAAATAAATTTTTGCGGTATAGTGCAACCGCAGAAATTGAAAACGCAGAAATTAATTTGCAACCTTTTTGGGGTTAAATCGCAAAAATTTCCAACCGCAGAAAATACCCGTTATACGGTATATACTGTACTGGGATTTAAATACTCATGTGTATACTTTTGCATCTTTTTCCTTAAATATTCTCTTGTAAAACATTGATTCTCAGATAATGTGAAAAAGAGTTGAAAATGCCCCCTTGTACGTTGGTAAGTTGAATTTCTCGTGGAATATTTTCTCAAGAATTAAAATTCAGACTTGCCCCCAGCACTTTATATGTACCAAAGATCAATTTTTTCTCAATAATGTTGTTTTGCACTTGTGCCAATGTGATTTTTGTGCAACATTTAGGAATTTATAAGTGTCCGTCACGTGATCAACAAAGTCATGTTACATCACAAAAATGCATTATTATAATACCTGATTACACTCTTATCACAAGTTGACTGCAAATTCATACATATATTACAAATTGAAATTAAAATCTAGCTCAAAATGAAATGTATATTTTAATGCATATTAAGCCTTCGGACAGCCTTAACATAGCTGCGTACTGAGCAACCATTGCTTTGCTATTCTTGAGAAGATTCTTTGAACATTTTTATGTTTTTATGCCATCGATGTTGAAATTAAGCTTAAATCTGCACTACCTAAGGATGCTTGCATATCAATCAACATAAGCCATCAGTTCTTGAGAAAAAAAAAATTAAACACTTTTTTTTCTTAAATTTTCCTATGAAAAATTTGCCCCTCCCTCCTCCCCTAAGGGGGCCTGATTTAAACTCTCTTGATCTGCACTTACGAACAATGCTTTTATTGTACTAATAGTAATCTGATCATTCATAAACATGCTTTTTTCTTTATACATTTTTCCAGTGAAAGATTTGCATCCCAATTGAAGTCCCATCGCACCAACCCCTTGGGGTCCAGGATTTTAAAAAAGCCTGCATTCTGAACTTAATTAAGAATGCCTAAATTTGTCTATCATGTCTTTGCTGTTCTAAAAATGACCTATAAAGATTTTCCCCTATATCTAAACAATGGCACTTAAAAGTTTGGTCGGACCCCATCGTAGTCACATTATACACTGTGGGCCATAAAATAACTAAATTTAAATCTACACTGTAAAAAAAGCATTTATATAAGTTTTGCCTTTTCTAATTCAGTGGTTCCTTAGAGGTTTTGTTAAAAATTGTGTACCATTTCTCAAGACCCCTTAGCCAATCTTCTTCAAAGAGCTAGGTTCACTTCATGCATAAAATGGCCCTGTCCTTATATCAATCAATTGACTATCACCCTCTGTCCCATTTCATATATCAAAATGAAGTAGAGACTTAGTACTTTCATTTCCTATAACAAATTTTCTTTTTGAGAATCCATGTATTGGAAAACAGGCTTTGAGAAAATGCAATGTTCTTGAATTTTGCAGAAAACATTCGTATTTGACTACCTTCAACAAAGAATTAAAATATGAGCACAGCCCACGATCCAAAAATTAAAACATGTTTTGTGATTCTCAGAAACAGATCTTTCATTATGTAATTGCATATTTTGGATCAGAGGTTGTGCTCTATATGAAATATTGAAAAAATACCTCAACTTTTGGCCATTTTAAGGGAAGTTACAGGATATGGGAAAAATGACACATTTTATGATGTCATAATGCATTGACTAGAGAGAAAATTACGTCATGTTCAATAGATATATGGTCCCCAAGTGTCCAAGCTATAAATACTGCATTTTCAACCAAAACTGAGCAGTTTCAATTTTTCAGAAATTCTCAGGGCCAGAAAAGGCCCTAAGTGGCTCTTGCTCTTTATCACAGAGTATCCTTGTACCAAGAGCTTTCATTCACATAAAAATTAAAGGGATCTAAACAAGGGTAGATAAGGCCACAGAGGTTTTATTTCTTGGATTATGATTTTTTTTATGTAGTTCACTTTAAAATCAATACCCCCCTCCCCAACACCAGCACCCCTAGAAGATAAATTACCCCAAAGCAAGAGAATTAAGATGCCTAGGGATCAACAAAATAATCTAGTACTCAGTAACAAATCAAAAAGTAGATCAATTTACTTGTTTGTACTCTCTCCTTTGTCACTATCACCATGCAGACTAAATAAAACAATAGTGCTTGAGCAAATAAACTCAACTCACATCCTATCAAATTAGCCACTCATGGTCAGTGAAAAAAACTCATACCTCAGGAAGCTTCCAAGTAAGTTTCAGCTTCTCTGGTCTGATTGTTCTTGAGAAGATTTTGTAATGACCCAACCCTTTATTTGCCTTTTCTTGATTATTTCCCACTTTGAAGGAGGCTTAGCCCTTCTTTACCCAGGGATGCTTTGCACCAACTCTTTGAAAATGAGCTTAAACCATTTTAAGATAAGTGATATTAAGGTCAAAAGAAAGGCAAAAGTAAAAAAAGTTGATGCATTTGAACAGCTCTGATCAATATGTATAGGCATATAAGGTTTAATAACAAGAGGCCCAAGGGCCTTTGAATCGCTCTTCCGATGAATTGTACAAGAAGCCTCCTAGTATTCTATATATTTAGATAAAGCCTTGAAATTCCAAAAGTAGGTCATTGTGACCTACATTTTGGTTAAAACTCTGAAAACTCACGGTGTATCAACTGACAAAGTTTGATGATTCTAATCTTCTTACTATGTTATATATAAAAATATCACCATGAAATGACAAAAGAAGGTCATGATGACCTACTTTTTGGTAACATACTCAGAGACCCTAAAACACATTAACTGATGATTCTTATCATTTGAAATATTTAGATATTGCCTTGAATTTCCAAAAGTAGCTCGGTCACCATATCCTACATTTTAGTTAACACATTCTAAAGACCCAAGATATATAAATTGATAAAGTTTGTTGATTCTAAGCCAATTAGTATCTGAAATATTAAATTATAGTCATGATATTAAAGGAGTAGATCAACCACACCTTCTTTTTGATTGAAATACTCCAAGGACCCAAAATGCATCAACTTACAATGTTTGACGATTCTAAGCCATAAAATCCAAAAAGTAGGTCATGGTAACCTACTTTTTAGTTGACACACTCCGAAGACCAAAGATACATCAACTGACAAAGTCTGAAGATTCTAAGCCAAATAGTATCTGAAATATTTAAATATAGCCATAAAATTCCAAAAGAAGGTCATGGTGACCTACTTTTCAGTTGACAAACTGCAAGGACCCAAAATGCATCATCAGACAAAGTTTCATAATTCTAAGCTAATTTGTATCTGAAAATAGTTAAATATATATAGTCTTAAAATTCAGAAGTGAATGTGGATGATGATGATGATGATGATGATGTCCCCCTTGCTGTCCTACAGCTGTCAAGAGAAATTATTGGTTGTGAATTCTTGGAATTAACTAGGATAGATGCCTGCGTAGAAACATGTGACAACAGAAAACAGGACTGGGACAGGCCAGCTTCAGAAATCATCGAGGAAATGAATGAAGAGGAAGAGGAGGAACAAGAGGTAGAAGAGAGTGAAGAGTGTGAGTCTGTGATCTGTCGACAAAAATTCTGTGAGCATGTTGAAGAAATGAAAATGTATGCAAGTGTTCATGGGCATAAGATTTTGGAAAAACTTGTAGATATTGATGAGATGATGACAGAGGACTACATTAAGTGCAAATCTGGAGTGCAAACAAATATAAGTGACTTTTTCAAAAATTAAAAGACATTCAAAATTGCATGAACTCTATATGTATATACATGTATATAATGATTGTATATATATAATAATTGTGGGCTAAATATAATATATGCTATTAAACAAAAAGGATAAGACAGTACTTTGTCAATTTTTTGATATATGCCAATACTTTGCCACCATAAAAATGCATCAACTATTTAGTTTAAAAAGTTGTCTATCTTGACAAATTCAAAGTCTGTATTCAAAGGTCACCTCTGTTAAGAGGTCACTTTGTCTGCTTCCCAAAGGTGACTGCTTAATACAAGTTTGACTGTATATGATTTTCTGATTTTTATTTTGGAAAATAAAGACACAAAGAACATTTTTACCAAATAGATTTATCAATTACAGGATTTGTCTGTGCTTCAGTTCCATATTTCTATGGTCAGGAGTGCAACACATTTTTTTAAAGATTCAAGTTGTGTGACGAAAAGACTTCTATTCATGCTTAGAAGTATTCATTAATTAATAATGATCTTTTTGTATAATTTAAAGCTAAATTGTTGACAATTTTATTATTAAAATCCTTCCTTTTTCAATTTTATCAATTCAGATGTGTTTTTATCTTTTTTGTGATTTTTTTAATGAACGTTAAAAATAAACACACTAAAACATTGTCATAAAATTCAAGTAATTCCTTCTCAACTTCACTGAAACAACAGAACAAGTTCTTATGTAATTTTCATTCACAATTCTACTTTAAAGGCCCCAATGCTTTTGGTCAGGAGTGCAACAAATATGTTAGAATTATAAATCATCCAATAAGAATAAAAATAAAGAAAAAATGATGAGTAGAATTTTTCTGGTGGGTTACTTGTTCGTCTTCTAAAGGAAAATATGCTTTAAAATATATTTTATCTTCTAAATATACATTTAAGCTAGTTTTTGGGCATAAAATAGGGTATAGTTCCAGATAAAATGTGAATTTTAAATACTTTCCTCTGTTTTAATTATGAAGTATTGGACTATAAGTATTGCACAATTTCATTACCACTTGATGTTGCCAACACTTTATGAATGTTTGTGTTCTATGGTTTTAATTTTAAACTTTACTGCAGTCAGGAGTGCAACAAAACTGCTTCATAATTACCAATGCTTTTTAACTATCTCTACTAAAAAATAAGTTGAAAAAAAAATGCTTGATACTATTTGATGTTCAAAACAATATGTCTATCAACAAATTACAGAAATTTTACAGTCAATTCAGGGTATAGTTTTCATCATTTCACATATATTTTAATACAATTTATATATATTACACTTTGCAAATAATCATGTTTTAAGGTCTTCAAAATATGAAAAACCTGCTGTAAACGATGAAAAATATCAACACGACAAATTGATTTATAAAGTAAGAATGGGTTATTGTGTGTTATAATTTTTGAAACAATGTTAAATAAAATACATATCAGATGTCAGGAGTGCAACATAATAATGTAACATAGGGTCACTTCAAAATCTAGTATTTTTTGTAAGAGAACTCGTATATACCAATTTTTTTTGGCTTATATTTAAAGAATTGACTTGAACGGACAAAAAAGTGAATTTTTGGGAATTTTATTGCTTCATATTTTTTTCATATTAAAACTTTTCAAACCAGAATTGAAAAAATAATGTAAAATAACAATCAAAAAGCCAACTTTTTGACACATGTACAAGAGAAGATACTCATTCACGGTCTAGATTTAATCATTTATACCCCTTCTACCATTTTGAAGCATAAAAAACTATAATTTCTTGTGATAATGTATTTTAGAAAGTCTTTTAAGGTGTAATGATATTTTCTTTTTTCAAAAGAAAGTTTACTTTTAACAATTCTGAAACTTTTTAATCCAATTGTCTATTCTATTGCAACATTCAGGATTTTAAACTAGAATGCATTGGCAATATGATGATATAAGTGAAAAATATGTTATAAGTCGTTGAATTTTGCCAAAAAAATTCAGTTCGGTTTTCATTTTTTTTTAATTCACCCATAGTGAAAATGCATTAATTCTTTGAAAATCTTCTTCTCTGTTCCTGGGTATTAAATAAAGTAACTAAGTACATAGTTATGATGAGCAAGAGAGCTTCTTCCAAAATTGTGAAATTGATGGCCCCAGGGTCAGCGGTTCTGGTGTTAGGGCGGGGCTCTTTTGATTATTTAGAGAAAATGCATTAATTCTTTGAAAATCTTCTTCTGTGCCCCTGGGTATTATTTAAACAAACTAAGTACATAGTAATGATACTCAAGATTGTTTCTTCCAAAATTGTGATTTTTATGGCCCCAGGGTCAAGGGTTCTGATGAAAAGGGGGGGGGGGCTCAATTGATTATATAGTGAAAATGCATTAATTCTTTGAAAATCTTCTTCTCTGCTCCTGGGTATTAAATAAAGTAACTAAGTACATAGTTATGATGATGAAGAGTGCCTCTTCCAAAATTGTGGATTTTATGGCCCCAGGGTCAGGGGTTCTGGTGTTAGGGTGGGGCTCTATTGATTATATAGTGAAAATGCATTAATTCTTTGAAAATCTTCTTCTCTGTTCCTGGGTATTAAATAAAGTAACTAAGTACATAGTTATGATGAGCAAGAGAGCTTCTTCCAAAATTGTGAATTTTATGGCCCCAGGGTCAGGGGTTCTGGTGTAAGGGCGGGGCTCTATTGATTATATAGTGAAAATGCATTAATTCTTTGAAAATCTTCTTCTCTGTTCCTTGGTATCAAATAAACTAACCAAGTATATAGTTATTATGAGCAAAAGCACCTCTTCCATAATTGTGAAATTGATGGCCCCAGGATCAAGAGTTCTGGTGAAAAGGGGGGGGGGGCTCTATTGATTATATAGTGAAAAAGCAAAATTTCTTTGAAAATATTCTTTTCTGCTTCTGGTTAAAAAGCAAAGAAGCTAAGTGTATAGTTATGATGAGCATGATTGCTTCTTCCAGAGTAGTGAATTGCATGACCCCTGGGTCAGATGTGCTGGTGTAAGGGTGGGGCTCTTAATAATATAGTGAAAACGCATTAATTCTGTTAAATAATCCTGTCTGTTCCTTAATGTTAATCAGATAAACAAAGTGATTACTTAAATGTACGATGAGCAAACTTCTGGTCCCAGGGTGAGAGGCTCTGGTATTTCTCGTTTTTTTTTGGGGGGGGGGGGGGGCTCTATTGATAATGTAGTGAACCTGTAGTAAAAAATGCATTATTTCTTTGAAAATCTTCTCTGCACCTGGGCATATCAGAGGCAAAAAGAGTGAAAGTTTTAATAAAGATTTTTGAACATCTGGACCATTTTGTCAAGTTTTCTGGTCCTGGCCAGGGCTCTATTAATTTGTATTCTACTGAGAGGAGTTATTCCCCTTTGCCATTTACTTTTGATAATTAGTCACTGTAAATAATATACTTGAAAGCTTAATAGAATAAGAGAATTATGCAAGATTTTTTATCGTATAATACAAAAAGTACTTTCATAGTTTTAATGATCAGGTAGACTTGTAAGTAATAGATAAATAAAAATGAGACAAAAATAACTTGTCTTATTCAATGTTCATCAAAGACCAAGAGAGTCCAATGTAAAAGATTTCAACAAGGAATTAAAATAGTACAGAAGCACTGATAATTTGTTTATATACTGTATGGTAATAGTGATAAATGGGGAACAGATTGAAACCTAATTTATGAACTGTTAATGAACACTAGACTAATTATTTTGTTGATCCTGATCACCCTCTTTTCTTGCTTTTGGGCAACAAAGCTTCACCTTTCAGTCCATTTTATACTCTATGGATCCTCTAACTTGTTGTATTATACTCAGGTGACCGTTAAGGCCCTCTTGTTTCAAGATATTTTTACCAATCCTAATGTGCTGATACATAGTGATGAGAACTATCACTACAACTTCATCAACATTGTTTTCAAGTTCACATCAAAGTTGACCAAAAATGATGATTTGTTAAAATTTCAATATTTTGCTAACTATAAGGATTATGATTATCAAATCTTGTCAGTTGATGCATCTTAGGACCTCATGTCATGTTGCCTCAAAAGTTGGTCATGGTGACCTACTTTTTGAATTTTGCTAGTATTCATTTTCAATTTGATTTTGATGCATATCTTGGACACTTTAAAATCTATGATAATCAAAACTTGTCAGTTTATGTATCATGAGGCCTTAAAGTGTGTCAACAAAAAGTAAGTCACCATGACCTGCTTTGTGAATTTTATGGCTAATCATTTTCAAAACATTTAAGGTCATTATTACAGATACCGAGAGGTTTGGAATCATCAAACCTTGCAAGCTGATGGATCTTGGGCCTTAAAACAAATTTATCAAGAAGAAGGTCACAGTGATCTACTTTTTGTGTTGCCTGCAGAGCAGAGCAGCTCTAAAGGATCACTTTACCCGGTGTCTGTCTATCTGTCTGTCCATCTGTCACACTCTATATCTCATGATATGGTTTGGAATGAGTGGCCCCGAACGCTAAAATTTATTGTGTGCTAACAGATTTCTAAATATTTAACTTTTTTGTGTTCAAAGCAATTCTTATGAATAGGTAAACCGGAACCTGTAATGTTGTAGGGTATTTTTGTATACACACTTGCACTGGTAAACTGGAGGATTTATGGAGAAAGTTCTGCAGAATTATGAATTAAACTATTGTTAGTTGTTACCCAGTAATTATCATTAGCACCTTCAAAGTTGGGCTTCTAACCATGTCAATTATCTATCACCTCAAGGTAAACAATGCAAGCAAACTTGGTGATCGATCTTGCAGACAATACCTGATTATGTTTACCATTTATCCAAGTAACTTTCCTTCAACTCATACATGGTTTTAATATGAAAAAAATGCGTGGATATCCCATAATCATTTATTGAAGTACATTTACATTTTCTTTTATCAAAAAAAGTTTAAAATCAACATTGTGTCACGTCCATGTGCTTGCAACACCACGGAAAAGTGAATGAATGTTTACCTGTGTACGTGAGGTAGAAATCAATGCTATTGTGTTTGCGTGCTTGAGTGACCACAAAATCAAATACGGGACGTGGATCAAAGAAAAAAATATGACATTTATATATTTTAATGACAAGCGCAAGTGCTAAAATTCATTTGCGCTAATGCATTCCCACTTGCATGTGCACTAAAATCTCGTTTTACAGTATTTTAATGCCAGAATTATCTAAAAATAGGTTTTAGGATTACAAAACAAAGCCTATTTCCATATTACTCTGAATGCATTTTTAATTGGTGTTGGAGCTTGTGAAAAATTCTTTATTCAATTTTGCAGACTAATAAATGATTACAGACCTGTTTACCCATACTGTTGTCTCTCAGTATTTTTAGTAGATTTGTTAGTGAGATTTGTCATTTGCCCATAAGATTTCACTTTCCATCGATTTTACATCTATTACTAGAGAACAACTACATTTCTGATTACCAAAACATGGTTTAATAATAATGAAAAACATCATAACTTGCTTTCTTTCGAGGGGTTTCTGTCATTTTTTAAACCACCGCATTTTGGCAACCTGACATCACTGAAGTGTTTGAAATCTATCTCATTTTTTAGTGATAAAAAAAACGTCAAACTGGGACAGATCATATTGAAAATTAACTGCTAAAATCAAAACAGATTTCCGTATTTTCATAATAAGAAAACATTAGACGTATTTTGGACTCAAAATCCATAGAAAATATGGCGAAATCCTAAGATTAAACAGGCCTGTGATAATTTTCACCGACTTACCGATTTTATTATTGGTAGAATCTTATTATGTAACAGAAAACAATTTTACTAATTTCAAGAATAAGCATTTCAATGTAATTCAAGCAAGTGAATATGGTAGCCTCAGATTATCTTCCAATTTAAATAATCCAGAAATAAGTTTTTATCGTTTATTGAAGCAAGGATATTTGCAGTATGAAGATTGAAGTTAGTGCCATTGTTAACCAGCATGTTCAGTGATGTGTAACAATTAATGATACTCAAATAAAATGCAAGGACTCTCTCTGTTAAGCATGCCCAGTGGTGATTGGAACCTCAGGTGTTGATACTTCACGACATATATATGTATATGGCTTTTAATTAATTGGCAAGGCAATATCGTTCTTATTTCTCAATCATACACAAAACCAATAATAAATAAGACTCTTTTCCCAATATTTTTCAAATGCTTACTTTTTTAAAATCAATACATTTTTTAACAACTTGTTTATAAGTTAAAAATCAATTGATAAATAAATTCATGAATTTTCACATTGTTATGTGATGGAAGAATGGTAAAATAATTTTATATCATGGACATTTAATTAATTATTAAATTTATTTTGAAGGTGGAAAAAAATAGCATTGAATGTTTTTTTTAATTAGTGTGATATTATCTTTTTCAATTAAAAAAAATCTAAATCAGTATGTCATTCTGAATATCTAACTGTGATGACAGGTTTATCTTTTTTTAGAATTGCAAACTTTGAGTTTTTTAAACTGCCAAAACAACTTAAATTTTTCTGATTAATTCTAGATCAAGTGCTGTAAGTTTACAGCCCTTGAAGACTTTTAATGTTCTATGAGCTTCCAAAGTCGGCAGTTTACACATGTACATAAAATCCCATTTTTTCAGTAACTATCCCTACAAATTACTAGAAATATGTCCATATGACATGAATGCCCCTCCGAGGGTATATTAGCAATGCAACATGAAAATTTGTGTTAGTGATTGAAGTTTGATGAGAATATCTTTAAAATTGAAATCTAAAAAATTGGATAAATATCATAATTTCTCACCAAATTATGTGCAAGTGCATAAGCTTACATAAAAAAATATCTTAAATAGTTTCTTTCAATTATAAGCAAAATGCAAATTTAAGAAGAGTGACATCAAGGTCACAGAAAAGTTCAAGGTCAAAAGTTTTTGATGCAGTTGAATAGCTCTTACTAATACATATCAGCATATTATGGTTTGATAAAAATATCTTGAATGATTTATCCAAAACTGAGCTATAAACACTAATTTGAGAAAAGTGAAGTCAAGATCAAATGAAAGGTCAAGGTAAAAAAATGTGGATTCAGTTGAAAAGCTTACATCACTATGCATTAGCATATGAAGTTTGATAAAACTATCTTGAATGTTTTTTCCAAACTGAGCTAAACACTAATTTAAGAAAAGTGAGGTCAAAGGAAAGGTCAAGGTCAAAAAAATCTTGATGCATTTGAATAGCTTACTTCAGTATGTATCAGCATATGAAGTTTGATTATACTCTCTTGAATGGTTTCTTTAAAACTGAGCTAAACACTAATTTAAGAAAAGTTTCTGAGAAGTAGTTCTGGAGAAGATTTTTCCAATGCATTCCCATGTAAAACTTTGATCGTCCATTGTGGTCCCGCCCTACCCCTGGGGGATTTGAACAAACTTGAATCTACACTACCAGAGGATGTTTCCACTTAAGTTTCATCTTTCTTGGCCCAGTGGTTCTGGAGAAGAAGATTTTGAAAGATTTTTTCTATGTATTTCTATGTAAAACTTTGATTGTCCACTGTGGCCCCATCCTACCCCTGGGGGTTATGATTTTAACAAACTTGAGTCTACACTACCTGAGGATGTTTCCATATAAGTTTTATCTTACCTGGTCCAGTGGTTCTTGAGAAGAAGATTTTTAAAAGATACCATTAATTTTTCACTTATTCTTAATTATCTCCCCTTGGAAGAAGGCATGGCCCTTCATTTGAACAAATTTGAATCACCTTTTCCCAATGAAATTTTGTGGCAAGTATGGTGAAAATTGACCCAGTGGTTCTTGAGAAGAAGTCGAAAATGTGAAAAGTTTACGCATGACGTACATCCGCACGACGACGGACGAAAACAGATAGCAACAGGTCACCTGAGTGACTCAGGTGACCTAAAAAGTGAGGTCAAGGTCAAAGGAAAGATCAAGGTCAAAAAATGTTGATGGAGTTGAATAGCTCTCGTAAGTATGTATCAGCATATGAAGTTTGATAAAAATACCTTGAATGGTTTATTTAAAACTGAGCTTAACACTAATTTAAGAAAAGTGAGGTCAAAGAAAAGTTCAAGGTCAAAAATGTTGATGCAGTTGAATAGCTCTCATCAGTATGTATCAGTATATAAAGTTTGATAAAAATATCTTGAATGGTTTACTTAAAACTGAGCTTAACACTAATTTGAGAAAAGTGAGGTCAAGGTCAAAGGAAAGGTCAAGGTAAAAAAATGTTGATGCATTTGAATTGCTTACTTCAGTATGTATCAGCTTGTGAAGTTTGATTATACTATCATGAATAGTTTCTTTAAAACTGAGCTTTGAACTGAGCTAAATGTAAAGGGTGACGAAAGGAAGGACAGGAGGACAAAAGACAGACATGACAATCTACATGCCCCGGCCATATTCATGGCGGGGCATAAAAATTTAAAATGAAAACTGTTCTTTTCTTTAATTTTTTACATTTTAACCTCTCTGGTGAAAGTAAACGAAACTACAGCAGATAATTTGCAAATTTTGAGTATGGAAAGGGTGGAGCTATCATGTCACCATGAACCTTTTTCACACATGAGTGAACATAGCAGTCCCAGAAGGCAGTCAGGGAGATTGCTGGGACTGCTAGGTTTGCATTCTGGTACAGTCTCAGGGACTGCTTGGGTGTCAGGTTGGGTCTGGTTGGTAATGTATATGAAAATTGTTCACTTCTCTAAAGAGAATAAATAGGGAGAAGAGGTTTTGTTTAAAGATGCATGAAATCAACAAATTAAATGCATATTACACTTTTTCTTAATTATGGAAAAAAAAAAATCATAACTTTCATTATTCTAATACTTACAACATATCCATCAAACTTTCCTTTCAACTCGGTAGAGTTAGACGGAACTGCATCCCAAACAAATGTAGCTGTTTCATGTGTAAAGGTAGAGTTTTCATCTAATGCAAAATTCTTTGGCCTAATGGTTGGTACTGAAAACATATTAAGTGTACATAAATCTCTGATATCATAAAAGTCCATGAAATGAATCCCTCCAAATCTTTAAGTCTCGGAAAAAAATTTCAATATGTAAATCATTTATGGTACCAATTTTGATGCACCAGATGCGCACTTTAACAAATTATGTCTCCTCAGTGATGCTCAAACAGAAATGTTGGAAATCCAAAATATTTAAATAAAAAAAATTGGAAGAGCTGAAAAAAGGTGCCAAAGACTGGAGCCAATTAAGTCGAAGGATCAGAGCTATGCCTGAAGGAGATAATCCTTAATTTTGAAATAAATTTCTAAATTTTACCACAGCAATTAAATATATATCTGTATTTCCAAGCTAGTACTGAAGTACTAGGTTACTGGGCTGTAGAGTCCCTTGGGGACTAATATTTCAACAACTTTCTAAAATTAAAATGAATTTTTTGATTAAACTTAACAATATACACAAGATATCAAATTGTATTGTTGTAGAACTTGTATCAATATGATCTTAATAAAACAGGGTCAGAAAGTCATCCAATCCACAGGTGTTGAAAATCAGCAATTAGTTAACTGAAAAATGGTCACAAAAATGTCTCCAAATTCACAAAGTAATGTTAAATGGCCAATGGTATTTCTCCAAAGCTTATCATTAAAGTAAATCATATTATATTTTTTAATTAAAAAAAATAAAACTAGAAATATGTCCATAGGACATGAATGCCCTGCCAAGGGTATATAAGTAATGCAACATGAAAATTTGTATTAGTGTATGAAATTTGAGAGAGTATCTTGAATAGTTTCTTTAAAATTGAAATTGAAGTCTAACAAGAGGCTCAAGGGCCTTGAATCGCTCTTAATAAATTGTACAACCTATCACTTCTATTTGAAGCCTCTAAGTATCCTGTATATTTAGATAAAGCCTTGAAATTTCAAAGGTAGGTCATCATGACCTACATTTTAGATAAAACACTCTGAGAACCCAAGATGATTCTAAGCCAATTAGTATCTGAGAGTAGGTCATGGTGACCTACTTATCACTTGTCATTCTCTGAGGACCTAACATGCATGAACTAAGTTTGATGATTCTGAGCCAAATAGTACCTGAAATATTTATATAAAGCCATAAAATTTTAAAAGTAAGTCATGTTGACCTACTTTTCAGTTGACATACTCCAAGGACCCTAAATGTAACAACTGACAAAAATTGATGATTCTAAGCCAATTAATACCTAAAATATTTAATTATAACCATAAAATTTCATAAGTAGGTCACAGTGACCTACTTCTCAGTTGACATACTTTGAGGATCCAAGATGCATCAACTGACAAAAGTTTGATGATTCTAAGCCAATTAGTACCTGAGAAAATATTTAATCAGGTCATAGTGATCTACTTTTTATTCGATGTACTACAAGCATCCAAGATGCATCAACCAACACAGTTTGATGACTCTAAGCAAATTAGTACCCGAAAATATTTGAATACAGTCATAAAAATTCCAAAAGTAGGTCAGAATGACCTACATTTAAGTTGACATATTCCAAGGACCAAAGATGCATCAACTGACAAAGTTTAATGATTCTAAGAAAATTAGTACCTGATATATTTACATAAAGCCATAAATTTAAAAATAGGTCATAGTGAACTACTTATAAGTTGACTGACTCTACATTCCTAAAATGCATCAACTGACAAAGTTTGGTGATTCTAAGCCAACTAGTACTTAAAAATATTAAAATAAAGCAATAAAAAAGGTCAGAGTGACCTACATTTAAGTTGACATACTCCAAAGACCAAAGATGAATCAACTGACAAAGTTTGATGATTCTAAGCCAATTAGTACCCAAAAATATTTAAATATAACCATTAAAATTCCAAAAGTAGGTCAGAGTGACCTAGATTTAAGTCGACATACTCCAAAGACCAAAGATGCATCAACTGACAAAGTCTGATTATTCTAAGCCAATTAGTACCTGATATATTTATATAAAGTCATAAAATTTCAAAAATAGGTCACAGAGACCTCTACGGACCTAAAATGCACCAACTGACAAAGTTTGGTGATTCTAAGTCAATTAGTACCCAAAATATTTAATTATAGCCATATAAATTGAAAAGTAGGTCATGGTGACCTACTTTTCAGTTGACCTACTCTGAGGATCCAAGATACATCAACTGACAAAGTTTGATGATTCTAAGCCAAACAGTACCCAAAGTATTTAAATAAAGCCATTAAATTTTGAATTTCATGGTGACCTACTTTTTAGTTGATGGTTTTCGAGGACCCAAGATGCATCAACTTACAAAGTTTTCTGATCATAGGCTTTAAAATGTCCAAAATATGGTTCTAAAATGCTTTGAAATCAAATGCCTGCAAAGTTCAAAAAGTAGGTCACTGTGACCTTCTTTTTAATAAATGTTTTATGGCCCCAAGATGCATCATCTTGCAAGATTTAATGATTCTAAACCTCTCAGTATTTGAATTAATGGCCTTAAATGTTTTGAAAAAGATTAGCTATAAACTCAAAAAGTAGGTCAACTTGACCTACTTTTTAGTTGACGTACTCTGAGGACCCAAGATGCATCAACTGACAAAGTTTGATGATCAATTGTTCAAAATATACATACATAATATAGGCCTTAAATTGTTCAAAATATGCCTCTAAATCATTTTGAAAAAGAATGGCCGCAAAAGGGCTAGGTTCACTTTATGCATAAAGTGGCCCTGTAGATATACCAATTTATTGACTAATACCCCGTGTACCATTTTCAACATTAATATAAAGAAGAGACTTAGTGCTCCCAATTTATATAGCAGAATTTCCTTTGAAGAGTCCAGGCATTGAAACACAGGTTGTGTGAAATTGCAATGTTATTGAATTTTGCAGAAAAAGGGTGTTTTTGAGAACCTTCAGCAAAGAATTAAAATATGAGCACACCCCTCGATCCAGAAATTAAGATATGTTTTATAATCTTCATTAACAGTTCTTTTATAATATATTTACACATTTTGGATCTGAGGTTGTGCTGTACACGAAATATTGAAAAATTGCATCATATTTTGACCATTTTTGAAGAAATATTCAGGATATGTGAATAATGACGCAATTCATGACGTCATAATGCATTGACTAGAAAGAAAATTACGTCATTTTCAGTAGATATTCATTCAACAAGTGCTCAAATATTATTTATTGCCTTGTTAATTAAAACTATACAGGTTTGAATTTTTAGAAATTCACAGGGCCAAAAAAGGCCCTAAGTGGCTCTTGCTCTTTAAAAAGTAGGTCATCGTGAGTCAACATGATATGAGCTCCTTAGATGCATCAACTGACAAGATTTGATGATCCTAGTACTTATAGTAAGCAAAATATCAACATTTTAATAAAATGTAATTTTTGGTCAACTTTGAAGTGACCTTGAGACCACACCCTTTGACGCAGGGCAATTCCCCGTGCAAATTTCAATGTACAACATGTCCTCTTCCTTTGGTGTAAGTTTGGTGATAATCTGCCCAGTGGTTTTTGAGAAGATTTTTTAACAACCAGTACTTTTGGTTTTATTTACTTAATCATCTCCCCTTGTTTAAGGGTCACAACCCTACGCAGGTACGTTAAGGCTTCCCAGAGAATATTGCAGTGTACTCTGTGCCTTCACTTCTCTGAACTACAAATGTATGACGTCATAATTGAAAATGACGTCAAGTCACTGCAAACTTGAGCTTTTATGATGGGGAGAGTGTCAAAACCTTAACATCTTATTTCAATCTGCATATAATATACGTTTGACATCCACCCTTTTTCATAGCCTTGGATGGAAGTAGAATTTAAAAAATGAGTATAAAAGAGCCTGGCGCAGGTGATTAATGATGATTTATTTGAGATCTTTTGTGGAAATCGGTAAGAGGAGTTTCCCCCCTAACTGAATCTTGCTTGAGAAAAATGTGTGATGGCTTTGTTTTAATACATATGATGATATTGAGTGGAAATTACCATCAAATTTGTCGGTAAGTTGAATTTATTGTGAAATATTTTGTACCAGAGTAATAGTATAACTTTTCCCAAGCACATTCCGGGTTCACAAGGATGCGACAAGTTTATTTATGTGACAAAAAGTTAATAATAATTTTGTTAATCAGCTGCGCTGAAGCGAGTTATGTGAAACACTTCAAAAAAGTAGAAATGACCATCACATGATCAACGAGGTCATGTGATATCATAACAAATACGTTTATATATAGCCTAGAGAACCCTGTATATAAATTGGCCGCACTTAAGTACATAACTTACAAATAAAAATAAAAATCGACCTTGCAATGCAGTGTTATGTTTTGAATGCATTCAAAGCTTTGGGAAGCCTTAACATTGCTGCATAGTTTTAGTATAAATGGAAGCCCTTGGACCAAGGATACCCTGCGACAAATTTGACAATAATTGACCAAGGGGTTCTTGAGTTATGGCCAATATTCTAAAAAGTTTACGCTCATCGCACAAATAGCCATAGCATTAGTTCTTTGGCTCAGAAGAGCTAAAAAGTTGGATATAGATGATAAATTCTCACCAAATTATGTATAAGCGCATAAACTTACATAAAAATATCTTAAATGGTTTCTTTAAAACTAAGAAAAATGCAAATTTAAGAAAAGTGAGGTTAAGGTCACAGGAAAGCTCAAGGTCAAATGTTTTTGATGCAGTTAAATAGTTTTCACAAATACGTATCATATTAAGTTTGATAAAAATATTTTGAATGGTTTATTTAAAACTGAGCTAAGCACTAATTTGAAATAAATGAGCTTAAGGTCAAAGGAAAGGTCAAAATGTTATATTAGCATATGAAGTTTGATAAAAATATTATGGATGGTTTCTTTAAAACTGAGTTAAACACAAATTGAGAAAAGTGAGGTCAAGGTCAAAGGAAAGGTCAAGATCAAAAATGTTGACGCAGTTGAATAGCTTACATCAGTATGTCTCAGCATATGAAGTTTGACACTAATTTAAGAAAAGTGAGGTCAAGGTCAAAGGAAAGGTCAAGGTCAAAAAATGTAGATGCAGTTGAAAAGCTCTCATCAGTATGTTTCAGCATATGAAGTTTGATAACACTATCCTGAATGGTTTCTTTAAAACTGAGCTAAACACTAATTTAAGAAAAGTAAGGTCAAGGTCATAGGAAAGGTCAAGGTAAAAAATGTTGATGCAGTTGAATCTCTCATCAGTATCTATCAGCATATGAAGTTCGATGAAAATATGTTGAATGGTTTATTTAAAACTGAGTTAAACTGTAATTTAAGAAAAGTGAGGTCAAGGTCAAAGGAAAAGTCAAGGTCAAAAAATGTTGATGCAGTTGAATAGCTCACATCAGTATGTATCAACAAATGAAGTTTGAATACACTGTCTTGAATGGTATCTTTAAAAATTAGCTTAACACTAACTTAAAAATATGAGGCCAAGGTCAAAGGAAAGGTCATGGTCACAAAATGTTGATGCAGTTGCATAGATCTTATCAATATCTATCAGCATATGAAGTTTGATAAAAATATCTTGGATAGTTTCTTTGAAACTGAGCTTTGAACCAAGCTAAACACAAAGCGCAATGGAAGGACAGATGGAAGGATGGAAGGAAGGAAGACGAACATGACAAACACTATATGCCCCGGCCATATTCATGGCGGGGCATAAAAATTATATTTTTTTAATGAATGATGAACTAAGGTGCAGCCTAATAAAACATGAATACTAATAATTATATTGTTTTTTTTCCGTAAGATTGCAAAAATAACTATTTGTCATCTTTGTGAGAAATGATACTGGAATTTGTTTGTTGAAAACCAAGATGTGTCAAATATGATAGTACCCAACGAAAGGTCTTGTCACAAGAAATACACATGTGAAATATGAAAGCCATAGCTCCAACCAATCAAAAATTAGGAGCAATGTTAAAGTTTTTGCAGACAAACAGACAGACGGATGGACAAGGCAAAAAACTGTATATCCCTGAATCTTCGATACGGGGGCATAAAAATTTCAATGCTGCCTTTATACATAAATGTGTATCACTGTCCTTGTCAATTTAAGCTGTTAACACTTACTGCCACGTAGCATTAACCTTCCGTTTCCTTTTAATAAACTTCATATTTTTAAAAATTATTTTCTGTAGGATCCTTTTGTGAATCATGATTTTCAGATATAACTGTAAAGCAATGGTAAAGGAAAATAGTTGCTATGAAACATACAAGTCACCCGCGTGGTGCAGTGGTTAGAGCGTCTGCTGTAGAGTTGCTAAGTAAGGAGTTGATCCTTATGTTGCGGGTTCAAATCCCACTGTGGGACGTGGAGATCAGTCCTTCGGATGAGACCGTATAAACCGAGGTCCCGTGTCACAGTAGGTGATTGCACAAAAAAGATCCCTCACTGCTCAATGGCCGTAAGTGCCGAGTATAGGACAAAATTTGCAGCTCTCCATTGGCAAGTGATGGTGTCTCCATATGAGTGAAAAATTCTCGAGAGGGACATTAAACAACATACAAACAAAACAAAATGAAACATACATATCTTGATTTGGATACATCATTTTACTTAAATAAATAATAAGAAGGTAACAAAGTTGTTGGACATCGAGCGTACATGTATTTACCACAAAAGAAAATAGAATAATGAACCCGATTTTTAAGTGACTGTAAAAATCCCTCCCAATGCATTACAATATATATTGTACCTGTAAGTAGCACTAGTCAAAGACAGATTATTTATTTTCTTTCCAGTCAAGGACATATTTTTTAATTTCAACTTTTTCAAGGACAGTTTATTTAATTTCCAAAATCTGCCAGGCCCCCCTCCCCCCTTAGAATCAAATGTTCATCCCCCAAACACATGCTAGCTAGCACTTGTACCATGTGTTAATTGCAATGAAGTGATTGAGGTAACTAGTTACAAAAAGGCAATTAAAGTAATAACTAGTCACAAAGAGAATATTTAATTAGGTTAAATTTTTTTTAGTGAAAATATGATTTTATTTGTTAAATAACCATATGTGTAACGAAAATCAAGATAAAGTTTAAATTTTTAGGTCAATGCAGAACATACAAAGTTATATAGGCTATCATAAAACCAGAAGTCTCTGACGAGACTGTAGCTCTACTGGTTGTATTTATAAAGGAAGATAAAAGTAGCACTTGGACTTGAAACTTTGCAACAGCAATAAATAGAATAATGATCCTTGGTTTAGTCTCTTTTGTGGCAACATTTATTATCATATCAGACTAAAACTGTAGGAGGAGTAGCCTTTTAAAACAATTTTACAGAAATTTTGATTTAAGTAACCATGGCAACATCATTCAACAAAATCAAAAAACAATAACACCAATTATGTATCTCTGTAGTCTACTTGTATGCTACATTATACTGAAATCAGACAAAAAGTGTAGGAGGAGTAGCGTTTTGAAAGTATTTCAAGAAAATTTCTATTTTTAGTAACCATGGCAACAATGTTCATCGAAATCCGAAACTGGTACAGAGAATTACGTATCTTAGTGTAGTTTACTTTTGTGCTAAGTAATACTAAAATCAGACCAAAACTGTAGGTGTAGCATTTTGAAGGTATTTCAAGGAAATTTCTATTTTTAGTAACCATGGCAACAATGTTCATCGAAATCAGAAAATCAATATAAAGAATTATGAATCTTAGTGTAGTCTACTTGTTTGCCAAGTTATAGTGAAATCAGACCAAAACTGTCAGAAGAGTAGCATTTTGAAAGTATTTCACAGAAATTTCTATTTTCAGTAACCATGGCAACACCATTCATTGAAATCAAAAACTTATATACAGAATTCTGTATCTTATTATAGTCTATTTGTGTGCCAAGTTATATTGAAATCAGATCAAAACTGTAGGAGGAGTAGCATTTTGAAAGTATTTCACAGAAATTTCTATTTTTAGTAACCATGGCAACACCGTTCATCGAAATCAAAAACTGATATATAGTA
Source organism: Saccostrea echinata (assembly GCF_033153115.1). Taxonomy (NCBI): domain Eukaryota; kingdom Metazoa; phylum Mollusca; class Bivalvia; order Ostreida; family Ostreidae; genus Saccostrea; species Saccostrea echinata. The sequence continues at coordinate 31,450,907 of NW_026889778.1, forward strand.
TTATGCATCTTAGTATAGTCTACTTGTGTGCCAAGTTATATTGAAATCAGATCAAAACTGAAGGAGGAGTAGCATTTTGAAAGTATTTCACAGAAATTTCTATTTTTAGTAACCATGGCAACACCGTTCATCGAAATCAAAAACCGATATATAGTCTTATGCATCTTAGTATAGTCTACTTGTGTGCCAAGTTATAGTGAAATCAGATCAAAACTGTAGGAGGAGTAGCATTTTGAAAGTATTTCACAGAAATTTCTATTTTCAGTAACCATGGCAACACCGTTCATCGAAATCAAAAACAGATACACAGAATTATGCAACTTAGTATAGTCTACTTGTGTGCCATGATATATTGAAATCAGATCAAAACTGTAGGAGGAGTAGCATTTTGAATGTTTTTCACAGAAATTTCTATTTTTAGTAACCATGGCAACACCGTTCATCGAAATCAAAAACCGATACACAGAATTATGTATCTTAGTGTAGTCTACTTGTTTGCCAAGTTATATTGAAATCAGACCAAAACTGAAGGAGGAGTAGCATTTTGAAAAATTGTTTACAGACGGACGGACAGACAGACAGATGGACAGATGATGTACACCTTACTATCGCATAAGCTCTTCTGGTCTCTGACCAGTAGAGCTAACAAGAGGCCCAAGGGCCTTAACAGTTACCTGAGTATAATACAACAAGTTAGAGGACCCACAGAGTATAAAATGAACTGAAAGGTGAAGCTTTGTTGCCCAAAAGCAAGAAAAATAGGGTGATCAGGATCAACAAAATAATTAGTCTAGTGTTCATTAACAGTACATAAATTAGTATCACTCTCACCAGACAGTTTATAAACAAACTTATAATCAGTGCATCTGTACTCTTTTAATTCCTTGTTGAAATCTCTTACATTGGCCTCTCTTGGTCTTTGATGAACATTTAATAAGACAAGTTATTTTTGTCTCATTTTTATTTATCTGTTACTTACAAGTCTACCTGATCATTAAAACTATGAAAAAACTTTTTGTATTATACAGTAAAAATTCTTGCATAATTCTCTTATTCTATTAACCTTTCAAGTACATTATTTACAGTGATTAATTATCACCAGTAAATGGCAAAGGGGAATAACTCCTTTCAGTAGAATACAAATTAATAGAGCCCTGGCCTGGACCAGAATCAAATGGTTCTGATGTTCAAAAATCTGGTAAAAATACCCTTCCTTATTAAAACTTTTACTCTTTTTGCCTCTGATATGCCCAGGTGCAGAAAATATTTTTAAAGCATTACTGCATTTTCACTATATAATAAATAGAGCCCCACCCTAATATCAGAACCTCTGATCCAGGGGTCATGAAATTCACAATTTTGGAAGAGGCATCCTTGCTTATCATAACCATGTATTTGTTTAAATAATACCCAGGAGAAGAGAAGAAGATTTTCAAGGAAATAATGCACTTTCACTATATGATCTATATTGCCCCACCCTAGCACCAGAACCCCTGACCCTGGGGCTATGAATTTCACAATTTCAGTAGAATCACCCTTGATTATCATAGCTATGTATTTAATTTGTTTAAATAATACCCAGGAGTAGAGAAGAAGATTTTCAAAGAAATAATACACTTTCACTATATGATCTATATAGCCCCGCCCTAGCATCAGAACCCCTGACCCTGGGGCTATGAATTTCACAATTTTGGTAGAGTCACTCTTGCTTATTATAACTATGTATTCAATTTGTTTCAATAATACCCAGGAGAAGAGAAGAAGATTTTCAAAGAAATTATGCACTTTCACTATATGATCTATATAGTCCCACCCTAGCACCAGAACCCCTGACCCTGGAGTCATGAATTTCACAATTTTGGTAGAGTCACCCTTGCTTATCATAACTATGTATTCAATTTGTTTCAGTAATACCCAGGAGTAGAGAAGAAGATTTTTTAAGAAATAATGCACTTTCACTATATGATCTATATAGCCCCGCCCTTGCACCAGAACCCCTGACCCTGGGGCTATGAATTTCACAATTTTGATAGAGGGCTCAATACTTATTACAATCATGCCAACAGTTTGACTGCTTGATGTCCAGGAGTAAAGAAGAAGATTTTTAAAGATTGCATTAATTTTGATGGTTTTGGCCCCACCCCTCAGGCCCCAAGGGGGCAGGGGCCACGAATTTCACAATTTTTGTTCCCCTTCACCCATAGATGCTATATGCCAAAATTGGTTGAAATTGGTTTGCTGGTTCCAGAGAAGAAGCTGAAAATGTTCAAAAGGTTACGACCGACGAACGACGACGGACAAAAAGAGATAGCAATAGGTCACCTGAGTGACTCAGGAATAAGGAGTTGATCCTAAAGTCGCGGGTTTGAATTCCACTGTGGGACGTGGAGACCGGTCCTTCGGATGAGACAAAAAAAAAAACTGAGGTCCTGTGTCACAGGCACAAAAAATCCCTCCCTGCTCAATGGCCCTAAGTGCTGAGTATAGGTCAAAATTTGCAGCTCTCTCATGGTGACCTACTTTTCAGTAGTTCTCCAAGGATCCAAAGTTTGATGATTCTAAGCAATTATTAGATGAATTATTTAAATACATGTATAGCCCAGAAATATCAAAAGTAGGACATAGTGACCTACTTTTCAGTTGACATTCTCCAAGGACCCAAGTAACATCAATTGACAAAGTTAAATGACCATAGGCTTTAAAGTGTCCAAAGTCCAAAATATGCCTCTAAATCAATTGAAAATGAATGTCGGCAAAATCTTAAAAGTAGGTCACTGTGACCTACTTTTTGAACTAGATGTGTAGTAATGCTATGAATGCCACCACACCAAAATTTCAATATTTAGTTTAAAATTTGTTTTTGAACTTGACATGTATTTACTGGTAAAGTACCTCAGTCCTGTATGTGCAATTTCAACCTTTTACATACATCCAGAGAGCGGAAAATGAAAATTTCTTATTTTTTCTAAATTCGAACTCTGTCAAAAATCATTGGACCAGGACCAAATTCAAACTTGACCTGTATTTTCTGGTAAAATACCTGCACATGCAATTTCAACCTTTTACATACATCCCTACAAAGTTGCCCGCATGGCGCAGTGGTTAGAGCGTCTGCTCTTGAGTTGCTGAGTAAGGAGCTGATCCTTACATCACAGGTTCAAATCCAAGTTGTAGGATGTGGAGACCAGTCCTTCGGATGAGACTGTATAAACTGATGTACTGTGTCAAAGTAGGTGTTGGAACAAAAAAGATCTCTCACTGCTCAATGGCCCTCAGTGCCGAGTAAAGGTATAAATTTTCAGCCCTCCACCAAGTGGTGGCATCTCCATATGAGTGAAAAATTCTCATGAGGGATGTTAAACAACAAACAAACATCCCTACAAAGGTTACAGAGTGGAAACTGAAATTTTCTAGTTCAAGAGGGATAACTCTTCAAAATTCATTGGACCATGACCAAATTCAAACGTGACTTGTATTTTATGGTAAAATACCTGCACGTGCAATTTCAACCTTATACATACATCCCAACAAAAGTTAGAGAGTGGAAAATGAAAATTTCTTATTTTTTTCTAAGTTCAAGAGGGATAAATCTGTCAAAAATCATTATACCACGACAAAATTCAAACTTGACATGTATTTTCTGGTAAAATACCTGTATACGCAATTTCAACCTTATACACACATCCCTCCCATGACATAATCATTAGAGCCCTGCCCTAACACCAGAACCCCAGACCCAGGGGCCATGAATTTCACATTTTGGAAGAGGCACTCTTCCTCATCATAACTATGTTCTTAGTTCAATGACTAAATACCCAGGAGCAGAGGAAAAGATTTTTAAAGAATTGATGCATTTTCACTACATAATCATTAGAGCCCTGCCCTAGAGCCAGAACCCCTGACCCTGGGGCCATGAATTTCACAATTTTGGTATAGGCTCAATGCTTATTACAATCATGCCAAAAGTTTGACTGGTTGATGTCCAGGAGAAAAGAACATTTTTAAAGATTGCATTAATTTTGATAGTTTTAGCCCCACTCCTCAGGCCCCAGGGGGGCAGGCCATGAATGTCACAATTTTCACTCCCCTATACCCAAAGATGCTATATGCTAAAATTGGTTGAAATTGGTTCAGTGCATGGTTGGGGTCAATTACTTTGAAATGTAATTAAATACTTTTAAATACATTGAAAATTTTGTCAATTACTTGCAATTACAATTACATTGATTTTTACAAATGTAATTAATTACTCTCAATTACTTTGAAGAAAGTAATTAAATACATTTCAATTACTTTCGTTTCACTTTCAAAAATACATATAAATCTAAGGTAGGGGAATATTTAAAATAAATAATGTCAGATGCCTGTCATGTTTGTGTGTTTCATCAATGTTTTATCAACATAAGACCTAGTCCTATATTACATTTATCAATTGACTGCCTTTATGAAATTTGATTAAAAGTGAGTTTTCAAGAGTTTATGAATCAACCATAAAATATTTACTCTCAAATTATTTCAGCTACAGGTAAGCTTAACACCTTAAATTGCAAATGTTAACAAATAATATCTGTTTAATCTAATAACTATTTATATATAAAGATCTGTTTAAATGTTAAAATAGTGATTCAATATTGATTTCTTTTTTGAAGTATATAAATAGTAGAGCATTCTTAATAGTATTTAATAAATCACCTCTAATGGTCATTATCTTTGAATTTAAACAAAGCATGGTATAAAATCATATAAACTTTGGAGAGTTGTTTTGATAGCAATTTACATCTGGGAGGTGAAGGGGCAACAAGGCACGTCTTTAAGGACACATTAAATTATTTTCTAATTCTTTTTTTGACAATCAAGCAACAAAAAATTGAAATATATTTTCATGCCCATACCAATGAGAGGTAGAACAAAAACATTAAATGATATTTTTTGTAAGAAAAGAATTCTGTTTATACATAACTAATTAGTTTTTATGTGTACATAATATTATCTCTCTATATATATTGTTGGTACTTTTAACGAAGCATTGGTTAAACATTCATTGTATAAAGCCATGTAGCAAGGATTACAATTTAGTCTATGTAAAGTTGTGTAAATCTAATTGAACTCGTAAAACAATCATTGTTTGACACTTAGATTAGGAGGCTATCTTTAGAAAAGATTATCTGTTTTAGGAACCAGTATTCCTTGACCATATTAGGTAATGCATTGTGTAATGGGCAGCAACATCTCTGGTGGTCAGGATCGAGTCATGTGATCTCGAAAAACCAATCTGCATCAAATTTCACTTACCATCACCAGTCCTTTGTTTTATCTTTAGCTGGATGTACATGCTCTGTGTTTTTGCTTCGTTATTATTAGACTGATTGGATCTATTATGGTGTACTGTTTCATTAGAAACCGTTGATCAACTATTTATCTGAACTGATTGTTTTCCTGTGATAACCTGTGACTTAAATTATGGCAGAACGCCGCAGCGCATGGGCAAGCTCATCAAGTGCCCCGTACGACCTAACAAGACCTGAGAACTGGACTGTGTCTAAGTTACGGGAAGAATATATCCTTTTGTCAATCGGACAAAAAGAGTGTCTTGGTCAAAAAAGTTAAAGAATTTCTCCGTGGCAGTGATAATGTTTCATCGGAGGATCACCCTGTGGAATTGAGCTCGGGCTTGAGTTCCTCTTCAAACAACCAAGATGGTGGCAACAAAAACTTCGAAACACTTCTACAATCGATCTCAACACTTACTAATACAGTTCACGAAGTTGCAGGAGGAGCTTAGGATTGTTTCCAAAAAAGTGAATTCAAATCCCTCTACAACTTCAGCTGCGGCGGGGAATCCAGTTCAGCCCCCGGCTCCAGAATGGACTCAAACTGTGGACCAAGGATACACACTACAGTCAGTGCTACAGAGTCCAAGTCCATAGCAGATCAATAAGGGTAAGTCTGGTTTCCTACAAAAAACTAAGTTCGGTTACGCCGTAGAGTCGTTGCCCTTCATAGAAACTGTGCCCCCTTCACTATGAAAGGCCATAATTGAAGGGAAAGACATAAATTTAGCCCAGCTTTTAATTCTGATGACAAACGCAATCATGGTCAGGGAAAAAGAAGGGAAACATGCGGAAGAGAAACCGGAGAAAGACCCCCGACTTCACAAAAACCTTTCAATTCAGAATTTATATATGCTTTCGCGGCATTTACAAGAACATAATGTGCCAAACTTATCCTCAAAGAAGAGAAGAGTTAGACTTGTATGAGAGAGACATTGTTGACATGTCCAATCGTTATGGTGGTAAAGGATTTTATGAGTACCATAAAACCTTTTCAGCCCAGGCAGCTGCTCATTTAAGATATTCCAACATTCCAGTAGACTGGTCGGTGAGGGATAATACCCTTTTCTGGAATATATTTGCAAACTTGTGACCCTCCGCATGTTACGTCTGTAGCAGTATCAACCATACTGCTTCATTTTGTCCAATGTTTTCGGTTAAGAACTATTCTGCAGGATCTACTCAAAAGAAGGGACGGGAGTCAGACGGCTAAGGTCGACCTCGAATAGTGTTCCAAGACAGGGAAGTTTGTAACAATTTTAACTCTTTGAAAGGTTGTGTTAATGCAAGATGTGGAAATGCCCATGTCTGTCTGCGCTGCCTGGGGGAACATACAGCTCAAAAGTGTAGTGACTCAAAAAACGGGCAATCACCCCACTGGAGACATTAAGAGGGGTTAACCTTCAGACATGTGTACCATCGACTATCAAAATATCTGTGCTGCGGGAGGAATTAAAACAATATCCAGATCAAGAGTTTGCAAACTTTCTTATTAAAGGATTCAGTAGAAGGTTTTCATACGGGAATTTACCCCCTGCCAACCAAACCATTGGAATGTAAAAATCTTTTATCAGCAAAACAGGATCCTCTCACCATTAACCATTTGATAGCTGAAGAACTGGAGAAAGGTTACCTCATTGGACCACACGACGAAGTACCTTTTGAAATTTACAGAATTAACCCCATAGGACTAGCCAATAGTAAATATTCAAAAAAGAAACGTTTGATAGTCGATATGTCAGCACCACATAACAGTCTGGACCACCCAAGTTTAAATGATCTTATAAACAAAGAGGATTTTTCTCTCCAATATGTGACTATTGACCATGTGATTCAAATGATTCAATCAATGGGTAAGGGGAGCTGGCTCTGCAAAGCTGATATTAAGGACGCCATCAAACTCATTCCAATCCAACCTTCTTTGTGGCCATATCATCGCATTAAAAACAACGACAAATATTATTTTTTCCCAAGACTAGTCTTTGGTAGTCAGTCAAGCCCCAAAATATTTGACTACCTATCATCTGTGGTGTGCTGGATTTTCAAGAATAATTATGGGATTTCAAATATTCTTCATTTACTTGATGATTTCTTTATGATCGATCCGCCAGACTTTGAAGCAATGCAAACAATTGCCTTGATACACCATGTATTTGCTAGACTTGGGTATTCCTTTATCAATTAAGAAAACAATGGGACCGTGTACAGAACTTGAATACCTGGGCATTACCCTTGATACTAAAAGGATGGAGGCCAGGTTACCTGAAGAAAAACTAATCAGAATATCTGAATTAGTACAACAGTTCTCAAACCGGAAATCCTAGCTACACAAAACGTGAACTTCTTAGTCTTTTAGGTCACCTAAACTTCGCCAGTCATGTAGTTCTTCCAGGAAGATCATTTGTGTCATACCTGATCAAACTTTCATCTAAAGCTCGGGAATTACATCATCATGTCACTTTGAATTCGGAATGTAGACTTGAGCTGCATATGTGGTCCAAATTCCTAAAAGGATGGAATGGTAGATCTTTTTTCATGGACATTGCTACTACTGATGCTGCTGATTTACATCTGTTCACAGATGCCACAGATACCGCTTTTGGAGATTTTTTCAACAATCAGTGGTTTCAAGATTATTTCCCAGAAGAACTGATCTTGGAGAACAAATCTTTGTCAATGGCCTTATTTGAGCTCTACCCAATTGTTCTTGCATCCGTTCTTTGGGGGGCACAGTGGTCTCTTTTAAAATTGTTTTCAATTGTGACAATGAAGCTACAGTGCACATTATTAATAAAGGTCATTCGAAAATTCTGTTAATCATGAAGTTCATGCGAAAACTAACTCTTTGTTCCGCAACAAACAATTTTGTTATGTATGCTCGTCATATAAGTGGAATTACAAACTGCATTGCTGATGCCTTGTCTCCATTTCAGATGGATGGTTTCCGTCATCTTGCCCCACAAGTGGACCCTCTGCCGAAACCGTGCCCAGAATATTCCAACCTCATCTTGATCTAAAGAAGCATGCTGAACATTTAGTTAATGCCTCCATTGAGCCTAGCACAGCAGCAACCTACAGAACTGGATTAGACTGTTTTTTAAAATTTCTTCTTATGTCTCGCATGTGTCTAGGTTTAGGTAAACTGCCTGTCATAAATGAAGACATATACTTGTTTATTTTGTTACACATTGTCAACTTTATTTGAAATTAAGGCACGAAACAATCAAAACCTACCTCACATGTATATGGTTTTTCTACCTGAAAGAGGGCCAATGCCTTACGTTTAAAGACTTTGAGAGACTTCACTGTGTTCTGCGAGGTGTTAAAAAGCAACAATGCAATAGCATATCAAAAAGATTACCTATCACTTTCTCAATTTTGCTTCAAATATGTAATTGTCTTGACAAAGGTGTTTTTCACCCTGGTTAAATCTCATGTTGTGTTGTATATGTAAAATGGCATTCTTTGGCTCTCTGATGGAGAATTTACAACAAATTTTCATAAGCAGAAAGATTATTTAACCATACATGATGTCACTTTTGCAGAGGATTGTTCTTTTTATACCTTGAAACTTAATTCCTCTAAAACAGATCCTTTTTGACAGGGGATTGATACAAGAGGCCCATGGGCCACAACGCTCACCTGAGTAACTTTGGCCTTGCTGTTTTTCACCTGATTTCTTCCCCCCCCCCCCTTGTAGTACTTATTGTGGCCCTGCCCTACCCCCTGGGGTCATGATTTGAACAATTAGAATCTACACTACCCAAGGATGCTTCCTTATACGTTTCAGCCTTTCTGGCCCAGTGGTTCTTGAGAAGAAGACATTTAAAGATTTTATCTGCATATTTCAATGTAAAACTTGGATTCCCTATTGTGGCCCAACCCTACCCCCAGGGGTCATGATTCAAACAATTTAGAATCTGCACTATCCCAGAATGCTTCCACATAAGTTTCAGCTTTTTTGGCCTAGTGGTTTTTGAGAAGAAGATTTTTAAAGATTTTTACTACATATTTCAATGTAAAACTTGGGATTTCCTATTGTGGCCCCGCCCTACCCCTGGAGGTCATGATTTGTATAATTTAGAGTTTACACTACCCTAGAAAGCTTCCACATAAGTTTCAGCTTTTCTGGCCTAATGGTTCTTGAGAACTAGTTTTTTTAAAAAGATTTTTACTATATATTTCAATGTAAAACTTGGATTCCCTATTGTGGCCCCACCCTACCCCGGGGGTCATGATTTGAACAACTTAGAGTCTACACTACCCCAGGATGCTTCCACATAAGTTTCAGCTTTTCTGGCCCAGTGGTTCTTGAGAAGAAGATTTTTTAAAGATTTTTACTATATATTTCAATGTAAAACTGGGATTCCCTATTGTTGCCCCGCCCTACCCCCGGTGGTCATGATTTAAACAACTTAGAGTCTACACTACCCCAAGATGCTTCCACATAAGTTTCAGCTTTTCTGGCCATGCTGCTCTATTTGATGATGACGAAGGTATTCCAATGTCTAGAAACTTTTTCCTACTTCATGTAAAACAAGTCCTATCCAGGTTAGGTTTTGATGATACTATGTACTCGGGCCATTCCAGCAGCTGCTGTTGGTATTCAAGATAATTTAATTCAGTCACTAGGTCGCTGGAATTTTGACGCTTATGCAAGATATATTAGAATCAATCAAAATACCATTCACTCTGCACAAACAAAAATGTGCTTATCTTAAGATTTTCTGTTCTTCATTTATCTTCTTGGGGGCATTCACTGACATCAATTCTTAATACCCACTTAAAATATGATGTTCATTCATTTTGGCCTGTTTACCCCAATTGAGATAAATTTTCCTGCATTAGGTAATTAATTAGATATAGCTAACTGCTGGTGTCAACCTGGGTCCTTTCATGTAAACCTGATGGTGTCAACCCAGGTATCTCAAAATTAAACCTGATGGTGTCAACCCAGGTTCCAATCATTAAAACCTGATGGTGTCAACCTGGGTACCCTTACTCACAACCTGATGGTGTCAACCCAGGTTTCTATAATGGTTATGTTTTAATTTCCTGATGGTGTCAACCTAGGAATTTGTTTTTACTTTATATGTGAGTAGCCCCCGAGAAGGCCAAAGATATGTTGTATAAAACAAGATGGATGTATGATAGATTTGTGTTTTTTGTGTATAATTTTTTAGCTTGTTGAGTGATTGTGAACATTGTAGTTTCATGTTTTGATTTGTTTTAATAAATGTTGAAATTTCAATTGCTCTTACTATATGTATAAAATGATATTTTTTGTAAGAAAAAAATTTTGTTTATACATAACTAATTAGTTTTTATTTGCACATAATATTATCTCTCTATATATATTGTTGGTACTATTAACGAAGCATTGGTTAAACATTCATTGTGTAAAGCCATGTAGTAAGGATTACAATTTAGTCTATGTAAAGTTGTGTAAATCTAATTGAACTTGTAAAACAATAATGCATTGTTTGACACTTAGATAAGGAGGCTATTTTTAGAAAAGATTATCTGTTTTAGGAACCAGTATTCCTTGACCATATTAGGTAATGCATTGTGTAATGGGCAGCAACATCTCTAGTGATCAGTAGTCACCTGATCTCGAAAAACCAATCCGCATCAAATTTCACTTACCATCACCATTCCTTTGTTTTATCTTTAGCTGGATGTACATGCTCTGTGTTTTTGTTTCGTTATCCCACCCACCTTCCCCATACTTCACCTTTCCATAATGCTAAAGAAAAAGTTTTTATTTCAAATGCCATTGTTGGGGCTCTCACAATAGTTTGTATTGTCACCTGTTTACCCCTAATTCAGATAAATTTTCCTGCATTAGGTAATTAATTAAATATAGCTACCTGCTGGTGTCAACCTGGGTCCTTTCATGTAAACCTGATAGTGTCAACCCAGGTATCTCAAAATTAAACCTAATGGTGTCAACCTGGGTACTCTTACTCACAACTTGATGGTGTCAACCCAGGTTCCTATGGTTACAGTGTTATAATTTCCTGATGGTGTCAACCCAGGAATTTGTTTTTTACTTTTTATGTGAGTAGACAAAATGGCAATGAAAAAAAGGAGGAAATTTAAGTTGCCATTTTCAACAAGGCAGAGCGAGCTTGTTGCAAACAACAAATAGGTCTTCCATTGGAGCTGCAGAAGGAAGAAGTGACCTTGAGGCAATGTCATGCCACATTCTAAAGTTATACATGTAAGCAATCTTGTAAGGGGAAGCAACTTACAATATTTTGCTAGGAAAAACTGTAAAGAAATGTACGTGACCTTGAACATTCCAAATGACCTTGCGTCAAGCCATGACACACTTTCGTCATAAAACCCAATCTGTGTGTTACCGACTTGAAAAGTTCACAGTGACACATGTTCTTTTAGTCCATACATCCAGTCAAAACATCTTATTCTTAGTGACCTGCATGATACCAACAATGTTTCACATTCTCAAGTAGAAATACGGCAGTGAAATTACAGTTTCTCTGTCAGTGACCTTGACTCGACCAAATGACCTTGCATCAAGGCCATATAACACACACTGGTTAAGAGCAATCCCAATCTGTGGGTATCTGACTGGATAAGTTCAGCCATGTTTTTTCAGACCATACAACGAATCGGAATAATTTGTTAGGTTCAACACAATGATTTAAAAATTCATTGAGAATGTTTTATGTCCAGTTTGGATTAGTAGTAAAACATGGAGATTGGTCCTTTGGATGAGACCATATAAACTAAGGTCTCATGTCGGGGTAAGTGCTAGCATGAAAAGGATCTGTCATGCTATAAATTTTGAATTTATCGGTTGGCAGTAAATACAAAATCTACAACATGACATGTAAATTTTGTATTTACTGCCAACCGGTAAGTTCAAAATTTACAACATGACAGATCCATGGCACTTGATTCCACCTCTGATTTTAAAAGGTTCGTGTTTGCACTGTTCCTGATTTGTATTGTTTGAATGGTCTTTTAAGCTTGAATGCTGATCATTTTCTCCGAATTCCATCCCTTACTGCTCAAAGGCTGCAAGTACATGTACCATGTACATTGTACATGTATAAATTTTCAGAGATTCACCATTTACATCCTATTAAAATTTTAATTCCATCTATTTTGTTAACATTAAATTGCTGAAAATATAGTAAAAAAAATCCAGAATGAAAATAATAAATGTTAGAAATGAAATTTATTAATTATCGGAAGTGCAATGCAAAATTCTGGAAATCAAATGCACCGAAAAAGGTACCTCCCCCCACCCAAAGAAACTAATAGTACACACTTCGACGCTCAATTGACCACTCCAATGAACATATTAAATCGTTACAATTTTTTAGTTTTAGAAATAAAAGACCTTAAAAAGTTTATAAAATAGGAAAGCTTAGTCATGGATATTAATCATTGCAGATCTTGTTTTTCATTCATTTGACGATTCACGAATAACAAATGTCGTGTATGATTATTGGTTTACATTAAAATAGGATGTGGAGTTCTCTTGGAATTCAACACCAGCCCTCATCTATGTGTATACGTACCTGAACAAACCAACCGATTGATGACATTTTTGGCTCTAAAGGAAAACAATGTATTCTTTAAAGGGGGGGGGGGGGGGAAGGGGTGTACGTATCACGATGAGAGGAAATTTGATCACCTGTCAGTCCATTACACATGAAAGATTATTTTGGAATATTTGTATACAACTGCGTGGCTTTTTTAGAACCAAATTAGTATTTGTTAGAAAAATTAAATAATTATTTAGATGTTTAAGATTTGTTACATATTTGTAAGAACCACTTTATTTACAAAACAAAGTTTCATCCTTTTATGGACGCTGTGTTATATTTGTTGGGCTGTTTAATTTCTATTCAGATACATATTGCCATTCAAAGGACTAACACATTTTTTTTTAATATTACCAAAGGTCCTGGTCTAAAACAAATTGACAAACCCCAACCACACGGTTTTATTTAGAACAGAAGTCTGAAAACGTTCGTTCATTAATTTGGATAAGAATTCCGACAATTACCAACTTCATTTGCTATAATTTACCGAATTGGATCTTTTTTCCGTATAGTCGAAATGCATGGACGAAGGATAAAAACCGTATGCTGATCATTCAGAACACATCATTGTGATTGTGTATTTAATTTATGGAGACATGTTTTTTTTCCTGTTTTTCCTTATCTGTGAATTACCTGTTTGCTTTGTACACAAGCATGTGTATTCTGAAAGCTCAGGATGTATTTAGTTTGGGTGCTCTTCCATGTAAAACTGCATGTACTTACAAGCATGTATCCATAAAATCGTGTAATTGGGATATTCTGATTATTTGACGAAGTAAAAGAAATGCATAAGTACAGTGGATTCCATTTTACTGGATAGCGGTTTAACTAATATTTCGGCTATTTCAATATAATATCAGAGCTCAAAACCATTTCTTATATATTTCTTAATAATTTCACCTGATATTCTGATGAGAAAATATTGGAATTTCGTTCTATCTGATACAAAAATTTGGACTATCATAGTGGTTTTTGATAATCAGCACCTTGTTCACATGTCCAACTTCGTATGTGAAGCCTTTGTTTACACAGCCTGACACCTCTTATCTTGACTGGCTTGAGTACACAATGAGGGGATTAGTTACGGCTGGACGCACACAGGCACCTTACCTGAGTTAATAGTGGGCATAGTAGATAGATATGTTTTGTTTACAGTTGTGGTGATCAGCTTGGGTTTTAATCTTAATCAATGATGTACTTGTTAATTATGACAATTATTTGCAATTTTTTTGGCTTGAAATTTCAATTATTGAACTGATTAGCTTGTGTATGACAATTTGTTTGGATAATGAAATAAGCCCCCTTACCAAACTGTTATGTTTGCTGCAGACCTGCAGCAAGTCTGCTGCAAGTTTGCAGCAAACAAAATTGTTCGCAGGAAGAAAATTTTCTTGTTCGCAGATGATTGCCGCTAGCTGCGATCTTGCGGCAAACATTGCAGCAATTGCTGCAAGCTTGCAGCAGATTCGCAGGAACTCAACATGTTTGCAGGAACATTGCAAGAAACATAAACGCCAATCTGTTGTTCGCAGCAAGTTTGCAGGAAACATTCAACAAATTGAATGTTTGCAGGAAGTTTGCAAGAACAGTAAACAAGTCAAATCAGCCAATGAAATGCAGACTGTACTGAGGTCAATACAGAATTCTCCATTTTGAAATGTTTGAATTGAAGTTGTAGATGTTTCAGTATTTTGTTAGGAGTATACCATTTTGAATGATTACAAAAGCATAATTCTGGATGTAGGAGTACATTGGCATACAAACATCTAATTGGTAAGATCTGATTTTGTTTTATTTTAATATGAAACAATTATCTCTTGAAAAACTGATGTACTTGCTAAGTCTAAATCTATTTATGAATTTCAATCTTTGTTTCTTTAATGTATTAAAGGTTCAAAATCAATTTTTATGAATGTTTATACGTTTTCAAATAAATTGGTATTAACTGTAAAATTTTAATTTGTATGTGTATAGAGTCCTGTGCAAGGGTTCTTAATTTTTTCTGTACATGTCAGAACAAAATTTATATTACATTTTAATTAAGAATAGTATGGGAACCTTGTCTAGGAACAGAAAGAAAGGCTGTTAACAATTCAGAAACCTGCATCATTTCAGACACATATAGTGGATTTTCTCTATAATTAACAGATTAAGGTCAGGATAAAGGCTTTCTGTGAACTTGCTGCTTGTATGCAGGAATGTGCTGAAAACAATAAATATATTACTTGCTGTTACAAGTTAGCTGCAATGTTTGCTGCAAGCTTGCAGCAATGTTTGCCGCAAGCTTGCGGCAATGTTTGCTGCAAGCTTGCAGCAATGTTTGCCGCAAGCTTGCAGCAAGGTCTCCATATTTGGAAAACCCAATGTTTGCTGCAGACTTGCAGCAAACCTCATTTGCATGGTAAAATGTTTGCTGCAAGCTTGCTGCATACTTGCTGCAAACTTGCTGCAAACACAGAAACTTTGTATAGGCTGTCATGGTTTCTTTAGCTTCATTGCAGCAAGCTTGCAGCAATGTCTGCAGCAGGTTTGCAGCAATGTTTGCTGCAGACTTGCAGCAAATGTTTGCAGGAAGGCAATATTTTTGGTAAGGGCCTATTCAATCGTTTAACTTGGTCATTTGGCTTAATATTTGTTCATTTTTAAGTGCAAAATTTATGGTTAAAATCACAAACAGCCAGTACTATAAATAAACATGCAAAATCCATACTATCTTTCTCCACATGGCAGACAAGTATGGGACTGGTAAACTCAATGACGAGAGAATTTTCGCAAACAGTATAAAATACGTAACCAAATCAAAGAAAGAAATAAAAACGAAATAGTTAATTTATTTAATATTTTTGTTTATTTTTTATTTACAATCTATCCAGGGAAAAATAGTTTACGGTTATTAGTCAAGCATTTAGTCTACTTCCGTTTCCAAAATGGCCACCATCGAAGAAGGAATGTAAACATGTGCTGAATAAAGATGGCAATAACTATCAAAAAATATATTTTATACATCAATTTATTTGAAAAATGTTATCAAATTAAATTCAAAAGTAAGTGAAATAATTTATTTTAGGAAATTCACCAAGTAAACTAATCAAACGAAAACGAAAGTGCAAGTTTGAAATTTTCTACGATGTATTATCAATACATGTAGCTCTATACATCTATCTTTGGACTCGGTATGGAGCAATCGGCTATTCTGATAAAATTAGACTGACAACTTGACTATTGGATTAAACGGGAGCCACTGTATATCATTCTGTACAATACATGAATTATAAGTTTGGTAGCAAATAATGCAAACTCACAAGTGATTAATTTAATTTCCGATTTTCACCTCTACTTATACAATTATTATGCATGTGTACATGCAGTTTAAAACATGAGACAGAAAAATAAATTGTTGCAAACCTAGTGGTTAAGTCGGCAATTAAAATGCATAAAACTTGAAATGAATAAATGCACAGTCGGATAAGTTAATGATAAAATAAGCACGAGACAGAGTGAAATAAAATAATACATGTATGTAAGATTCGAAATGATTTCAAACCCAATTTTCCATTAATTGCTATGAGTTCACACTGCATTTTAACACCGACATGACCACGGCTCGCTGATCTCTGCAGCCATGTGTGAACGAGGAGTGGGTTACAACAAAGCGACAGAGCGGAATGTAAACTGTGTGCTGAAAGAAGGCGTGAATTATTGTATGTTTAAAAGTATTATTTTATGTATATAGTTTATTCAATATTAAATGAAAAATTAAATGAAGAAACAAGAGACTGATGGTAAAAATTATACTTTACACAAATATTAATACTTCCATCACTAATTGCAATTATTTTCCGTAGCACCTTTTCAATTACAATTGAAATAGAATACAATAACATGGGATAGAGAAATAAATTGTTTGTTTTTTTTAAAAATCGTATTGTTGTGTCGACTGAACAGGCCGGTGAAAGCGATTAAAATTTGAAATGATTTCATGCACTAGAGTTTGTAGTTAGAATAATCTAACTGTGTCTCGGGACAGGCCCTCACCATGTTAAACCGGGTCCGTAGGACATTTATCATTTTAACGATAGAACATTCTATCTATAGAGTTTGGAATTAAGATTAAATCAAAGATGAGATTAAGTTATCTTAAGGATTCGACATAAATTTCTACACAATGGATTTAAAACGCGATCACAGTCTTCACAGATGTTTGTTTTGTTTACATGGTTTATGACGGCAGGTGGCTGGTACACTGGTGACCTTGGCAACATGATCGCGGGTTATGTTACATAACTATAAACATCGAGGTGAACATGGAGAAAGTAAAATGCGTACAGTTAATGATCATTAATTTAATATTACTTATATAGTTATATAGATACATTTAATTTCTTCCTTTATTTGAAGACGTGTTCCCTTTAAAACTAAATTAAAAAAGAAAAGAAAGTTGTAAAAAATAATTTATCTTTTAATTTAAAGTTTTTTAGTTTTAAAGGAAATTTAGTTTATAAAGGAAAATATGTCAAAATTTTTGCTCTTTTCCGTGTTCTAACTTTTGACCCCTCTCTAGAGCCATTTTTAATGCAAAAATCAAACAAGAGACCCATGGGCCACAACGCTCACCTGAGAAACTTTGGACTTGCTGTTTTTCACCTGATTTCCGCCCTTGTAGAATACAAGTTGTAATGCTTATTGTGGCCCCGCCCTACCCCCGGGGGTCATGATTTGAACAATTTAGAATCTACACTACCCCAGAGTGCTTCCACGTAAGTTTCAGTTTTTCCAGCCCAGTGGTTCTTGAGAAGAAGATTATTAAAGATTTTTACTATATATTTCAATGTAAAACTTGGATTCCCTATCGTGGCCCCGCCCTACCCCTGGGGGTCATGATTTGAACAATTTAAAATCTACACTACCCCAGAGTACTTCCACGTAAGTTTCAGTTTTTCCAGCCCAGTGGTTCTTGAGAAGAAGATTATTAAAGATTTTTACTATATATTTCAATGTAAAACTTGGATTCCCTATTGTGGCCCCGTCCTACCCCTGGGGGTCATGATTTGAACAATTTAGAATCTACATTACCCCAGGATGCTTCCACATAAGTTTCAGCTTTTCTGGCCCAGTGGTTCTTGAGAAGAAGATTTTTTTCTACATATCTTAATGTAAAACTTGGATTCCCTATTGTTGCCCCCCCCCCTTTGGGGTCATGATTTGAACAATTTAGAATCTACACTACCCCAGGATGTTTCTTCATGAGTTTCAGCTTTTCTGGCCCAGCGGTTCTTGAGAAGAAGATTTTTAAAGATTTTTTTCTACACATTTCAATGTAAAACATGGATTCCCTATTGTTGCCCCGTCCTACCCCCGGGGGTCATAATTTGAACAATTTAGAATCTACATTACCCCAGGATGCTTCCACATAAGTTTCAGTTTTTGTGGCCCAGTGGTTCTTGAGAAGAAGATTTTTTAATGACCCCAGCCAATTTTTGTCTTTTCTTGATTATCTCCCCTTTGAAAAGGGATTGGCCCTTCATTTTAACAATTTAAACTCCCCTTTACCCAAGGATGCTTTGTATCAAGTTTGGTTAAAATTGGCCCAGTGGTTCTTGAGAAGAAATTGAAAATGTGAAAAGTTTACAGACGGATGGACTGACAGACAGACGGACGGACAGATAGATGGACGACGGGTGATCAGAAAAGCTCACTTGAGCTTTCAGCTCAGGCGAGCTAAAAACAAGAGGCCCATAGGCCACAATGCTCACCTGAGTCAATATGGCCCTGCTGTTCTTCATCAGCAGATTTCTTCTCCTATACATGTATATGCATATGTAAACTTTGATCGCCTGTTCTAGGCATACCCTTAGCCTACTCTTACCCTTAGCCATGTTTTGAATGAAACTGAATCTAAACTTTCTGAGGATGCTTCTATATTCAAATAACTAATCATGGCTTTGCTGTTCTTGAAAACGAATTTTAAAGATGTCTGCCACCCTACCCTGGGGGAGGGGGGGGGGGGGTCATGATTTGAACAAACTTGAATCTACACTACCTGAGGATGATTCTATATCAATATGACTAATCACGGCTTTGTTCTTGAGAAGAAGATTTTTTTTAAAGATATTTCCTATATATGTTCTTTTGTAAAACTTTGATCACCCATTATTGCCCCACCCTACTACTGGAGGATGCCTTGAACAAACCTGAATCAACAATACTTGGGGATACTTCCATATCAATATGACTAATCATGGCTTTCCTGTTCCTGAAAAGATTTTTAAAGAATTTTCCTATATATTCCTATGTAAAACTCTGATCCCCCATTGTGGCCCCACCCTACCCCTGGGGGTCATGATTTGAACAAACTTGAATCTACACTACCTGAGGATGATTCTATATAAATATGATTAATCCTGGCTTTGTTGTTCTTGAGAAGAAGATTTTTAAAGAATTTTCCTATATATTCCTATGTAAAACTTTGATCCCCCATTGTGGCCCCACCCTAACCCTGGGGGTCATTATTTGAACAAACTTGAATCTACACTATGTAATGAAGGTTTCACATAAGTTTCAACTTTTCTGGCCCAATGGTTCTTGAGAAGAAGATTTTTAAAAGATGACATCAAATTTTCACCAATTCTTAATTATCTCCACTTGGAAGAGGTCATGGCCCTTCATTTGAGCAAACTTGAACCCCCTTCACCCAAGGATGCTTTGTGGCAAGTTTGGTTGAAATTGGCCCAGTGGTTCTGGTGAAGTGGAAAATGTGAAAAGTTTACAGATGGACGGACAGACAGATAGATGGACAGACGGATGACAGACAAAATGTGATCAGAAAAGCTCACTTGAGCTTTCAGCTCAGGTGAGCTAAAAACCAATGTCCACAACTTCAATGCTTATTCTTTTCAATTTCAAAGGGTTTTGTGCTCCAATTACTACAGTCTCAGAGCCTTTGTCTGGAAATCAAAGGCCTTAAAATTTCAATCAATGGGAAATAACTCGTGAACAGAAGGTAATTTCTGAATTGTATTACAGTATTCTGAGAGTGTTTTGTAAAGTCTAAAAGCTCTGAAAATTTGAACAAAATCTGTTCAGGAATGAGGAAGATATGAAGCTTCAAAGTTGGTGTCTAGGAAAAAAAAAAGAATAAAAAGAATAATCTTAATCATCAGAATCAGTAGGTCTTCCGTTGGAATGGAAGACCTTAATTAACTAATTTTTTTTATAAATCTTGGCAATTGACTGTGTGCTAGGAGTTGTCACCTTGCGTTCATGGCATTTTCACTGCGCTGGGTGCGTTCACAATACACAATACGTTTACAATGCATTCTTAAACGCAGTGACATCTCCAAGGACTTCGCTAAGTCCCGTGGAAGCACAGTCTTCTATCACTGCGTTCATGCTGCTATCATGTGCATCTTCACAGCATGCCTACGGAGCTCCCACTGCTTTGTTGGAGATCTCACTGTGCTGCTTCGTCGATCATACTACATTTTTACTGCGCCCTTATCAGACCATGCTCAAATGGTGGGTACTTTGTGCATGCCCAAAGTGCGCGCTGTCCCCTGGCATTCTAGGAGACCCTATGCGACCCTACCGCATTCAGTGGAGATCTCGACACATTGTCACAGCGCCGTAGGAGACTCTACTCCGCTCATCACAGCATTTCGCATTTTTTGGACGCCATGTGATTGCACTAAGGACACAGTGCGGCTCTGACAGGGGTTTAATAAAGGAGAGATGTTATTTGATTTAGAACATCATGAATTTTTGAAAATCTTAAACTACCTAGCACAACTTACCACCCATTCCTGAATACCCAAAGATTTCCACTGGCCTTGGTAGAGGTGTGCCTTTTATGTTCCAAGCTGCTACTTTTACTCCATACATTTGGTAAGTGTCATTTGTTTTAATCAGCTTTGAATTCTTATCCCCAGCCACAACATATGGACTGATTTTGTCATCTTTTGTATTCAGTTTCCTCACAAATATTTTGTATGAAAAGTTCTCTCCATTGAAATCCATTGGATCCATCGCCTTAAAAGAGAATAAATCCTAGATAAACTTAAAAGAGAATAAATAGATAAACTTAAAAGAGAATAAATCCTAGATAAACTTAGTCATGCATGCAGTATAATAGGACTGCCGTCATGACAAAATTAAGGGCCCTTAAGGTCAAAGTTTCACAAAACTTTTTTTTTGTTGTTAATTTTGAAAGCCCAACACTTTCTGAATGCAATTAAGAAATAAAGTATCATTTTTTAAACTTTTATCAGGATGTTAATATGCGGGTTGGTCATGTGAACAAATACCATTAAGCCTGAAGGGATTTAAAGTAGATTTGATCAGTACCTTAACTTTTTCAAAATTATCCTATTTTTCACTATTAATTAGCAATTTAGTGAGGTGCTTCAAAACAACATTGAAGTTACTCATTGAAAATATAATGATGTCAAACAAAGGATGAAATTACACCATTCAGTCGACAGAATGGTAACTGAATGCCCACTGAATGATCACTGAAAAGATCCTTTCCCATAACGATAATGATCTTTCAGTTACCATTCAGTCGACTGAATGGCAGATACATTTCAGTGGCCTTTCAGTTACCTTTCAGTTGTGGTACCAGCTGCAGCAATGACGAAGACATTGCTGTCCCTATCAGCTCAGTAGGTACGTCAGCTTACTTACCTACACCTATTGTTAGCGTAACAGATTCAATTGGATACAACATCTCTTCAAAAACACGGGAAAAAACACAAAATGGGGAGTTTTTAGATCTGGGTGTTCTATTGGAATCATCAGATGAAAGGAATAAGAAAAACAAGCTTAACTTAGTGGACGGGGAACTCGTCCTTTAAAAGGGGAAAAGTGGAAAAATCACCGACACTGGGAAATGGACTGATGTGTTTCTTGTTTTTACTAGTATTTATGTTAAAGCACACTCCGATCAATCACTTGGTTTACTTAAATATATGCACATGGTTAGATTGGGTTCTTATAGATCTCCCACTGGCTGGAAATTGTATGATGAACAATTCAGGCTTAAGAAGGCAAGAAATAGTTGAACCGTCGAAAGGCATGTGTTTTGATTTCAACTACAAGGGTGCATGCAGTAAACCATATTGTATTTATGCACATCGCTGTTTCAGATGTTCATCTGAGCACCCAGTGTTCACTTGTTCTCGCAATTCAGCTCTACGCTCTTCCGTACAAAAGCAGCCTTTTTGTTTTCAATCACCAAATCAGGGCAAATCCCAAACTATAGATTTCGCTACCCCCAGGGGGCTAATGCACCTCGGTCATTCTTCAGTAGACATTAATCAACTTTCAATATTGATACAGTCTTATCCAAACCATGAATTAGGCAATGAGTTGTTAAATGGGTTTAAATTTGGATTTTCGCTTCAGTATTTAGGTCCACATAATTACTTGAGTGTAAAAATTTAATTTCGGGAAACCAGTATCCAAACGAAATTCAGAGTATATTACAAAGTGAAGTTGATATGAGTCGCATGACTGGCCCTTTCCATCATCTACCACTTTCAAACCTGAGGGTGTCTCCAATAGGAGTCGTTCTTAAGTCTAGCAGGGGGTGGCGTTTAATTACTCATCTGTCATATCCACATAACAATAGCATCAACAACTTTATAGATAAAGAACTTTCATTTGTACACTACTCTTCATTTGACAGCACTATCAAAATAATAAGTCAGCTCGGTAAAGGATCTTTATTGGGCAAAATGGACATAAAAAGCGCTTTTCGACCATTACCAATTAAACCAGATGATTTTTGCCTACTTGGCTTCAAATTTGAAGGTTAATACTACATTGACAAATGTTTACCATTTGGTTGTTCTATATCATGTGATACATTTGAGAAATTTGCTTCACTTTTGGAATGGGTTGTCAGGTCACAGTTTGGTTTCGCACATGTAACACATTATCTTGATGACTTTTTGTTTGCTGGTTCAGCTGTTTCCAACACTTGCTCAAGACTCATGAAACAATTTGGCAATTTATGTAAAGCTTTGGGAATTCCTCTTGCCATCGATAAAACTGTTGGCCCCATCACAAAGTTAACCTATCTGGGTTTGGAAATTGACAAATTTTGAGACTCTGGGGCAAGTGTCATTCCAAACAAAAAGCTAATTAAGCTTAAGATTTCGCTGACAGAAATGGAAAATAAATCTAAAGTCACTTTGAAGGAGATGCAATCTCTGGTAGGTCAATTAAACTTTTGCACCAAAGCCATGTGGTCTTCCTGCGCCTTTAATCGGCGTTTCTATGATGCTATGATTGGTGTGCAAATGCAATATCATTTTATCCACATTACAAAATCCATCAATGATGATTTGCTTATGTGGCTTAATTTCTTGAATCACTTCAATGGCATATGCTATTTAAATGATGTTGATTGGTTAAGGAGTGATATTCTTCAATTGTATACAGACAGTGCTGGAGGTAAGAACCTGGGGTGCGGGGCATACTTAAACGGTAAGTGGGCCCATTTTCCTTGGCCCTCAACATGGGGGAAACGGAAATTTTGAGAGACGTTACCTTTTTAGAGCTGGTCCCAATAGTTCTAGCAATGACACTGTGGGGAGATTACTTCAGATCAAAAATGTTACATTAAGAGTAGATAACGCAGCCCTTGTATACATCTTGAACAAACAGACATCAAAATCTAAAAGAGTAACGCACTTCATTTGTTATTTAGTATATCTCTCAATGAAATACAATTTTAGATTTAAAGTAAAACATATCCCAGGTTTATGTAATAATATTGCTGATGCTTTGTCTCGTCGACAGTGGACCAAATTCCGGGAACTAGCCCGAAAGGCAGATATAAAATCAACCCCGTTTCCACCGGTATTTCACTCACTGATATCAGGAGTGAAACCGTTAGATTAATAGACATGGCCACCTCAGACAATACTAAAGCGGCACACAACAACGGCTACAATTTATCTTGTAAGTTCAGGTCCGAGTTCCAACTCCATAATTCTTGGCCACCATCGCTGGAGGAATTGACAAACTTTGTCGCTTTCCTTTCTGTCAAAAGTTACGCAGTTAGCACTGTCAAAAACATACCTAGCAGCTATATCGCACAAGATTTAGATTTCCATCTCAGAATTACCGAATTATACTTCACATTTTATTATTCGAAAAATGCTAGAGGGAATGAAGAGAGAAAGACATTCCAAAGACACATGGTTACCAATAACAATTCAACTCCTCCACAAATTAATTAAATTAATACATTACCCAATGTATGCACATCGAGTTACGAGGGAGCCTATTTTCTGCAGCTTTTTCGTTGGCATTTTATGGTTTTCTTCAAGTCGGGGAATTTGCAGTAGGCTCTAGAAATTCAAATGCAGCATTACTTAAGAGCGATCTCATTATAAACGAGTCCTCATCTTACTTAGAGGTTAACATTAGGAGGTCAAAGACTGACCAGTACAGCAAAGGAACACAGTTAATTACTCCCGCTATCGGCGGTCCATATTATACAATTATGGACTCTTTCGGAAAGAGTCCATAATTGTTTTATTATATAGTCAGGATTTGAATGAATAAGACATTGAAGGCTGCATGACGACTCCATTTTCATTAACGAACTTCTGTCGTAGAAAAAAAAAAAAGTCCAGATTATAACTTTTAACTTCCGTGTTTTCCTTTTGCTGTGTGTAAGACATCGAAATGTTTGGAAAATAATCCTACGAGAAATTTGCCTAAAAGTTTTCCTGCTCAGATATACAGCATATACAGCTGGCTCCGGCCGTTGCAACCATTGTTTTCAGCGTTGTTTTAGGTTTGATTGTGACGTCACAATGCCACTGCACGCGCACTGACCCTCCGGTGAATACGGCTTCAAATCCAGTGAATATGTAGTATTATGAACTGTTTGCATTTGTATAGATTATATAGGGACTATTTATAGACTATATAATAATGCCCATTATTACTCATGCACCATTATTTATAACAAATATCGAACATTTCTGGTCAATTATTTTGTCATTTTGTGGTAAACCACTAACTAGATATCAATTTAATTCCATCTTAAATAAATGCCTCTCGCGTCTCAGTATATCTGGATGCAACTATAAATCACATTCCTTTAGAAATGGAGCAGCTACATACTTCCATTCTCAGGGCGTTGATGATGAAACAATTAAGAGCCATTCTCTGTAATGACTTGAACTTTTATATAGGAGCTGTGGCACGCATAGTCTCAGAATTTCTCCAAACTCTCTATGAAAAAAGTCTTTGATACCGTTAACTCAAATCAGGCAAAAATTGGTTGCTACGTGTCATGGTTACCATAGCAACATGTCCTAAAGTTTGAAAAATGGCATTTTTCAACATGTTCAGAGTCCCACAGTTAACGTTTGCAGCAAAGCAAACAAGTGGCAATGACTGTTTCTGAAAGTTGAAGGCCTGGTGTCTTAAATGCATGATAAACATATTTGGTAAATCAACTATAACATACGTTACTATGGAAACAAAATATTCAAAAGTAATAATTTTGTTTATTTAATTTTATAAAGTCATACACTTAAGAATAAAAACAATTATATGTCGAAATGCAAGCAAACAATAGACAAGAGGTCCTTGTAACATATACCAAGGACAAAGTATGATATTTCTTATAGGTTGGCAATGGTTGCCATGGTTTTAAAAAGCATATTTCTATAAAACTGATGATCAATTTTTAAAAGCATTGGTGTGACCCTAATTTTCACATTTCAAAAAATTCAATTTCAATTCTTTAAATAGTGCGTTGCTATAGAAATAAGGCGAAAAAACATGTATAAAAATCTGAAAAATACCCTGTTTCCTTGGATACGTACCATTGTATGTAGATTCCCAAAACTTTTGTGATTGATAATTATGAACAACTAACCTGACTTTCAATTTTGACTGCCACCCAATCTCTAACTGGATGCAAAAAGCTGGCACATAGGGTTTAATATTGATGTAAAATTAACAAAATCGAACATTTTCCCCTCTTGGTTACCATAGCAACAGTGTTGTATTTTTCAACAAATGTTATCAATATATGATATTCAACTTTAGTTCTACCAAATAAGTACTATTCAAGGTGAGTCAAATAATATGTTTCTTAAATGATAGGTAAGTAAATTCCTAAGGCAGCAAAAAATATCACTTTAAACAACTGGTACATTGTTTCCATGGTTACACTGCAAAGTAACAATTAATTCCAATTTTTCTTATGTTGTCGGTGTTGCAAGGTCCTAAGGATGTATATGTGCCAGTCATAAAATTTATTGTTTTTCCTGAAGATAGTAACATTAACCCAATCTTAGCAACACCTTTTGCATGGTAACACTGTGTTACCATGGCAACCATGAAAGTTATTTTTAGAAAAATATTGTCAATACCTAATTACTTAATGTCAAATATTTTTATTGTTTTTTCTTAGGTTGTTGATTGAGTTTGATCATTTAAAACCTATCATTGGTGAATATTGAGCATTTTCCTGCATTTTTCAGCATCTAAAATGTATTCCAAATGTTCCCATGGTTACCACTTACTTACAGATAAATTCTAAATAGTTTCTTTATAGCATAAGTGGCAACAAGGTGTCAGGTTGTTGTGAGAATGGCTTGTTTGTTATTCTTAGTCTTTATTAAGGCTTAATAAAGATTCAAAGTAGCTGAAAATCTCAATTTTTCAAACTTTCCTGGCTGTTACCATGGCAACCAAGACACATAGCAACGAAATTTTATTTGATATATGTTTCTGGTGTCAAGTTGTTATAATGGGCAAAGTTTCATCAAAATCGGTGACCATGCGTGGCAAAGAAGTTTAAGTGGTTACAGAGAATCGCTATTAAATTTTTAGGAAGATTGAAGTCAGATTGTTATCGCTTATATATTAGGATCCCGGCAGTCAAATAGAATGACAGCTTGAAATTAGATCTTTTTCGTTACAGAATATTATCAAGATATTTGGATCATCGTTTCATCATTAATTTCATGGGCCTTTTTAGCTGCGATTGAGTTAGGATTCACATCTAACCTTAATCTTGACAGGCATAATATACTGTGGCAAGGTCAAAAAGGAATGTGCTGGAGTGGTGTTCTTAAACTGTTAAAACATTTACTTACATTTATCAATCCACCTAAATTTTTGGTATATCAT
This sequence comes from Saccostrea echinata, assembly GCF_033153115.1. Taxonomy (NCBI): domain Eukaryota; kingdom Metazoa; phylum Mollusca; class Bivalvia; order Ostreida; family Ostreidae; genus Saccostrea; species Saccostrea echinata. The sequence goes on from NW_026889778.1 coordinate 31,477,980, forward strand.
TGTGGAGCAAATGACCTCGGCCGTATGAAGACCATTGAATTGATAGTTGCAATAAAAGGTGATTTGAAAAAGATTCAAAAGCTACTTCCAAACACTAAGATAATATGGTCGCAAATGATAACTAGGATTGCTTGGAAATGTGAAAGGAGGCCCGACCTCAAAAGAGGTCGGGCGCGAGTAAATAGTGCAATTGTCAAACATATTCTATCTCATTATAACAGTGGGTACATTAAGCAGTCAAATATCCATCTCAGTCCCGACAATTACCGCCCCGACGCGATACACCTTTCTACGTCTGGTAATAAACTGTTCCTTGAAAATTTTTAAAGTGGGCTTACAACTATAATAAACTGCAACAATAATGTGTATTCTTTATGATTGGTATATTGGAGCAGTCAAGGCTGGATTTGGGAGTAAGGTGTTAAGCTATCCCCACATTTGTGGCAGCATGCATATTACATGAGTATCTATGCACGTTTGGTGGATTTAGCTTAACACAAATCATCTTGACTCGCGCCGCTGTTAACAGGGCGCAGCTGCAACATGATTACGTTGATAATTCTGGAATCGAACACAATGAACTTGTACATAATTAACATTGAACATTGATTGATTTATTCACATATTGCTGGCTTAAACATGAGCTTACTACAATTCATTGAGTTGAATGAACTGAATATTGATTTATTGAACATTGATTGATTGAATATTGATTGATTGAATTGAACATTATTGATTGAATTGAATATTGATTGATTGAATTGAACATTAATTGATTGAATTGAATATTTATTTATTGAACTGAACATTGATTGATTGAATTCAATTTCGATTGATAAAATTGAATATTGATTTATTGATGCATAAGGCTGGCGCACCTGCAGAATTTGGAAGTCAAATGCCAATCTTATTGTGTAAAACTTTGACATGTGTACGGTTAATATTTATTTATGGTTTGTTTGCTTTGATTGGAGGTGTGCCAAAAACCAATTGGGTCAGTACCCACTGTACACATGTATTTTAAATAATTTGATTTGAACCAGCTGTGGCCATTAAATGTAAAACTTTAGAAATAAATAATTAGGAAAAAATAAATTCACTTTTGTTTTTATAGGTAGTCTGTGATAATGGTATTAAATTAATCTATTTTCAAATTTAAAAGAAAACAAGATGTGTTTGTGAAACACTGATGCCCCCGTATGGCAGCTTATGGCGAAGGTTAAAGTTTCTCAAATGCAAGTCAAAATCCAGGCCAAAAGATAAAAAATGTTGGTACCCAAAGAAAGGTCTTGTCTCGAGGAATATACCTGTGAAATTTGAAAGACCTAGCTGCAACTGTTCAAAAGTTATGGCAAAGGTTAAAGTTTTTTAAAAGTAAGTAAAACGTCAAGGTCAGGGTCAAAGTGGTTGGTATCCAAAGGAAGGTCTTGTCACAAGGATTACATATGTGAAGTATGAAAGCCCTAGCACCAACCATTCAAAAGTTATGGCCAAGGTTAAAGTTTTTCAAAAGTAGGTCAAACTCCTATGTCAAGGTCAAAGGGTCAAAGTGGTTGGTATCCAAAGGAAGGTGATGTCACAAGGATTACATATGTGAAGTATGAAAGTCCTAGCTCCAACCATTCAAAAGTTATGGCCAAGGTTAAAGTTTTTCAAAAGTAGGTCAAACTCCTAGGTCAAGGTCAAAGGGTCAAAGTGGTTGGTATCCAAAGGAAGGTGATGTCACAAGGATTACATATGTGAAGTATGAAAGTCCTAGCTCCAACCATTCAAAAGTTATGGCCAAGGTTAAAGTTTTTCAAAAGTAGGTCAAACTCCTAGGTCAGGGTCAAAAGGTCAAAGTGGTTTGGTATCCAAAAAAGGTCTTGTCACAAGGATTACATATGTGAAGTATGAAAGTCCTAGCTCCAACCATTCAAAAGTTATGGCCAAGGTTAAAGTTTTTCAAAAGTAGGTCAAACTCCAAGGTCAAGGTCAAAAGGTCAAAGTTGTTGGTATGCAAAGGAAGACCTGTCACAAAAAATACACATGTGAAGTTTGAAACCCCAGGCACCATCTGTTCAAAAGTTATGGCCAAGGTTTAAGTCTCATAAAATTTTGCAAAAGTGGGTCAAACTCTGAGGTCAAGGTCAAAAGGTCAAAGTTGTTGGTATGCAAAGGAAGACCTTGTCACAAAGAATACACATGTGAAGTTTGAAACCCCAAGCACCAACTGTTCAGAAGTTATGGCCAATGTTAAAGTCTCATAAAATTTTGCAAAACTGGGTCAAACTCTGAGGTCAAGGTCAAAAGGTCAAAGTTGTTGGTATGCAAAGGAAGACCTTTTCACAAAGAATACACATGTGAAGTTTGAAACCCCAAGCACCAACTGTTCAGAAGTTATGGCCAAGGTCTCATAAAATTTTGCAAAAGTGGGTCAAACTCCAAGGTCAAGGTCAAAAGGTCAAACATGATGGTACCGAAAGAAAGGTCTTTTCACAAGGAATATGCATGTGAAATATGAAAATCATAGCTCCAACCAATCAAAAGTTATGGGCAATTTTAAAGTTGACAACAGACAGACAGACAAACAGGACAAAAACTATATACCCCCCGGATCTTTTGATCCGGGGGCATAAAAATGAAAAAAAGGGAATGTAAGAAAAAAAAACTTGCTGAAAGTCAGGGTCAAACCACGTCCTACCGCTTGGTAATCTGTGACCTTAATTGTTCGTTACGCCATGGTGTCTTTAAAGTATCACGTGATTTAAAATCAATAAATTTGTAGAAATCGAATTTGACACCCAGTTTACCTGTTGTATCTAGGAGCTGGGCAATGTGTATATATCTTGTATACATTTTGTATATTCTATGTTAATTGCACAGATTTTGGGGGCAGACTAATTAATTACACATCTCTTTTCGGGATGATGACAATAATTGGAGTCGGGCACTTGTTTTTTGTCATTGTTTTTTTTCCAAAGAAACTTCACCTCGGAGAACGTTGTTAATTCTCAAAAAAATTATGTAAGATAATTTTAAAACGATATCTTTTTAAAAGCTAAAATATAATGCGATTTTATGTTAAACAATTAAAAATCAAAATTCAAAATATTAAATTTCTTCCACAAAGGGCATAAATAGTTCTGTTTATGTAAAATAATTTTAAAATGATATCTTTTAAAAGCTAAAATATCATGCGATATTAACAAATAAGAAACAAAATTTACAATATTAAGTTTCTTCCACAAGAGGCATAAATAATTAATTCTGTTTCGTCTTTCACTATGAGATATTTCCACAAAAACTAACCACATTATACATGTGTTACATGGACATAAAAATAATGAAAATCTATTTTAGAGCTGAAAAAAAAAAAGAAAACCTTTTTACTTGTTTATATTAAGAGCATTTTGACCCATATCTTTGGTCTTTTATTCAGATTTCAGATTGTTTTTTCATTTAACAACTTTTGAAATTGAATAAGCTTGTGAAGATATTTATCACTGATTTAGAGATTTTGCAGAAAGAAAAAATAAAACAATTCTATGTCCGTTAATTAAATTCTGATACAAATATTTGATCATTATTTTTCATCATTTGAAAAAATTTCTTTTTCTTAATCAATTTTCATGGAACAAATTATATATGTGAAAATCGTTTTGAATTTTTTGACTCCACAGTAATCTTTAATATTAATGAATTTATTTTTAGACATAAATTTTATAGTTAACTAGTTATAATTGTAAAGGGGACCATTACAGATGTTCCCCCAAAAGCTCCCCAACTCCCTTTTGGTGTCTTACTTCCTGTAAGCTTCATTAAATAAGGCAATCACATATATTGTCGTTTTACGCATTACATGTGCACGCATGTGGATGCATGTGCAGGATGACCTTGTCATCTCGTCTAATATACTATAAATACATCTTAATTCTGAGTATTAAAACATTTCATCAAAAAAAAATAAAAGTTACGGCTATATCAAGTATTTTGGTCATTTAAGCATTGCACGCAGGCGCACGTGCATACATGTTCATGATGACCATATCATCCTGTCTACACTGTTAATATATTTTATCAATGAATTTCATCAAAAAGTATACAAGTTACAACTATATCAAGTATATTGGTCATTTTACGCTTAGCACGTGCATGCATCTTGTCTACTCGAATAATGTATTTCTATATGCTGAGTATCAAAGCATTTCGTCAAAAAAGTATAAAAGTAACTGATATATCAAATGTATTGGTCACTTCAGCATTGCACGCGCAGGTACGTGCATGCATATACATGATGACCATATCACCTTGTCTACACTTTTAATATATTTCCATTTTTTTTGAGTTTCAAAGCATTTCATCAAAAAGTTTAAAAGTTACGGCTATATCAAGTATATCGGTCATTTAATGCAATTGCGCGTGCGCACACATGCATGCATGTTCTTGCATTCAATTTTGATAGTAGCATAATGTAGGAATCTATTATACCTATTTATATTCTAAAGTTCATCCTGTTTTGTTGAGAACTAAGAAAGTTATAGCCATTTAAAGTTTAAACCAATCAGATTGCAACACACGTGCATGTGCGTGTTTTCATGATTATCCTTTTATATTATATTGTAGAACCTCCTAATATATAACTATGTTTTAAATTTCAAAGTATTTTGTCAAAAAAACAAGAAAGATATTGAGATTTTTGTTTCAGCCAATCAGAGCAAAGAGCACGTGCTTCATGCTAATTTGACCATGTCATCTTGTCTACACTACTAATATACCTTTAACTAGTGAATATTGTTTTTTTTTTTTTTTACAAAAAAACACGTCTCCCCTTCTTTACCAACATTAACGAGTGCAAATATATGATCAGGGTCAAAAATAATAATGCAGTGCATCTCAACTCAAATTCTGTGTACAAAATTTCAAGTCTTCATGTCAAACGGATCTCAAGTAATGGTCTGGTCGTGTTTTTCTTAATTTGACCTTGAAGAAAGTGGTCAAGGTCAAATATTTTGATGCAGTGCATTTAGTCTCAATGTTGTCTTTCCTTGTTCCAAGTTTGAAATCCTAATGTCAGAAAGTTCTCAAGTTATGACCTAGACTATAATTTCATGTAAATGATTGACCTTGACTTTATTAATAGGTCAAGGTGAAAAAAATGTTGCCATTCACCCTTCCTCTATACCACCTCTCCATGTTCCAAGTTTGAAGTCTTAATGTCAAAGGGGTCAAGGTCAAAATTTTGAAGCGTTGCATCTTGTAACAATGTCTTCTTTCTATGTTACAAGTTTGAAGTCCTAATATCAAAGGGTACTCAAGCTAAGGCCTGGACTCTATTTTAATGTAAAAGATTGACCTTGACATTATAATAATTGGATCAAGGTCAAAAGGTTTGGTGGCATGCATCCCTCCTTCATACCACTTCTGCATGTTCCATGTCTGAAGTCTTTATAACAAAGGATTCTTAAGTAATGGTCTAATCAAGTTTTTTCCCTATTTGACCTTGAGGAAGAAAAGAGGTCAAGGTCAAAAATTTTGGTGTGTTGCATCTTGTATCAATGTCTTCTTTCTCTGTTACAAGTTTGAAGTCCTAATATCAAAGGGTACTCAAGCTATGGCTTGGACTCTATTTCGATGTAAAAGATTGACCTTGACCTTATAATAATTGAATCAAGGTCAAAAATTTTGGTCGCATGCATCCTTCCTTTATACCACCTCTGCATGTTCTAAGTTTGAAGTCTTAATGTCAAAAGGTTCTCAAGTTATGGTCAGATCGTGTTTTTTCCCTATTTGACCTTGAAGACAGAAAGGGGTCAAGGTCAAAATTCTAATGCAGTGCATTTTGTCTCAAAGTCTTCTTCCTATGTTACAAGTTTGAAGTCCTAATATCAAAGGGATCTCAAGTTATGGGCTGAACTCTTTTTTGATGTAAAAGATAGACCTTGACCTTATAAATAGGTCAAGGTCAAAAATGTCGGTGGCGTGCACTCTTTTTCAATGTCATCTATCTATGTTCCAAGTTTGAAGTCTTAATGTCAAAGGGTATTAAAGTTACGGCCTGGACAAAATTTGGATGAAGAAGAAGAAGAAGAAGAACTAGATGCGTTTCTTGTTGCTAGGGCAACAAGTGGTCTTCCGACCTAACTTTTCTCCAGATCGCTGTGCTACCTCACTTCATTTAATACTTTATTGAAGGTATTTTTTGTTTGCGTTTATGTAACACAGTCTTTCAACATAGATCATGATTATTAAAGGATTTCTGTAGAATCTCTGTTAAAAAAGCTTTAAAAAATAAGCAAAAACTATCATACATGTCTTCACAGAGAAAAATATCATTTACAACTGAAAAAAGAGAGAAACAATCTCCCGCCCCAGCAGGATTCGAACCCGCAACAATACGTGAAAGTTTGGATCGGTCATATGAAAGATATGGAGATAACGAACAGTATTCAAGCTCAAAAGTCCATTAAACAATACAAAATATCAAACACGGACCTCCAAACATCAGAGGTGGGATCAGGTGCCATGGAGGAGTGAGCATCCCCTGCCGACCGGTCACACCCGCCATGTGCTCCTTGCCATGATCGGGAAATCACGGAAAAATCCGTCGACAATTCAGTGTGTAAATAATGGCCTAACAGTTAGTATGAGAAATGTCAGTCAACATTTGACGCAATGATAAATTGTATTTGCTAACAAGGTCATTGTATCGACCATAGAACTTACGAAATGATGACTTTAAAACAAGACAGCTGATATTCTTGTTTCATCAACTTATTTGTCAATAATTTACCTCGTTTTAGAAATTGTACATACGTACAGCATGCTCTTGCGTATCGAATCAACTGAGAGATATATACCCCGTATGCCAGTAATGAAGGTATATTGCTGCATAAGTAAGGGAAGTTGATGATTGAAAAGTTAAAGTCATCACGTTTATCATAAAGCTTGGTTGTTAGATTACCATTAACGTCTTTTTCAAGTAAGATATCCAAATATGAAACAGATATGTCAGACTCTGTGGTATCTTTTATCTCAAGTTCACCAGGATATATCGTATCGACATAAGAATGGAAATAGCCATTGTTAATTGACAATACATCGTCGATATATCTAAATGTCGAGTTGAAGGCCACAGCAAGTGTTTTCTTCTTTTCACGTACAAGATTTTGGACAAATTCTGCTTCATATGAATACAAAAAAGGTCTGCTAATAACGGGGCGCAATTGGTACCCATAGGCATTCCAATAGATTGTTGGAAGACCTGGTCTCCAAAAACCACATAGATATTGTCAATCAGAAACTCAAGCATCTTTTTAATGTCAACTTCAGAGTACTTGTGTGTACAATCAGAATGTTTTTTAACAAAATAATTTTGCAAATGACCAATGACAAGGTAAGTATATCTACGAGTTCCATTTTTATTGAAAAAGCAGCTGTCAATGATATCAAAAAGCCTGGACTTTAATTTATCATGGGGAATGGTTGTGTATAAAGTTGAAAAGTTGTAAGTTTTAAAGCTGTTGATTTTGGTAAAATCTTGTGATTTCAAATTTTCCAAAAGTTCCTTGGAATTTTTAAGTATCCACATCTGATTTACACCACTTCTCGAATATATTGTTGCACACTACCATTGAAGTTTCTCCTTCACCACTGTTAATATCTTAGTGAGGAGTAAAGAAAGAGGCTTGGTTGAACATATACTGGAACCCGCTATGTATCTTTGTTTGTAAGGATTTTTATGAAGTTTCAGAATCTAATATAAATATGGTAATTCGAATTCATTTTGGTTGTTTGGAATATTAAAAATATTCAAAACTGACATATGATTTTGAAGAAGTTCTTCCTTAGAAAGGGAACTATGAGTATAAGTTGGATTACCACTTGTAGAATTAAATCCAAGTTCCTCTAAAATACATTTAATATAATGAGTCTTACAAACAAAGACAATGTTGTTACCTGCTTTGTCAGCAGGGACCAGTACGTACTGATCATGTAATCTATCTTTGTATTACATATCTTTGCAATAAATGCATCAATCAAAATGATAAAAACATACTTAGAACTCTTAGAAGACTCTCTATTAACCCTGTAAATCCCAGAGAAAAATATTGAAAAACAAAAAAGTTACAAATTTAACATTTTTTAATTCACTTCCGTTTGCGAACGGAAGTACAAACGACGGAAAATAATGGTCGATCAACATATCTACATTTGATGCTCTATCACCCCAGCAAGTTTCATATTCATATCTTATCATATATATCGAAAGACCTTAATAATAACTAGTAAACTAATTGTTCAGAGAACAATTAGAGGCCTTTCCACCTTTTCAAGTGTTTTCGTGTCGTTTAGGCCGAAAAAAAGAAAAATGCCAAAAAAAAAAAGCAAAAAAAAAAAAAAAAAAAAAAAAAAAATCCTCCTCCAGCTGGGATCGAACTCAAAACCCTTGGTTTGAAAGGCAGGTGTGCTAACCACTGCACTACACATTCCGATAAAATTGGGTAAGTTAATTGTTTAAGACTATAGAATAAATACAAGCATATTTTTAGAATCGGTAGGGGAAGAAAGAAGTTCGGTAAAAGGATATAGTTCCTGAACTTGCAAGCAATATATAAAATAACAAGGGACGGGTGTGCGTGAGAAAACGTTAACACTGTTCCCTAATGAAAATGTATTAATGGACTGTAGCCCGATTCATCGATATTGTGAGCATGCTGAATTTTTTGAAAATAGCTTTGTTGTAAGCTTAAAAGATCGGGTTCGGATTTTAACATTTCTGACTGAATATCCTGAAATAAATATGAAACATTTAAATAAGCATTTCTTTGGGTTAAATTAAATATGTGTAGCACAAATTAAACTCCCAACATGCATTTTTAGAAGGGAAACACGACAATGAAAGCGAGAATTGTTTTTAATATACCGAAAATCGCTATTTCTGGAAACTGATTAATTCTAAATAAAAATCAAATAAATTCCAAATGTAAAAGAAAGAGAGAATGCTTGGTATTAAAATGTCGTATCATATCAGGAAAATCGAATGCTACTAACGACATCTGAAGAAATAGCCGATAAAAGGTTAAGATCATTTCTTCGTTCACCTGCACTTTAATTTCAAACACAACAGAACTTGTAGTTTTTGCCGTGAAACTTCATGACTTCTATAAACATAAAAGACTCACCGTAAAACTCTCAAGAAAGTTTCTCTGAGGTCTATACTACATTTGTACCAAATATGGTGTCGATCCGAGGTCTGGTTTGAATTTTACAGATATATTCTACGTTGTTGTTGATATGATTTTTTTTAAGAAGGGGGGGGGGATGAATTGTTTATTTTATGCCTCTTTTAAACTAAGAATTGTAACTACTTTCACATCTTTAAGCCTGATTGTGACCTTTGGGTCAAGGTCAAAGGTCAAGGTCATTAAAAAAAAAAAAGAACAAAAAAAAAAAAAAACAACCAAGGAAATCTTTACTTTCTATGTTTTTACCTGATACTGGAGCTGGATGCATGTCCTTACTTTTCATTTGACCCAATGTCAAGGCCAAGGGTCAAGGTCAAAGTTCAAGGTCAATTGGTGAATTGCTATATTTTACACATATATAAGGAATTTCTTATGTTTTTAAATGACTTTGACCTTGACCTATATTTCAAGGTTGGTGCCATGTCTCTAGGATACACCGTTTTAAAAAAAAGTTCATTAAATGTAAGCAGCGTAAAATTTCAGGGGCAGTAACTCATACAAGGGACCAAAGAATGCTTTCGCAATGATAGAATGAAGAGAGTACTAAATGAGTCGAAGACACTGATGAAAGTTTGGAATCTCTATGGTTTACTGTTTGGGAGGAGTAGCGATAACAAGGTTTTGTTGCACAAGGGGTGACAACTTTTGAATGGGTCAAGCTCGGGGGACAAGAATGAAATCTTTGAAATAGTTTTAGAAGGACATATTATAGATGCAAAGATATTCAGTATATGTTGAAAGACAAAAGAGATATTAAAAAAGCTGATTTTCTCATATTTTGAATGACCTTGACCTTTGACCTCTATATAAATTTCAAGGTCAAAGGTCACACATGCTAATGCTATTGGTCCCATGTCTCTACGATTAATCGTTTAGAGAAAAATTAATTATTCGTAACCATCAAAAACTTTCAGGGGCAATAACTAATTAAAGGGGTTTATGCAACCTTTCCCACTGAATAGATTGAAGAGTCTACTAAATTAGTCAAATACATTAGTGAAGGTTTCGTATCTCTACGGTTTAGGGTTTCGAAGGAGTAGCGATAACAAGCTTTTATTGCGAAAGGGGTTGTAACTCCTTGAGGGGTCAAAGTTCATATGCGCAGGGTAACCTTTAAAAATCTTTTACGAAGTGCATTCTTATGGACCATAAATCTTTTCGATAACTTTTAAAACAAAAAACTATTCGGCGGAAAAATAATAAAAATAATAATAACTAGTAGACTAATTGTTCTCGAACAATTAGAGGTCTTTCCACCTTCTTTTAATTTCATATTTTCTTCACATATAACTCTCTACTGCTTATTTTAATACAAAAGAAACCAGAAATGTCTTGAGAGATGGAAAAAAGGAAAATTTTAAAAATTTTGAAATGACCTTGACCTTTGACCTTGAATAAATATTCAAGGTCAAAGGTCAAGGGTCACATTGCAATTAACCCCATGCTTCTATGACTTTTAGTTTTAAAGTTATAAGGTTTACTATTAAGCATAAAGACGTTAAAGGGCGATAACTCATACAAGGGGTCACCGGATACTTTCGCACTGTAAGATTAAAGTTGTGCCTAAAGTCCCTGAATACATTAGTGAAGGTTTCGTGTCTCTGCGGTTTACGGTTTCGGAAGAGTAGCGATAACAAGGTTTTTCGCACAAGGGGCAATAACTTTTAAAAGGGTTAAGCTTAGGGGACAAGATTGAAATCTTTGAAATAGTTTTAAAAGTACATATAAAAGATGCAAAGATATACTGTATATGTTGAAAGACAAAAGAGCTCTAAAAAGAGCTTTATTTCTCATATTTGGAGTGACCTTGACCTTTGACCTTGACATAATCTTCAAGGTCTAGGGTTAAAGAATCTAATGCAGTTGGTTTCATGTCTCTACGACTTATCGTTTTGAATATTTTTCATTATTTGTAAACTTCAAAAACTTTCAGGGGCAATAACTCATAAAAGGGCTCAACGAATCTTTTCGTAATGAATAGATTGAAGATTCTTCTTAATTAGTCGAAGACATTGGTAAAGGTTTCGTAACTCTACAGTTTATGGTTTCGGAGGAGTAGCGTTAACAAGGTTTCTAGTGAAAGGGGCAATAACTGCGAAAGGGGTCATAGGTTATACACGTTGGGTCAAATTTGTTCATAACTTTTTATGACCTTTACGATGAACAAAAAATCTTATTGATAAATGTTGAAACAAAAAATCAGCGGAAGAAAAATAATAATAAGAAGAATAAGAAGAAGAACTAGTAGACTAATTGTTCTCGAACAATTAGAGGTCTTTCCACCTTTCTTAAATTTCATATATTCTTCACATTTAACTCTCTACTGTTTATATTTTTACAAAAGAAACCAGAAATGGCTTGAGAGATGGAAAAAAATGAAAATTTTAAAAATTTTGAAATGACCTTGACCTTTGACCTTGAACAAATATTCAAGGTCAAAGGTCAAGGGTCACATTGCAATTAACCCCATGCTTCTATGACTTTTAGTTTTAACGTTATAAGGTTTACTAGTAAGCGCAAAGATGTTAAAGGGTAATAACTTATATAAGGGGTCACCGGATACTTTCACACTGATAGACTGAAGTTGTGTCTAAATACCCTGAATACATTAGTGAAGGTTTCATGTCTCTGTGGTTTACAGTTTCAGAGAAGTAGCGATAACAAGGTTTTTTGCACAAAGGGCAATAACTTTTAAAAGGGTTAAGCTTAGGGGACAATATTAAAATCTTTGAAATATTTTTAAAAGTACATATTAAAGATATTAAGATATACTGTATATGTTGAAAGACAAAAGAGCTAAAAAAAGAGCTTTATTTCTCATATTTGGAATGACCTTGACCTTTGACCTTGTTATAAATTTCAAGGTCTAAGGTCAAAGAATCTAATGCAGTTGGTTTCATGTCTCTACGGCTTATAGTTTTGAAAATTTTTCATTATTTGTAAACTTCAAAAACTTTCAGGGGCAATAACTCATAAAAGGGGTCAACGAATACTTTCTCAATGATACAATGAAGCAAGTACTAAGTTATTCGAAGACATTGGTGAAGGTTTTGTATCTCTACGGTTTACGCTTTCGGAGGAGTAGCGATAACAAGTTTTCTAGCGAAAGGGGCAATAACTGCGAAAGGGGTCATAGGTTATACACGTTGGGTCAAATTTGTTCATAACTTTTTATGACCTTTACGATGAACAAAAAATCTTTTCAATAAATGTCGAAACAAAAAATCAGCGGAAGAAAAATAATAACAACAAGAGGCCCATGGGCCACATTGCTCACCTGAGCGCATTGGCAAGGCAAAAGCACAAATCAGTTCAGTATTGAAAAGATTACCTGGGGGTGGGGGGGAGGGGGGGGGGTGAATTTTAAACTACCTGATGATGCTTCCAGGTCAATATAACAAATGGCTTTATTGTACTTGAGAAGATTTTTTAAAAAATTTTCCCATATATTCCTTTGTAAAAATTTGATCCTCAATTGTGGCTCCTCCCTATCCCAGGGGTCATCATTTGAACTTGAGTCTACACTACCTGAGGATGCTTCCATATCAATATGACTAAACATAGCTTTCTTGTTCTTGAGAAGAAATATTTTTTTTATATGTTCTTATGTAAAACTTTCGATCCCCCAATGGGCCCCATCCAACCCCTGGGGGTCATCATTTGAACAAAATTGAATCTACACTACCTGAGGATGCTTCCATATCAAAATGACTAATCATGGTTTGCAGTTCTTCAGAAGAAGATATTTTCCTATATATTTCTATTTAAGACTTTGATCCTCCATTGTGGCCCCATCCTACCCACGGGGGTCATGATTTGAACAAAATAGAATCTACACTACCTGAGGATGCTTCCACATAAATATGATCAATCAGGGCTTTGCTGTTCCTGAGAAGATTTTAAAAATTTTTCCTATACATTTCTATGTAAAACTTTGATCCTCCATTGTGGCCCCGCCCTACCCCCGGGGGTCATGATTTGAATAAATTTGAGTCTACACTACCTGTGGATGTTTCCATATAAATATGAACAATCTGGGCTTTGCTGTTCTTGAGAAGAAGATTTTTCCTATATATTTCTATGTAAAACTTTGATCCTCCATTGTGGCCCCGCCCTACCCCCTGGGGTCATGATTTTAACAAACTTGAATCTACACTACCTGAAGATGCTTCCATATAAATATGACTCATCATGACTTTGCTGTTCTTGAGAAGAAGCTTTTTAAAGACTTTTCCTATATATTTCTATGTTAAAATTTGATCCTCCATTGTGGCCCCGCCCTACCCCCTGGGGTCATGATTTGAACAAACTTGAATCTACACTACCTGAGGATGCTTCCATATAAATATGACTCATCATGACTTTGCTGTTCTTGAGAAGAAGATTTTTAAAGACTTTTCCTATATATTTCTATGTTAAAATTTGATCCTCCATTGTGGCCCCGCCCTACCCCCGGTGGTCATGATTTGAACAAATTTGAATCTACACTACCTGAGGATGCTTCCATATAAATATGACTCATCATGACTTTGCTGTTCTTGAGAAGAAGATTTTTAAAGATTTTTCCTATATATTTCTATGTAAAACTTTGATCTTCCATTGTGGCCCCGCCCTACCCCCGGGGGTCATGGTTTGAACAACCTTGAATCTACACTACCTGAGGATGCTTCCATATAAATATAACTCATCATGACTTTGCTGTTCTTGAGAAGAAGATTTTTAAAGATTTTTCCTATATATTTCTATGTAAAACTTTGATCCTCCATTGTGGCCCTGCCCTACCCCCGGGGGTCATGATTTGAACAAATTTGAATGTACACTACCTGAGGATGCTTCCACATGAGTTTCATCTTTCCTGGCCCTATGGTTCTTGAGAAGAAGATTTTTAAATGTTGCCATTATTTTTTCACTGATTCCTAATTATCTCCCCTTGAAAGAGGGCATGGCCCTTCATTTGAACAAACTTGAATCCCCTTTACCCAAGGATACTTTGTGGCAAGTTTGGTTGAAATTGGCCCAGTGGTTCTTGAGAAGAAGTCAAAAATGTGAAAAGTTTACAGACAGACAGACAGACAGACGGACAGACAGACAGACGGACAGACAGACAGACGGACGCCGGACAAAATGTGATCAGAAAAGCTCACTTGAGCTTTCAGCTCAGGTGAGCTAACTAGTAGACTAATTGTTCTCGAACAATTAGAGGTCTTTCCACCTTCTTTAAATTTCATATATTTTTCATATTTTACTCTCTGAAGTTAATTCTTATAGAAAAAGAATCCATAAATGGCTTGAAAGATAGAAAAGATGAAAATTTTTAAAATTTTGAAATGACCTTGACCTTTGACCTTGAACAAATATTCAAGGTCAAAGGTCAAGGGTCACATTGCACTTGACCCCATGCTTCTATGTCTTTTACTTTTAAAGTTATAAGGTTTAATAGTAAGCGCAAAGACGTTAAAGGGCGATAACTCATATAAGGGGTCATCGGATACTTTTGCACTGAATAGATTGAAGTTGTGTTTAAAGACCCTGAAGACATTGGTGAAGGTTTTGTGTCTCTACGGTTTACAGTTTCGGAGGAGTAGCGATAACAAGGTTTTCAGTAAAAGGGGCAATAACTCTTAAAGGGGTAAATCTTAGGGGACAAGCATGAAATATTTGAAATAGTTTTAAGAGGACATATTAATGGTACAAAGATACTTAGTATACATTGAAAGACAAAAGAGATATAAAAAGAGCTTAATTTCTCATTTTTTGAATGACCTTGACCTTTGACCTTGACATAAATTTCAAGATCTGAGGTCAAAGAATCTTATCCAGTTGGTTTCATGTCTCTACGATTTATCGTTTTGAAAAAAAAATATTATTTGTAAACTTCAAAAATTTTCAGGGGCAATAACTCATAAAAGGGCTCCACGAGTACTTTCACAATGAAAAGATTGAAGAGTCTCCTCAATTAGTCAAAGACATTGGTGAAGGTTTCGTACCTCTACGGTTTACGGTTTCGAAGGAGTAGCGATAACAAGCTTTTATTGCAAAAGGGGTAATAACTCTTAGAGGGGTCAAAGTTCATATACGCAGGGTCAACTGTAAAAATCTTTTAAAGAGTACATTCTTATAGACTATAAATCTTTTCGATATATCTTGAAACATAGAATCACATCAGGGGGTGGAAAAATAATAATAACTAGTAGACTAATTGTTCTCGAACAATTAGAGGTCTTTCCACCTTCTTTAAATTTCATATATTCTTCACATTTAACTCTCTACTGCTTATTTTTATACAAAAGAAACCAGAAATGGCTTGAGAGATGGAAAAAATGAAAATTTTAAAATTTTTGAAATGACATTAACCTTTGACCTTGAACAAATATTCAAGGTCAAAGGTCAAGGGTCACATTGCAATTAACCCCATGCTTCTACGACTTTAAGTTTTAAAGTTATAAGGTTTACTAGTAAGCGCAAAGATGTTAAAGGGCAATAACTCATATAAGGGGTCACTGGATATTTTCGCACTGAATAGATTAAAGTTGTGCCTAAAGACCCTGAATACATTAGTGAAGGTTTCGTGTCTCTGCGGTTTACGGTTTCGGAGGAGTAGTGATAACAAGGTTTTTCGCACAAGGGGCAATAACTTTTAAAAGGTTTAAGCTTAGGGGACAAGATTGAAATCTTTGAAATAGTTTTAAAAGTACATATAAAAGATGCAAAGATATACTGTATATGTTGAAAGACAAAAAAGCTCTAAAAAGAGCTTTATTTCTCATATTTGTAGTGACCTTGACGTTTGACCTTGACATAATCTTCAAGGTCTAGGGTTAAAGAATCTAATGCAGTTGGTTTCATGTCTCTACGACTTATCGTTTTGAAAATTTTTCATTATTTGTAAACTGCAAAAACTTTCAGGGGCAATAACTCATAAAAGGGCTCAACAAATCCTTTCGTAATGAATAGATTGAAAAGTCTTCTCAATTACTCGAAGACATTGGTGAAGGTTCCGTACCTCTACGGTTTACGGTTTCAAAGGAGTAGCGATAACAAGCTATTCTTGCGAGAGGGGCAATAACTTTGTAAGAGGTCATAGGTCAAACACGGGGGGTCGTTTTTCTGAATAACTTTTGATATCCAGTATCATGAACTATAAAGTTTTTCGATAAGTCTTGCGGTTTCAAAAGTCCGGGAAGAAAAAGAATAATAATAATAACTAGTAGACTAATTGTCCTCGAACAATTAGAGGTCTTTCCACCTTCTTTAAATTTCAAACACTTTTTTATATTTTACTCTCTAAATTTAATTTTTATACAAAAAGAATCCATAAATGGCTTGAAAGATAGAAAAAAATGAAAATTCAAAAAATTTTGAAATGACCTTGACCTTTGACCTTGAACAAATATTCAAGGTCAAAGGCCAAGGGTCACATTGCACTTGAACTCATGCTTCTACAACCTTTCGTTTTAAAGTTATAAGGTTTAATAGTAAGCGCAAAGACGTTAAAGGGCGATAACTCATATAATGGGTCATCGGATACTTTCGCACTGAATAGATTGAAGTTGTGTCTAAAGACCCTGAAGACATTAGTAAAGGTTTTGTGCCTCCACGGTTTACGGTTTCGAAGGAGTAGCGATAACAAGGTTTTCAGTGAAAGGGGCAATAACTTTTAAAGGGGTAAATTTTAGGGGACAAGTATGAAATCTTTGAAATAGTTTTAAGAGGACATATTAATGATGCAAAGGTATTTAGTATATGTTGAAAGACAAAAGAGATATAAAAAGAGCTTAATTTCTCACATTTTGAATGACCTTGACCTTTGACCTTTGCATATATTTTAAGGTCAAAGGTCAGTGAATCTTATGCAATTGGTCCCATGTCTCTAAGACTTATCGTTTTGAAAATTTTTAATTATTCGTACACATCAAAAACTTTCAGGGGCAATAACTCATAAAAGGGGTCCACGAATACTTTCGCAATGAAAAGATTGAAGAGTCCCCTCAGTTAGTCGAAGACATTGGTGAAGGTTCTGTACCTCTATGGTTTACGGTTTTGAAGGAGTAGCGATAACAAGGTTTTATTGCGAAAGGGGTTGTAACTCCTTAAGAGGTCAAAGTTCATATACGCAGGGTCAACTGCAAAAATCTTTTACGAAGTACATTCTTATGGACTATAAATCTTTTCGATAACTTATGAAACAAAAAACCATTCGGCGGAAAAATAATAATAATAATAATAAACAGAACAATTTCAATAGGTCTTTCCACAGAAAGGTGGAAAGACCTAATAATAACTAGTAAACTAATTGTTCAGAGAACAATTAGAGGCCTTTCCACCTTTTTAAGTGTTTCCGTGTCATCTGAGCTGGAAAAAAAGAAGAAAAATGCAAAAAATGAAAAAAAAAAAAAAAAAAAAAAATTGCTCCTCCAGCTGGGCTCGAACTCAAAACCCTTGGATTGAAAGGCAGGTGCGCTAACCATTCGGCCACGCATTCTGATAACATACATAAGTTAATTGTTTAAGACTATAGAAGAAATGCAAGCGTATTTTTAGAATCGGTAGGGGAAGAAAGAAGTTCCGTAAAAGGAAATAGTTCCTGAACTTGCAAGCAGTATATAAAATAACAAGGGACGGGCTGCGTGAGAAAATGTTAACACTGTTCCCTAATGAAAATGTATTAATGGACTGTAGCCCGATTCATCGATACTGTGCGCATGCTGAATTTTTTGTAAATAGCTTCCTTGTAAGCTTAAAAGATCGGGTTCGGATTTTAACATTTCTGACTGAATATCCTGAAATAAATATGAAACATTTAAATAAGCATTTCTTTGGGTTTAATTAAATATGTGTAGCCCAAATTAAATTCCCATCATGCATTTTTAGAAGGGAAACACGACAATGAAAGCGAGAATTGTTTTTTTATATACCGAAAATCGCTATTTCTGGAAACTGATTAATTCTAAATAAAAATCAAATAAATTCCAAATGTAAAAGAAAGAGAGAATGCTTGATATTAAAATGTCGTATCATATCAGGAGAATTGAATGCTACTAATGACATCTGAGGAAATAGCCGATAAAAGGTTTAGATCATTTCTTCGTTCACCTGCACTTAAATTTCAAACACAACAGAACTTGTAGTTTTTGCCGTGAAACTTCATGACTTCTATAAACTTATAAGACTCACCATAAAACTCTCCAGAAAGTTTCTCTGAGGTCTATACTACATTTTAAACCGAATTTGGTGTCGATCCGAGGTCTGGTTTGAATTCTAGAGTAATATTCTACGTTGTTGTTGATGTGATTTTTTTTTTTTTTTTTTTTTAAGAAGGGGGGGGGGTGAATTATTTATTTTATGCCTCTTTTAAGCTAAGAATTGTAACTACTTCCACATCCTTAAGCCTTATTGTGACCTTTGGGTCAAGGTCAAAAGTCAAGGTCATTAAAAAAAAAAACAAACAAACAAAAAATCTTTACTTTCTAAGTTTTCACCTGATACTGGAGCTGAATGCATGTCCTTACTTTTCCATTTGACCCAAAGTCAATGTCAAAGGTCAAGGTCAAAGTTCAAGGTCATTTGGTGAATTGCTATATTTTACACATATATAAGGAATTTCTTATGTTTTTAAATGACCTTGACCTTTGACCTTGACCTATATTTCAAGGTCAAAGGTCAAATATTGCGATGCAGTTGGTCCCATGTCTCTAGGATACACTGTTTTAAAAAAAAGTTCATTAAATGTAAGTAGCATAAACTTTCAGGGGCAGTAACTCATACAAGGGACCAAAGAATGCTTTCGCAATGATAGAATGAAGAGAGTACTAAATGAGTCGAAGACACTGATGAAGGTTTGGAATCTCTACGGTTTACGGTTTCGGAGGAGTAGCGATAACAAAGTTTTGTTGCAAAAGGGGTGACAACTTTTGAATGGGTCAAGCTCGGGGAACAAGAATGAAATCTTTGAAATAGTTTAAGAAGGACATATTATAGATGCAAAGATATCCAGTATATGTTGAAAGACAAAAGAGATATTAAAAAAGCTAATTTTCTCATATTTTGAATGACCTTGACCTTTGACCTCTATATAAATTTCAAGGTCAAAGGTTGAGATATCCAATGCCATTGGTCCCATGTCTTTACGATTAATCGTTTAAAAAAAAAAAAATTATTCGTAACCATCAAAAACTTTCAGGGGCAATAACTAATTAAAGGGGTTCATGCAACCTTTCGCACTGAAAAGATTGAAGAGTCTACTAAATTAGTCGAAGACATTAGTGAAGGTTTCGTATCTCTAAGGTTTAAGGTTTCAAAGGAGTAGCGATAACAAGCTTTTATTGCGAAAGGGGTTATAACTCCTTGAGGGGTCAAAGTTCATATACGCAGGGTCAACTGTAAAAATCTCTTACGAAGTGCATTCTTATGGACCCTAAATCTTTTCGATAACTTTTAAAACAAAAAACCATTCGGCGGAAAAATAATAAAAATAATAATAATAATAATAATAATAAACAGAACAATTTCAATAGGTCTTTCCACAGAAAGGTGGAAAGACCTAATAATAATAATAAACATAAGCATTTCAAGAGGTCTTTCCACAGAAAGGTGGAAAGACCTAATAATAAGAAGAATAAGAAGAAGAAGAATAACTAGTAGACTATTTGTTCTCGAACAATTAGAGGTCTTTCCACTTTTCAATTTCATATATTCTTCATATTTAACTCTCTACTCTTTATTTTTATACAAAAGAAACCAGAAATGGCTTGAGAGATGGAAAAAATGAAAATTTAAAAATTTTGAAATGACCTCGACCTTTGACCTTGAACAAATATTCAAGGTCAAAGGCCAAGGGTCACATTACAATTAACCCCATGCTTCTACGACTTTTAGCTTTAAAGTTATAAGGTTTACTAGTAAGCGCATAGACGTTAAAGGGCGATAACTCATATAAGAGGTCACCAGATACTTTCGCACTGAATACATTGAAGTTGTGTCTAAAGACACTGAATACATTAGTGAAGGTTTCGTGTCTCTGCGGTTTACGGTTTCAGAGGAGTAGCGATAACAAGGTTTTTTGCACAAGGGGCAATAACTTTTAAAAGGATTAAGCTAAGGGGACAAGATTGAAATCTTTGAAATAGTTTTAAAAGTACATATTAAAGATGCAAAGATATACTGTATATGTTGAAAGACAAAAGAGCTATAAAAAGAGCTTTATTTCTCTTATTTGGAATGACCTTGACCTTTGACCTTGATATAAACTTCAAGGTCTAGGGTTAAGGAATCTAATGCAGTTAGTTTCATGTCTCTACGACTTATCGTTTTGAAAATTTTTCATTAATTGTAAACTTCAAAAAGTTTCAGGGGCAATAACTCATAAAAGGGCTCAACGAATCCTTTCGTAATGAATAGATTGAAGAGTCTTCTCAATTAGTCGAAGACATTGGTGAAGGTTTCGTAACTCTATGGTTTACGGTTTCGGAGGAGTAGCAATAACAAGGTTTCTAGTGAAAGGGGCAATAACTGCGAAAGGGGTCATAGGTTATACGCGTTGGGTCAAATTTGTTCATAACTTTTTGTGACCTTTACGATGAACAAAAAATCTTTTCGATAAATGTCGAAACAAAAAATCAGCGGAAGAAAAATAATAATAACTAGTAAACTAATTGTTCTCGAACAATTAGAGGTCTTTCCACCTTCTTTAAATTTCATATATTTTTCACATTTTACTCTATAAAGTTAATTTTTATACCAAAAGAATCCAAAAATGGCTTGAAAGATAGAAAAAATGAAAAATTTAACAAATTTGAAATGACCTTGACCCTTGACCTTGAACAAATTTTCAAGGTCAAAGGTCAAGGGTCACATTGCACTTGACCCCATGCTTCTATGCCTTTTAGTTTTGAAGTTTAAGGTTTAATAGTAAGCGCAAATACATTAAAGGGCAATAACTCATATAAGGGGTCAATGGATACTTTCGCACTGAATAGATTGAAGTTGTGTCTAAAGACCCTGAAGACATTAGTGAAGGTTTTGTGTCTCTACGGTTTACGGTTTTGGAGGAGTAGCGATAACAAGGTTTTCAGTAAAAGGGGCAATAACTCTTAAAGGGGTAAATCTTAGGGGACAAGTACGAAATCTTTGAAATAGTTTTAAGAGGACATATTAATGATGCAAAGATATTTAGTATATGTTGAAAGACAAAAGAGCTGTAAAAAGAGCTTAATTTCTCATTTTTGGAATGACCTTGACCTTTGACCTTTGCTTATATTTTAAGGTCAAAGGTCAATGAATCATATACAGTTGGTCCCATGTCTCTACGACTTATCGTTTTGAAAATTTTTAGTTATTCGTAAACATCAAAGACTTTCAGGGGCAATAACTCATAAAAGGGGTCGACGAATACTTTCGCAATGAAAAGATTGAAGAGTCCTCTCAAGTAGTCCAAGACATTGGTAAAGGTTTCGTACCTCTATGGTTTACGGTTTCGAAGGAGTAGCGATAACAAGGTTTTTCGTACAAGGGGCAAGAACTCCGTAAGGGGTCATAGGTCATACTCGTTGGGTAGTTTTTCGAAATAACTTTTGATGTCGAGTATCATGAACTATAAAGTTTTTCGATAAGTCTTTCGGTTCAAAAGGCCGTAGCGGAAAAATAATAATAATAATAATAATAATAATAAACAGAAGCATTTCAAGAGGTCTTTCCACAGAAAGGTGGAAAGACCTAATAAACAGAAGAAAATCAATAGGTCTTTCCACAGAAAGGTGGAAAGACCTAACTAGTAGACTAATTGTTCTTGAACAATTAGAGGTCTTTCCACCTTTAAATTTCATATATTCTTCATATTTAACTCTCTACTCTTTATTTTTATACAAAAGAAACCAGAAATGGCTTGAGAGATGGAAAAAATGAAAATTTAACAATTTTGAAATGACCTTGACCTTTGACCTTGAACAAATATTCAAGGTCAAAGGCCAGGGGTCACATTACAATTAACGCCATGCTTCTACGACTTTAAGCTTTAAAGTTATAAGGTTTACTAGTAAGCGCAAAGACGTTAAAGGGCGATGACTCATATAAGGGGTCATCGGATACTTTCGCACTGAATAGATTGAAGTTGTGTCTAAAGACACTGAATACATTAGTGAAGGTTTCGTGTCTCTGCGGTTTACGGTTTCAGAGGAGTAGCGATAACAAGGTTTTTCGCACAAGGGGCAATAACTTTTAAAAGGGTTAAGCTAAGGGGACAAGATTGAAATCTTTGAAATAGTTTTAAAAGTACATATTAATGATGCAAAGATATACTGTATATGTTGAAAGATAAAAGAGCTATAAAAAGAGCTTTATTTCTTTTATTTGGAATGACCTTGACCTTTGACCTTGACATAAACTTCAAGGTCTAGGGTTAAGGAATCTAATGCAGTTAGTTTCATGTCTCTACGACTTATCGTTTTGAAAATTTTTCATTATTTGTAAACTTCAAAAACTTTCAGGGGCAACAACTCATAAAAGGGCTCAACGAATCCTTTCATAATGAATAGATTGAAG
Source organism: Saccostrea echinata (assembly GCF_033153115.1). Lineage (NCBI taxonomy): Eukaryota > Metazoa > Mollusca > Bivalvia > Ostreida > Ostreidae > Saccostrea > Saccostrea echinata. The sequence goes on from NW_026889778.1 coordinate 31,500,743, forward strand.
AGTCTCCTCAATTAGTCGAAGACATTGGTGAAGGTTTCGTACCTCTATGGTTTACGGTTTCAGAGGAGTAGCGATAACAAGGTTTCTAGCGAAAGGGGCAATAACTGTGAAAGAGGTCATAGGTTATACGCGTTGGGTCAAATTTGTTCCTAACTTTTTATGACCTTTACGGTCAACGAATAATCTTTTCGTTAAACATCGAAACAAAAAATCAGCGGAAGAAGAATAATAATAATAACTAGTAGACTAATTGTTCTCGAACAATTAGAGGTCTTTCCACCTTTAAATTTCATATATTCTTCATATTTAACTCTCTACTCTTTATTTTTATACAAAAGAAACCAGACATGGCTTGAGAGATGGAAAAAATGAAAAATTAAAAAATTTGAAATGACCTTGACCTTTCACCTTGAACAAATATTCAAGGTCAAAGGCCAAGGGTCACATTACAATTAACCCCATGTTTCTACCACTTTTAGCTTTAAAGTTATAAGGTTTACTAGTAAGCGCAAAGACGTAAAAGGGCAATAACTCATATAAGGGGTCATCGGATACTTTCGCACTGAATAGATTGAAGTTGTGTCTAAAGACACTGAATACATTAGTGAAGGTTTCGTGTCTCTGCGGTTTACGGTTTCAGAGGAGTAGCGATAACAAAGTTTTTCGCACAAGGGGCAATAACTTTTAAAAGTGTTAAGCTTAGGGGACAAGATTGAAATCTTTGAAATAGTTTTAAAAGTATATATTAAAGATGTTAAGATATACTGTATATGTTGAAAGACAAAAGAGCTATAAAAAGAGCTTTATTTCTCATATTTGGAATGACCTTGACCTTTGACCTTGACATAATCTTCAAGGTCTAGGGTTAAAGAATCTAATGCAGTTGGTTTCATGTCTCTACGACTTACCGTTTTGAAAATTTTTCATTATTTGTAAACTTCAAAAACTTTCAGGGGCAATAACTCATAAAAGGGCTCAACAAATCCTTTCGTAATGAATAGATTGAAAAGTCTTCTCAATTAATCGAAGACATTGGTGAAGGTTTCGTAACTCTACGGTTTACGGTTTCGGAGGAGTAGCGATAACAAGGTTTCTAGTGAAAGGAGCAATAACTGCGAAAGGGGTCATAGGTTATACGCGTTGGGTCAAATTTGTGCATAACTTTTTATGACTTTTACGATGAACAAAAAATCTTTTCGATAAATGTCGAAACAAAAAATCAGCGGAAGAAAAATAATAATAACTAGTAGACTAATTGTTCTCGAACAATTAGAGGTCTTTCCACCTTCTTTAAATTTCATATATTTTTCATATTTAACTCTCTATTGTTTATTTTTATACAAAAGAAACAAGAAATGGCTTGAGAAATGGAAAAAATGAAATTTAAAAAAAAAATTGAATGACCTTGACCTTTGACCTTGAACAATTATTTAAGTTCATAAGTCAAGGGTCACATTGCACTTGACCCCATGCTTCTACAACTTTTAGTTTTAAAGTTATAAGGTTTAATAGTAAGAGGAAAGACGTTAAAGGGCGATAACTCATATAAGGGGTCATCGGATCCTTTCGCACTGAATAGATTGAAGTTGTGTCTAAAGGCCCTGAGGACATAAGTGAAGGTTTCGTGTCTCTGCGGTTTACGGTTTCGGAGTAGTAGCGATAACAAGGTTTTCAGTGAAAGGGGCAATAACTTTTGAAAGGGTAAATCTTAGGGGACAAGTATGAAATCTTGGAAATAATTTTAAGAGGACATATTAAAGATGCAAAGAGATTTAGTATATAATGAAAGACAAAAGAGATATAAAAAGAGCTTAATTTCTCAAATTTTGAATGACTTTGACCTTTGACCTTTACAAAAATTTCAAGGTCTGAGCTCAAAGAATCTAATGCAGTTGGTTCCATGTCTCTACGACTTATCGTTTTGAAAATTTTTCATTATTTGTAAACTTCAAAAACTTTCAGGGGCAATAACTCATTGAAGGGGTCGACAAATCATTTCGCAATGAATAGATTGAAAAGTCCTCTCAAGTAGTCAAAGACATTGGTGAAGGTTCTGTATCTCTACGATTTACGGTTTCGAAGGAGTAGCGATAACAAGCTATTCTTGCGAAAGGGGCAATAACTTCGTAAGAGGTCATAGGTCAAACACGTTGGGTCGTTTTTCGGAATAACTTGTAATATCCAGTATCATGAACTATAAAGTTTTTTGATAAGTCTTGCGGTTTCAAAAGTCCGGGAAGAAAAAGAATAATAACTAGTAGACTAATTGTTCTCGAACAATTAGAGGTCTTTCCACCTTATTTAAATTTCATATATTCTTTATATTTTACTCTCTACTGTTTATTTTTATACAAAAGAAACCAGAAATGGCTTGAGATATGGAAAAAATGAAATTAAAAAAAATTGAATGACCTTGACCTTTGACCTTGAACAATTATTTAAGTTCATAAGTCAAGGGTCACATTGCACTTGACCCCATGCTTTTACAACTTTTGGTTTTAAAGTTATAAGGTTTAATAGTAAGAGCAAAGATGTTAAAGGGCGATAACTCATATAAGGGGTCATCGGATCCTTTCGCACTGAATAGACTGAAGTTGTGTCTAAAGGCCCTAAGAACATTAGTGAAGGTTTCGTGTCTCTGCGGTTTACGGTTTCGGAGGAGTAGCGATAACAAGGTTTTCAGTGAAAGGGGCAATAACTTTTAAAAGGGTAAATTTTAGGGGACAAGTATGAAATCTTTGAAATAGTTTTAAGAGGACATATTAAAGATGCAAAGAGATTTAGTATATAATGAAAGACAAAAGAGATATAAAAAGAGCTTAATTTCTCAAATTTTGAATGACCTTGACCTTTGACCTTGAAAAAAATTTCAAGATCTGAAGTCAAAGAATCTAATGCAGTTGGTTCCATGTCTGTACGACTTATTGTTTTGAAAATATTTCATTATTTGTAAACTTCATAAACTTTCAGGGGCAATAACTCATTGAAGGGGTCGACAAATCATTTCGCAATGAATAGATTGAAAAGTCCTCTCAATTAGTCAAAGACATTGGTGAAGGTTCTGTATCTCTACGATTTACGGTTTCGAAGGAGTAGCGATAACAAGCTATTCTTGCGAAAGGGGCAATAACTTTGTAAGAGGTCATAGGTCAAACACGTTGGGTCGTTTTTCGGAATAACTTTTAATATCCAGTATCATGAACTATAAAGTTTTTTGATAAGTCTTGCGGTTTCAAAAGTCCGGGAAGAAAAAGAATAATAATAATAATAATAATAATAAACATAAGCATTTCAAGAGGTCTTTCCACAGAAAGGTGGAAAGACCTAATAATAATAACTAGTAGACTAATTGTTCTCGAACAATTAGAGGTCTTTCCACCTTATTTAAATTTCATATATTCTTAATATTTAACTCTCTACTGTTTATTTTTATACAAAAGAAACAAGAAATGGCTTGAGATATGGAAAAAATGAAATTAAAAAAAATTGAATGACCTTGACCTTTGACCTTGAACAATTATTTAAGTTCATAAGTCAAGGGTCACATTGCACTTGACCCCATGCTTCTACAACTTTTAGTTTTAAAGTTATAAGGTTTAATAGTAAGAGGAAAGACGTTAAAGGGCGATAACTCATATAAGGGGTCATCGGATCCTTTCGCACTGAATAGATTGAAGTTGTGTCTAAAGGCCCTGAGGACATAAGTGAAGGTTTCGTGTCTCTGCGGTTTACGGTTTCGGAGTAGTAGCGATAACAAGGTTTTCAGTGAAAGGGGCAATAACTTTTGAAAGGGTAAATCTTAGGGGACAAGTATGAAATCTTGGAAATAATTTTAAGAGGACATATTAAAGATGCAAAGAGATTTAGTATATAATGAAAGACAAAAGAGATATAAAAAGAGCTTAATTTCTCAAATTTTGAATGACTTTGACCTTTGACCTTTACAAAAATTTCAAGGTCTGAGCTCAAAGAATCTAATGCAGTTGGTTCCATGTCTCTACGACTTATCGTTTTGAAAATTTTTCATTATTTGTAAACTTCAAAAACTTTCAGGGGCAATAACTCATTGAAGGGGTCGACAAATCATTTCGCAATGAATAGATTGAAAAGTCCTCTCAAGTAGTCAAAGACATTGGTGAAGGTTCTGTATCTCTACGATTTACGGTTTCGAAGGAGTAGCGATAACAAGCTATTCTTGCGAAAGGGGCAATAACTTCGTAAGAGGTCATAGGTCAAACACGTTGGGTCGTTTTTCGGAATAACTTGTAATATCCAGTATCATGAACTATAAAGTTTTTTGATAAGTCTTGCGGTTTCAAAAGTCCGGGAAGAAAAAGAATAATAATAATAATAACTAGTAGACTAATTGTTCTCGAACAATTAGAGGTCTTTCCACCTTATTTAAATTTCATATATTCTTTATATTTAACTCTCTACTGTTTATTTTTATACAAAAGAAACAAGAAATGGCTTGAGATATGGAAAAAATGAAATTAAAAAAAATTGAATGACCTTGACCTTTGACCTTGAACAATTATTTAAGTTCATAAGTCAAGGGTCACATTGCACTTGACCCCATGCTTTTACGACTTTTGGTTTTAAAGTTATAAGGTTTAATAGTAAGAGCAAAGATGTTAAAGGGCGATAACTCATATAAGGGGTCATCGGATCCTTTCGCACTGAATAGACTGAAGTTGTGTCTAAAGGCCCTAAGAACATGAGTGAAGGTTTCGTGTCTCTGCGGTTTACGGTTTCGGAGGAGTAGCGATAACAAGGTTTTCAGTGAAAGGGGCAATAACTTTTAAAAGGGTAAATCTTAGGGGACAAGTATGAAATCTTTGAAATAGTTTTAAGAGGACATATTAAAGATGCAAAGAGATTTAGTATATAATGAAAGACAAAAGAGATATAAAAAGAGCTTAATTTCTCAAATTTTGAATGACCTTGACCTTTGACCTTGAAAAAAATTTCAAGATCTGAGGTCAAAGAATCTAATGCAGTTGGTTCCATGTCTGTACGACTTATCGTTTTGAAAATTTTTCATTATTTGTAAACTTCATAAACTTTCAGGGGCAATAACTCATTGAAGGGGTCGACAAATCATTTCGCAATGAATAGATTGAAAAGTCCTCTCAATTAGTCAAAGACATTGGTGAAGGTTCTGTATCTCTACGATTTACGGTTTCGAAGGAGTAGCGATAACAAGCTATTCTTGTGAAAGGGGCAATAACTTTGTAAGAGGTCATAGGTCAAACACGTTGGGTCGTTTTTCGGAATAACTTTTAATATCCAGTATCATGAACTATAAAGTTTTTTGATAAGTCTTGCGATTTCAAAAGTCCGGGAAGAAAAAGAATAATAATAATAATAATAATAATAATAAACATAAGCATTTCAAGAGGTCTTTCCACAGAAAGGTGGAAAGACCTAATAATAATAAACATAAGCATTTCAAGAGGTCTTTCCACAGAAAGGTGGAAAGACCTAATAAGAAGAAGAAGAATAATAACTAGGAGACTAATTGTTCAGAGAACAATTAGAGGCCTTTCCACCTTTTTAAGTGTTTCCGTGTCATTTGGGTTGAAAAAAAGAAGAAAAATGCAAAAAATGCAAAAAAAAAAAAAAAAAAAAAAAATTGCTCCTCCTGCAGGGATCGAACCCAAAACCCTTGGATTGAAAGGCAGGTGCGCTAACCATTAGGCCATGCATTCCGATGAAGATGGAGGTAGTAAATATATCGTTTAGGAATAAATAGGAATCTAAAAGCACGTGGCGATTTGTTTGTTATGGAATGTAGTAATCAGTATTAGATAGTTTTGAGAAACACGATTGGTGTATAATACGAATGCAGATTTTCGGTTTAAAAAAATTATTTGAGTTGGTGTATAATTTGAATGCATTGAGTTAATCATTTAGAGCCTATGATGCATTAGTACTGCAGTGCCGTGACTTTGTTTACAAATATATGAAAATATCGGATCGGGTTCGGATATGACTGAATATCCTGAAATACTAGGTAAGATTGAAATAAGCATCTCTGTGTGGACTGAATTAAATGTAAGTAGCATAAATTAAAATCTCAGATATGCATTTTAGATAGAAAAAGGTGTCAATGAGAGCGTGAAAATTTATTTGCTCTGAAAAATCGCTGTTTTCGACATTCATTCGATTAATATTAATTCTAAATAAAATTGAAATAAATTCCACATACTAAATAAATCAAGAATGCTTGGTATTAAAATATCATATCATATCAAGAGAATCGACTGCTATTCATAACAACTGAAGAAATAACCGATAAAAGCTTCAATTCATTTTTATGTTCATCGGCACCTAAATTTCAGATACGAGAAAAAATGTAGTGTTTGCCGTTAACATTCATAATTTCTATATACTTCAGAGATTCAGCGTAAAACTTTCAGGAAAGTTTCTTTCAGGTCTGTTCTGCAGTTCCCCCGAAATTTTATGTCGATCCAAGGTGTTGTACGAGTTTTTGAGAAATATTCTACGTTGCTATTGGTTTGATTTTTTTTTTTTTTTTTTTTTTTTTTTTTTGAGAAGAGGAGTAATTTAATTACTGATTCTGACCTTTTAGTCAAAGGCCAAGGTCATCAAAGTTCAAGGTCAAAGGTCAAGGTCAAAGTTCAAGGTCAAGGTCATTTAGTTGATTGTTACATTTTTACATACATATAAGGAATTTCTTATGGTTTTAAATGACCTTGACCTTTGACCTTGACCTACATTTCAAGGTCAAACATGCCCATGCAGTTGGTCCCATGTCTCTAGGATAGACCCTTTGAAAAAAAGCTCATTAAATGTAAGCAGCGAAAACTTTCAGGGACATTAACTCATACAAGGGGCCGAAGTATCCTTTCGCACTACATAGATTGAAGAGTGTACTAAATGAGTCGAAGACACTGATGAAGGTTTGGAATCTCTACGGTTTACGGTTTCGGAGGAGTAGCGATAACAAGGTTTTATTGCGAAAGGGGTGACAACTTTTGAATGGGTCAAGCTTGGGGGACAAGAATGAAATCCTTAAAATAGTTTTAGAAGGACATATTATAGATGCAAAGGTATTCAGTATATGTCGAAAGACAAAAGAGATATTTAAAAAGCTAATTTTCTCATATTTTGAATGACCTTGACCTTTGACCTCTATATAAATTTCAAGGTCAAATGTCAAAGAATTTAATGCAGTTGGTCCCATGTCTTTACGACTTGTCGTTTTGAAAAATATTTCATTATTCGTAAACATCGAAAACTCTCAGGGGCGATAACTTAATAAAGGGCTCCACAAATCATTTCGCAATGAAAGATTGAAAAGTCCTCTCAAGTAGTCGAAAACATTGGTAACGGTTTCGTACCTCTGGGGTTTATGGTTTTGAAGGAGTAGCGATAACAAGGTTTTTCGTTCAAAGGGCAAGAACTCCGAAAGGGGTCGTAGGTCATACTCGTTGGGTAGTTTTTCGAAATAACTTTTGATGTCGAGTATCATGAACTATAAAGTTCTTCGAAAAGTCTTTCGGTTCAAAAGGCGGTAACGGAAAAATAATAATAATAATAATAAACATAAGCATTTCAATAGGTCTTTCCACAGAAAGGTGGAAAGACCTAATAATAAACAGAAGAAAATCAATAGGTCTTTCCACAGAAAGGTGGAAAGACCTAACTAGGAGACTAATTGTTCTCGAACAATTAGAGGTCTTTCCACCTTCTTTAAATTTCTTTAATTTTTATATTTTACTCTCTAAAGTAAATTTTTATACAAAAAGAATCCATAAATGGCTTGAAAGATAGAAAAAATGAAAAAATTTAAAAATTTGAAATGACCTTGACCTTTGACCTTAAAAAATATTCAAGGTCAAAGGTCAAGGGTCACATTGCACTTGACCCCATACTTCTACGACTTTTAGTTTCAAAGTTATAAGATTTAATAGTAAGTGCAAAGACGTTAAAGGGCAATAACTCATATAAGGGGTCATCGGATACTTTCGCACTAAACAGATTGAAGTTGTGTCTAAAGACCCTGAAGACATTAGTGAAGGTTTTGTGTCTCTACAGTTTACGGTTTCGGAGGAGTAGCGATAACAAGTTTTTCAGTAAAAGGGGCAATAACTTTTAAAGGGGTAAATTTCCGGGGACTAGTATGAAATCTTTGAAATAGTTTTAAGAGGACATATTAATGATGCAAAGATATTTAATATATATTTAAAGACAAAAGAGATATAAAAAGAGCCTAATTTCTCATATTTTCAATGACCTTGACCTTTGACCTTTGCATATATTTTAAGGTCAAAGGTCAATGAATCTTATGCAGTTGGTCCCATGTCTCTACGACTTATCGTTTTGAAAATTTTTAATTATTCGTACACATCAAAAACTTTCAGGGGCAATAACTCATAAAAGGGGTGGACGAATACTTTCGCAATGAAAGGATTGAAGAGTCCCCTCAATAAGTCGAAGACATTGATGAAGGTTTCGTACCTCTACGGTTTACGGTTTCGAAGGAGTAGCGATAACAAGGTTTTTCGTACAAGGGGCAAGAACTCTGAAAGGGGTCATAGGTCATACTTGTTGGGTAGTTTTTCGAAATAACTTTAGATGTCGAGTATCATGAACTATAAAACTTTTTGATAAGTCTTTCGGTTCAAAAGGCGGTAGCGGAAAAATAATAATAATAATAATAACTAGTAAACTAATTGTTCAGAGAACAATTAGAGGCCTTTCCACCTTTTTAAGTGTTTCCGTGTCATCTGAGCTGAAAAAAAAGAAGAAAAATGCAAAAAATGAAAAAAAAAAAAAAAAAAAAAAAAAATATGCTCCTCCAGCTGGGCTCGAACTCAAAACCCTTGGATTGAAAGGTAGGTGCGCTAACCATTCGGCCACGCATTCCGATAACATACATAAGTTAATTGTTTAAGACTATAGAAGAAATGCAAGCGTATTTTTAGAATCGGTAGGGGAAGAAAGAAGTTCCGTAAAAGGAAATAGTTCCTGAACTTGCAAGCAGTATATAAAATAATAAGGGACGGGCTGCGTGAGAAAATGTTAACACTGTTCCCTAATGAAAATGTATTAATGGACTGTAGCCCGATTCATGGATATTGTGAGCATGCTGAATTTTTTGTAAATAGCTTTGTTGTAAGCTTAAAAGATCGGGTTCGGATTTTAACATTTCTGACTGAATATCCTGAAATAAATATGAAACATTTAAATAAGCATTTCTTTGGGTTAAATTAAATATGTGTAGCACAAATTAAACTCCCAGCATGCATCTTTAGAAGGGAAACACGACAATGAAAGCGAGAATTGTTTTTTTATATACCGAAAATCGCTATTTCTGGAAACTGATTAATTCTAAATAAAAATCAAATAAATTCCAAATGTAAAAGAAAGAGAGAATGCTTGATATTAAAATATCGTATCATATCAGGAGAATTGAATGCTACTAACGACATCTGAAGAAATAGCCGATAAAAGGTTTAGATCATTTCTTCGTTCACCTGCACTTAAATTTCAAACACAACAGAACTTGTAGTTTTTGCCGTGAAACTTCAGGACTTCTATAAACTTATAAGACTCACCGTAAAACAGTCCAGAAAGTTTCTCTGAGGTCAATACTACATTTTAAACCGAATTTGGTGTCGATCCGAGGTCTGGTTTGAATTCTAGAGTAATATTCTACGTTGTTGTTGATGTGATTTTTTTTTTTTTTTTTTTAAGAAGGGGGGGGTGAATTATTTATTTTATGCCTCTTTTAAACTAAGAATTGTAACTACTTCCACATCCTTAAGCCTTATTGTGACCTTTGGGTCAAGGTCAAAGGTCAGGTTCAAAGGTCAAGGTCATTACAAAAAAAAAAAAAAAAAAAAAAAAACAAGAAATCTTTACTTTCTAAGTTTTTACCTGATACTGGAGCTGAATGCATGTCCTTACTTTTCCATTTGTCCCAAAGTCAAGGTCAAAGGTCAAGGTCAAAGTTCAAGGTCATTTGGTGAATTGCTATATTTTACACATATATAAGGAATTTCTTATGTTTTTAAATGACCTTGACCTTTGACCTTGACCTATATTTCAAGGTCAAAGGTCAAATATTGCGATGCAGTTGGTCCCATGTCTCTAAGATACACCGTTTTAAAAAAAAGTTCATTAAATGTAAGTAGCATAAACTTTCAGGGGCAGTAACTCATACAAGGGACCAAAGAATGCTTTCGCAATGATAGAATGAAGAGAGTACTAAATGAGTCAAAGACACTGATGAAGGTTTGGAATCTCTACGGTTTACGGTTTCGGAGGAGTAGCGATAACAAAGTTTTGTTGCAAAAGGGGTGACAACTTTTGAAGGGGTCAAGCTCGGGGGACAAGAATGAAATCTTTGAAATAGTTTTAGAAGGACATATTAAAGATGCAAAGATATTCAGTATATGTTGAAAGACAAAAGAGATATTAAAAAAGCTAATTTTCTCATAGTTTGAATGACCTTGACCTTTGACCTCTATATAAATTTCAAGGTCAAAGGTTGAGATATCCAATGCCATTGGTCCCATGTCTCTACGATTAATCGTTTAAAAAAAAAAATTATTCGTAACCATCAAAAACTTTCAGGGGCAATAACTAATTAAAGGGGTTCATGCAACCTTTCGCTCTGAAAAGATTGAAGAGTCTACTAAATTAGTCGAAGACATTAGTGAAGGTTTCGTATCTCTAAAGTTTAAGGTTTCGAAGGAGTAGCGATAACAAGCTTTTATTGCGAAAGGGGTTATAACTTCTTGAGGGGTCAAAGTTCATATACGCAGGGTCAACTGCAAAAATCTTTTTCGAAGTACATTCTTATGGACTTTAAATCTTTTCGATAACTTATGAAACAAAAAATCATTCGGCGGAAAAATAATAATAATAATAATAATAAACAGAACAATTTCAATAGGTCTTTCCACAGAAAGGTGGAAAGACCTAATAAACATAAGCATTTCAAGAGGTCTTTCCACAGAAAGGTGGAAAGACCTAATAAAGCACTAGGAGACTAATTGTTCAGAGAACAATTAGAGGCCTTTCCACCTTTTTAAGTGTTTCCGTGTCATTTGGGTTGAAAAAAAAGGAGAAAAATGCAAAAAATGCACCAAAAAAAAAAAAAAAAAAAAAAAAAAAAAATGCTCCTCCAGCTGGGATCGAACTCAAAACCCTTGGGTTGAAAGGCAGGTGCGCTAACCATTCGGCCACGCTTTCCGATAACATACGTAAGTTAATTGTTTAAGACTATAGAAGAAATGCAAGCGTATTTTTGGAATCGGTAGGGGAAGAAAGAAGTTCCGTAAAAGGAAATAGTTCCTGAACTTGCAAGCAGTATATAAAATAATAAGGGACGGGCTGCGTGAGAAAACGTTAACACTGTTCCCTAAGGAAAATGTATTAATGGACTGTAGCCCGATTCATCGATATTGAGCGCATGTTGAATTTTTTGTAAATAGCTTTCTTGTAAGCTTAAAAGATCGGGTTCGGATTTTAACATTTCTGACTGAATATCCTGAAATAAATATGAAACATTAAAATAAGCATTTCTTTGGGTTAAATTAAATATGTGTATCACAAATTAAACTCCCAACATGCATTTTTAGAAGGGAAACACGACAATGAAAGCGAGAATTGTTTTTAATATACCAAAAATCGCTATTTCTGGAAACTGATTAATTCTAAATAAAAATCAAATAAATTCCAAATGTAAGAGAAAGAGAGAATGCTTGGTGTTAAAATGTCGTATCATATCAGGAGAATCGAATGCTACTAACGACATCTGAAGAAATAGCCGATAAAAGGTTTAGATCACTTCTTCGTTCACCTGCACTTAAATTTCAAACACAACAGAACTTGTAGTTTTTGCCGTGAAACTTCATGACTTCTTTAAACTTATAAGACTCACCGTAAAACTCTACAGAAAGTTTCTCTGAGGTCTATACTACATTTGTACCAAATTTGGTGTCGATCCGAGGTCTGGTTTGAATTCTAGAGTAATATTCTACATTGTTGTTGATGTGATTTTTTTTTTTTTTTTTTTAAGAAAAGGGGGGGGGGGGGGGTTGAGGTGAATTATTTATTTTATGCCTCTTTTAAACTACGAATTGTAACTACTTCCACATCCTTAAGCCTTATTGTGACCTTTGAGTCAAGGTCAAAGGTCAAGGGTCAAGGTCATTCAAAAAAAAAAAAAAAAAAAAAATCTTTACTTTCTGTATTTTTACCTGATACTGGAGCTGGATGCATGTCCTAACTTTTCTATTTGACCTAATGTCAAGGTCAAAGGTCAAGGTCAAAGTTCAAGGTCATTTGGTGAATTGCTATATTTTACACATATATAAGGGATTTCTTATGTTTTTAAATGACCTTGACCTTTGACCTTGACCTATAATTCAAGGTCAAAGGTCAAATATGCCGAAGCAGTTGGTACCATGTCTCTAGGATACACCGTTTTAAAAATAAGTTCCTGAAATGTAAGTAGCGTAAACGTTCAGGGGCAGTAACTCATACAAGGGTCCAAAGAATGCTTTTGCAATGATAGAATGAAGAGAGTACTAAATGAGTCGAAGACACTGATGAAGGTTTGGAATCTCTACGGTTTACGGTTTCGGAGGAGTAGCGATAACAAGGTTTTGTTGCAAAAGGGGTGACAACTTTTGAATGGGTCAAGCTCGGGGGACAAGAATGAATTCTTTGAAATAGTTTTAGAAGGACATATTATAGATGCAAAGATATTCAGTATGTGTTGAAAGACAAAAGAGATATAAAAAAAGCTAATTTTCTCATATTTTGAATGACCTTGACCTTTGACCTCTATAAAAATTTCAAGGTCAGAGGTCACAAAATCTAATGCAGTTGGTCCCATGTCTTTACGACTTATCGTTTAGAGAATTTTGTCATTATTCGTAAACATCAAAAACTCTCAGGGGCAGTAATTTATTAAAGGGCTCGACAAATCGTTTCGCAATGAAAAGATTGAAAAGTCCTCTCGAGTAGTCGAAAACATTGGTGAAGGTTCTGTACCTCTACGGTTTATGGTTTCGAAGGAGTAGCGATAACAGGCTATTCTTGCAAAAGGGGCAATAACTTCGTAAGAGGTCATGGGTCAAACACGGGGGGTCGTTTCTTGAAATAACTTTTAATGTCCAGTATCATGAACTATAAAGTTTTTCGATAAGTCTTGTGGTTTCAAAAGTCCGGGAAGAAAAAAAATAATAATAATAAACATAAGCATTTCAAGAGGTCTTTCCACAGAAAGGTGGAAAGACCTAATAAACAGAAGCATTTCAAGAGGTCTTTCCACAGAAAGGTGGAAAGACCTAATAATAATAACTAGTAGACTAATTGTTCTCGAACAATTAGAGGTCTTTCCACCTTCTTTAAATTTCTTGAATTTTTTTACATTTTACTCTCTTAGTTAATTTTTATACAAAAAGAATCCTTAAATGGCTTATAAGATAGAAAAAATGAAAATTTTGAAATGACCTTGACCTTTGACCTTGAACAAATATTCAAGGTCAAAGGTCAAGGGTCACATTGCACTTGACCCCATCCTTCTATGACTTTTAGTTTTAAAGTTATAAGGTTTAATAGTAAGCGCAAAGTCGTTAAAGGGCGATAACTCATATAAGGGGTCATTGGATACTTTTGCACTGAATAGATTGAAGTTGTGTCTCAAGACCCTGAAGACATTAGTGAAGGTTTTGTGTCTCTACGGTTTACGGTTTCGGAGGAGTAGCAATAACAAGGTTTTCAGTAAAAGGGGCAATAACTTTTAAAGGGGTTAATCTTAGGGGACAAGTATGAAATCTTTGAAATGGTTTTAAGAGGACATATTAATGATGCAGAGATACTTAGTATACATTGAAAGACAAAAGAGATATAAAAAGAGCTTAATTTCTCATATTTTGAACGACCTTGACCTTTGACCTTGACATAAATTTCAAGGTCTGAGGTCAAAGAATCTTATCCAGTTGGTTTCATGTCTCTACGACTTATCGTTTTGAAAAAAAATTATTTTTTCTAAACTTCAAAAACTTTCAGGGGCAATAACTCATAAAAGGGGTCGACGAATACTTTGGCAATGAAAAGATGAAAAGTCCCCTCAATTAGTCGAAGACATTGGTGAAGGTTCCGAACCTCTACGGTTTACGGTTTCGAAGGAGTAGCGATAACAAGCTTTTATTGCCAAAGGGGTTATAACTCTTGGAGGGGTCAAAGTTCATGTACGCAGGGTCAACTGTAAAAATCTTTTAAAGAGTACATTCTTATAGACTATAAATCTTTTCGATAGATCTTGAAACATAGAATCACATCAGGGGGTGGAAAAATAATAATAATAACTAGGAGACTAATTGTTCTCGAACAATTAGAGGTCTTTCCACCTTCTTTAAATTTCATATATTCTTCACATTTAACTCTCTACTGTTTATTTTTATACAGGAGAAACCAGAGATGGCTTGAGAGATGGAAAATATTAAAATTTTAGAAATTTGGAAATGACCTTGACCTTTGACCTTGAACAAATATTCAAGGTCAAAGGTCAAGGGTCACATCGCACTTAACCCCATCCTTCTACGACTTTTAGTTTTAAAATTATAAGGTTTAATAGTAGGTGCAAAGATGTTAAAGGGCAATAACTCATATAAGGGGTCAGCAGATCCTTTTGCACTAATAGACTGAAGTTGTGACTAAAAACCCTGAAGACATTAGTGAAGGTTTCGTGTCTCTGCGATTTACGGTTTAGGAGAAGTAGCGATAACAAGGTTTTTCGCACAAGGGGCAATAACTTTCAAAGGGGCTAAGCTTAGGGACAAGAATGAAATCTTTGGGATAGATTTAAGAGTACATATTAATGATGCAAAGACCAATAGTATATATTGAAAGACAAAAGAGCTGTAAAAAGAGCTTAATTTCTCATTTTTGGAATGACCTTGACCTTTGACCTTTACATATATTTTTAGGTCAAAGGTCAATGAATCTAATGCAGTTGATCCCATGTCTCTACCACTTATCGTTTTGAAAATTTTTCATTATTCGTAAATATCAAAGACTTTCAGGGGCAATAACTCATAAAAGGGGTGCACGAATACTTTCGCAATGAAAAGATTGAAGAGTCCCCTCAATTAGTCGAAGACATTGGTGAAGGTTCCGTACCTCTACGGTTTACGGTTTCGAAGGAGTAGCGATAACAAGGTTTTATTGCGAAAGGGGTTGTAACTCCTTAAGAGGTCAAAGTTCATACATGCAGGGTCAACTACAAAAATCTTTTAAAGAGTACATTCTTATAGACTATAAATCTTTTTGATATATCTTGAAACATAGAATCACATCAGGGGGTGGAAAAATAATAATAATAATAATAATAATAATAATAATAATAAACAGAAGAATATCAATAGGTCTTTCCACAGAAAGGTGGAAAGACCTAACTAGTAGACTAATTGTTCTAGAACAATTAGAGGTCTTTCCACCTTCTTTAAATTTCATATATTCTTCACATTTAACTCTCTACTGTTTATTTTTATACAGGAGAAACCAGAGATGGCTTGAGAGATGGAAAAAATGAAAATTTAAAAAAAAATGAAATGACCTTGACCTTTGACCTTGAACAAATATTCAAGGTCAAAGGTCAAGGGTCACATTGCACTTGACCCCATGCTTCTACGACTTTAAGTTTTAAAGTTATAAGGTTTAATAGTAAGCGCAAAGACGTTAAAGGGCGATAACTCATATAAGGGGTCATCGGATACTTTTGCATTGAATAGATTGAAGTTGTGTCTAAAGACCCTGAAGACATTGGTGAAGGTCTTGTGTCTCTACGGTTTACAGTTTCGGAGGAGTAGCAATAACAAGGTTTTCAGTAAAAGGGGCAATAACTCTTAAAGGGGTAAATCTTAGGGGACAAGCATGAAATATTTGAAATAGTTTTAAGAGGACATATTAATGGTACAAAGATACTTAGTATACATTGAAAGACAAAAGAGATATAAAAAGAGCTTAATTTCTCATTTTTTGAATGACCTTGACCTTTGACCTTGACATAAATTTCAAGGTCTGAGGTCAAAGAATCTTATCCAGTTGGTTTCATGTCTCTACGACTTATCGTTTTGAAAAAAAATTATTATTTGTAAACATCAAAAATTTTCAGGGGCAATAACTCATAAAAGGGCTCCACGAGTACTTTCGCAATGAAAAGATTGAAGAGTCTCCTCAATTAGTCGAAGACATTGGTGAAGGTTTCGTACCTCTACGGTTTACGGTTTCGAAGGAGTAGCGATAACAAGCTTTTATTGCAAAAGGGGTAATAACTCTTAGAGGGGTCAAAGTTCATATACGCAGGGTCAACTGTAAAAATCTTTTAAAGAGTACATTCTTATAGACTATAAATCTTTTCGATATATCTTGAAACATAGAATCACATCAGGGGGTGGAAAAATAATAATAATAACTAGTAGACTAATTGTTCTCGAACAATTAGAGGTCTTTCCACCTTCTTTAAATTTCATATATTTTTCATATTTTACTCTCTGAAATTAATTTTTATAGAAAAAGAATCCATAAATGCCTTGAAAGATAGAAAAGATGAAAATTTTAAAATTTTAAAATGACCTTGACCTTTGACCTTGAACAAATATTCAAGGTCAAAGGTCAAGGGTCACATTGCACTTGACCCCATGCTTCTATGTCTTTTACTTTTAAAGTTATGAGGTTTAATAGTAAGCGCAAAGACGTTAAAGGGCGATAACTCATATAAGGGGTCATCGGATACTTTTGCACTGAATAGATTGAAGTTGTGTCTAAAGACCCTGAAGACATTGGTGAAGGTTTTGTGTCTCTACGGTTTACGGTTTCGGAGGAGTAGCGATAACAAGGTTTTCAGTAAAAGGGGCAATAACTCTTAAAGGGGTAAATCTTAGGGGACAAGCATGAAATATTTGAAATAGTTTTAAGAGGACATATTAATGGTACAAAGATACTTAGTATACATTGAAAGACAAAAGAGATATAAAAAGAGCTTAATTTCTCATTTTTTGAATGACCTTGACCTTTGACCTTGACATAAATTTCAAGGTCTGAGGTCAAAGAATCTTATCCAGTTGGTTTCATGTCTCTACGACTTATCGTTTTGAAAAAAAATTATTTTTTGTAAACTTCAAAAACTTTCAGGGGCAATAACTCATAAAAGGGCTCCACGAGTACTTTCGCAATGAAAAGATTGAAGAGTCTCCTCAATTAGTCGAAGACATTGGTGAAGGTTTCGTACCTCTACGGTTTACGGTTTCGAAGGAGTAGCGATAACAAGCTTTTATTGCAAAAGGGGTAATAACTCTTAGAGGGGTCAAAGTTCATATACGCAGGGTCAACTGTAAAAATCTTTTAAAGAGTACATTCTTATAGACTATAAATCTTTTCGATATATCTTGAAACATAGAATCACATCAGGGGGGTGGAAAAATAATAATAATAATAATAATAATAATAATAATAAACAGAAGAATATCAATAGGTCTTTCCACAGAAAGGTGGAAAGACCTAATAATAATAATAATAATAATAAACAGAAGAATATCAATAGGTCTTTCCACAGAAAGGTGGAAAGACCTAATAAACAGAACAATTTCAATAGGACTTTCCACAGAAAGGTGGAAAGCCCTAATAAGATGAAAGAGACATCAAAAGCACTGACTTTTTCATGTTTTGAATGACCTTGACCTTTGACCTTGACCTAAATTTCAAGGTCAAAGTCCCTAAAGTAGTCGAAGACACTGTCGAAGGTTTTGCATCTCTACGGTCAATGGTTTTGGAGGAGTAGCGATAACAAGGTTTTTCCCACAAGGGCAAGAACTTTTTAATGCATCAGGCTCTACGGGTTAAAAAGAGAAATTCATAAACAGTTTTATAAGGAATTTTGATATATTTGATGTTATGTAATACATGTTGTAAGACAAAAGAGATATAAAAAGAGCTATAATTCTCATATTCAGAGTGACCTTGACCTTTGACCTTGAACAAATTTTGAAGGTCAAATGATGAAAAAGCCATTGCAGTTGGTTTCGTGTCTCTACAATTAATCGTTTTAATTTTTTTCATTATACGTGAAGAACAAAAACTTTCAGGGGGCAATACTTGATCAAAGTGCTGGATCTATCATTTCGCAATACCAAGATTGAAAAGTATTCTCAAGTAGTCATAGACATCAGTGAAGGTTTTGTAACTCTAGGGTTTTCGGTTTCGGAGGAGTAGCGATAACAAGCAATTCTTGCGAAAGGGGCAATAACTGCAAAAGGGGTCATAGGTTATATGCGTTGGGTCAAATTTGTTCATAACTTTTTATGACCTTTACGATGAAGAAGAAATCTTTTCGACAAACCTCGAAACAAAAAATCAGCGGAAGAAAAATAATAATAATAAGAAGAATAATAATAATAATAATAATAAACAGAAGAAAATCAATAGGTCTTTCCACAGAAAGGTGGAAAGACCTAACTTGTAAACTAATTGTTCTCGAACAATTAGAGGTCTTTCCACCTTCTTTAAATTTCATATATTTTTCACATTTTACTCTATAAAGTTAATTTTTATACCAAAAGAATCCATAAATGGCTTGAAAGATAGAAAAAATGAAAAAATTAACAAATTTGAAATGACCTTGACCTTTGACCTTGAACAAATTTTCAAGGTCAAAGGTCAAGGGTCACATTGCACTTGACCCCATGCTTCTATGCCTTTTAGTTTTGAAGTTATAAGGTTTAATAGTAAGTGCAAATACATTAAAGGGCAATAACTCATATAAGGGGTCATCGGATACTTTCGCACTGAATAGATTGAAGTTGTGTCTAAAGACCCTGAAGACATTAGTGAAGGTTTTGTGTCTCTACGGTTTACGGTTTCGGAGGAGTAGCGATAACAAGGTTTTCAGTAAAAGGGGCAATAACTTTTAAAGGGGTAAATCTTAGGGGACAAGTACGAAATCTTTGAAATAGTTTTAAGAGGACATATTAATGATGCAAAGATATTTAGTATATGTTGAAAGACAAAAGAGATATAAAAAGAGCTTAATTTCTTATATTTTGAATGACCTTGACCTTTGACCTTTGCATATATTATATGGTCAAAGGTCATTGAATCTTATTCAGTTGGTCCCATGTCTCTATAACTTATTGTTTTGAAAATTTTTAATTATTTGTAAACATCAAAAACTTTCAGGGGCAATAACTCATAAAAGGGGTTGACGAATACTTTCGCAATGAAAAGATTGAAGAGTCCCCTCAATTAGTGGAAGTCATTTGTGAAGGTTCCGTACCTCTACGGTTTATGGTTTCGGAGGAGTAGCGATAACAAGGTTTCTATCAAAAGGGGCAATAACTGCGAAAGGGGTCATAGGTTATACGCGTTGGGTCAAATTTGTTCCTAACTTTTTATGACCTTTACGGTCAACGAATAATCTTTTCGATAAACATCGAAACAAAAAATCAGCGGAAGAAGAATAATAATAACTAGTAGACTAATTGTTCTCGAACAATTAGAGGTCTTTCCACCTTCTGTAAATTTCATATTTTTTTCATATTTTACTCTCTGAAGTTAATTTTTATAGAAAAAGAATCCATAAATGGCTTAAAAGATACAAAAATGAAAATTTAAAAATTTTTGAAATGACCTTGACCTTTGACCTTGAACAAATATTCAAGGTCAAAGGTCAAGGGTCACATTGCACTTGACCCCATGCTTCTATGACTTTTAGTTTTAAAGTTATAAGGTTTAATAGTAAGCGCAAAGACGTTAAAGGGCGATAACTCATATAAGGGGTCATCGGATACTTACGCACTGAATAGATTGAAGTTGTGTCTTAAGACCCTGAAGATATTGGTGAAGGTTTTGTGTCTCTACGGTTTACGGTTTCGGAGGAGTAGCGATAACAAGGTTTTCAGTAAAAGGGGCAATAACTCTTAAAGGGGTAAATCTTAGGGGACAAGCATAAAAATATTTGAAATAGTTTTAAGAGGACATATTAATGATGCAAAGATACTTAGTATACATTGAAAGACAAAAGAGATATAAAAAGAGCTTAATTTCTCATATTTTGAATGACCTTGACCTTTGACCTTGACATAAATTTCAAGGTCTGAGGTCAAAGAATCTTATCCAGTTGGTTTCATGTCTCTACGACTTATCGTTTTGAAAAAAAATTATTATTTGTAAACTTCAAAAACTTTCAGGGGCAATAACTCATAAAAGGGGTCCATGAATACTTTCGCAATGAAAGATTGAAGAGTCTCCTCAATTAGACAAAGACATTGGTGAAGGTTTTGTACCTCTACAGTTTACGGTTTCGAAGGAGTAGCGATAACAAGCTTTTATTGCAAAAGGGGTAATAACTCTTAAAGGGGTCAAAGTTCATATACGCAGGGTCAACTGTAACAATCTTTTAAAGAGTACATTCTTATAGACTATAAATCTTTTCGATATATCTTGAAACATAGAATCACATCAGGGGGTGGAAAAATAATAATAATAATAATAATAATAATAACTAGTAGACTAATTGTTCTCGAACAATTAGAGGTCTTTCCACCTTCTTTCAATTTCAACTATTTTTCATATTTTACTCGCTAAAGTTAATTTCTATACAAAAAGAATCTATAAATGGCTTGAAAGATAGAAAAAATGAAAATTTAAAAAATTTTGAAATGACCTTGACCTTTGACCTTGAACAAATATTAAAGACCAAAGGTCAAGGGTCACATTGCACTTGACCCCATGCTTCTACGACTTTTAGTTTTAAAGTTATAAGGATTAATAATAATCGCAAAGACGTTAAAGGGCGATAACTCATATAAGGGATCATCAGATCCTTTCACACTGAATAGATTGAAGTTGTGTCTAAAGACCCTTAAGACATTAGTGAATGTTTGGTGTCTGTACAGTTTACAGTTTCGAAGGAGTAGTGATAACAAGGTTTTTAGTGAAAGGGGCAATAACTTTTAAAGGGGTTAATCTTAGGGGACATGTATAAAATCTGTGAATAGTTTTAAGAGGACATATCAAAGATGTAAAGATATATAGTATAGGTTGAAAGACAAAAGAGATATAAAAAGAGCTTAATTTCTCATGTTTTGAATGACCTTGACCTTTGACCTTGACAAAAATTTTAAGGTCTGTGGTCAAAGATTCTAATGCAGTTGGTTCCATGTCTCTACGACTTATCGTTTTGAAAATTTTTCATTATACGTAAACTTCATAAACTTTCAGGGGCAATAACTCATTGAAGGGATCGACAAATCATTTCGCAATGAATAGATTGAAAGGTCCTCTCAAGTAGTCAAAGACGTTGGTGAAGGTTCTGTATCTCTACAGTTTACGGTTTTGAAGGAGTAGCGATAACAAGCTGTTCTTGCGAAAGGGGCAATAACTTTGTAAGAGGTCATAGGTCAAACACGGGGGGTCGTTTTTCGGAATAACTTTTAATATCCAGTGTCATGAACTATAACGTTTTTCGATAAGTCTTGCGGTTTCAAAAGTCCGGGAAGAAAAATAATAATAATAATAACTAGTAGACTAATTGTTCTTGAAGAATTAGAGGTCTTTCCACCTTCTTTGAATTTCATATATTTTTCATATTAATTTTTATACAAAAAGAATCCATAAATGGCTTGAAAGATAGAAAAAATGAAAATTTTAAAAATTTTGAGATGACCTTGACCTTTGACCTTGAACAAATATTCAAGGTCAAAGGTCAAGAGTCACATTGCACTTGACCCCATGCTTCTACGACTTTTAGTTTTAAAGTTAGAAGGTTTAATAGTAAGCGCAAAGACATTAAAGGGCGACAACTCATATAAGGGGTCATCGGATATTTTCGCACTGAATAGATTGAAGCTGTTTATAAAGACCATGAAGACATTAGTGAAGGTTTTGTTCCTCTTCGGTTTACGGTTTCGGAGGAGTAGCGATAATAAGGTTTTCAGTAAAAGGGGCAATAACTTTTAAAGGGGTAAATCTTAGGGGACAAGTATGAAATCTTTGACATAGTTTAAAGAGGACATATTAATGATGCAAAGATATTTAGTATATGTTGAAAGACAAAAGAGATATAAAAAGAGCTTAATTTCTCACATTTTGAATGACCTTGACCTTTGACCTTGCATTTATTTTAAGGTCAAAGGTCAATGAATCTTATGCAGTTGGTCCCATGTCTCTATGACTTATCGTTTTGAAAATTTTTAATTATTCGTAAACATCAAAAACTTTCAGGGGCAATAACTCATAAAGGGGTTGACGAATACTTTCGCAATGAAAAGATTGAAGAGTCCCCTCAATTAGTCGAAGACATTGGTGGAGGTTCCATACCTCTACGGTTTACGGTTTCAAAGGAGTAGCGATAACAAGGTATTCTTGCGAAAGGGGCAATAACTTCGTAAGAGGTCATAGGTCAAACACGGGGGGTCGTTTTTCGGAATAACTTTTGATATCCAGTATCATGAACTATAAAGTTTTTCGATAGGTCTTGCGGTTTCAAAAGTCCGGGAAGAAAAATAATAATAATAATAATAATAATAAACATAAGCATTTCAAGAGGTCTTTCCACAGAAAGGTGGAAAGACCTAATAAACAGAAGAATATCAATAGGTCTTTCCACAGAAAGGTGGAAAGACCTAATAACTAGTAGACTAATTGTTCTCGAACAATTAGAGGTCTTTCCACCTTCTTTAAATTTCATATATATTTCTTTTTTTTTACTCTCTGGAGTTAATTTTTATACAAAAAGAATCCATAAATGGCTTGAAAGATAGAAAAAATGAAAATTTTTAAATATTTTGAATGACCTTGACCTTTGACCTTGAACAAATATTCAAGGTCAACAATCAAGGGTCACATTGCACTTAACCCCATGCTTCTACAACCTTTAGTTTTAAAGTTAGAAGGTTTAACAGTAAGCGCAAAGACGTTAATGGGCGATAACTCATATAAGGGGTCACCGGATACTTTTGCACTGAATAGTTTGAAGTTGTGTCTAAAGACCCTGAATAGATCAGTGAAGGTTTCTTGTCTCTGCGGTTTACGGTTTCAGAGGAGTAGCGATAACAAGGTTTTTCACACAAGGGGCAATAACTTTTAAAAGGGTTAAGCTTAGGGGACAAGATTGAAATCTTTGAAATAGTTTTAAAAGTACATATTAAAGATGTTAAGATATACTGTATATGTTGAAAGACAAAAGAGCTATAAAAAGAGCTTTATTTCTCATATTTGGAATGACCCTGACCTTTGACCTTGACATAAATTTCAAGGTCCAAGGTCAAAGATTCTAATGCAGTTAGTTTCATGTCTCTACGGCTTATCGTTTTGAAAATTTTTCATTTTTTGTAAACTTCAAAAACTTTCAGGGGCAATAACTCAGTAATAGGGTCGACGAATACTTTTTCAGTGAATAGATTGGAGAGAGTACTCAGTTAGTTGAAGACATTAGTGAAGGTTTCCTACCTCTACGGTTTAAGGTTTCGGAGGAGTAGCGATAACAAGGTTTCTAGCGAAAGGGGCAATAACTGTGAAAGGGGTCATAGGTTATATGCGTTGGGTCAAATTTGTTCATAACTTTTTATGACTTTTACGATGAACAAAAAATCTTTTCGATAAACCTTGAAACAAAAAATCAGCGGAAGAAAAATAATAATAATAATAATAATAAACAGAACAATTTCAATAGGTCTTTCCACAGAAAGGTGGAAAGACCTAATAATAATAATAATAAACAGAAGAAAATCAATAGGTCTTTCCACAGAAAGGTGGAAAGACCTAATAATAATAATAAACAGAAGAAAATCAATAGGTCTTTCCACAGAAAGGTGGAAAGACCTAATAAGAATAATAAGAATAACTAGTAGACTAATTGTTCTCGAACAATTAGAGGTCTTTCCACCTTCTCTAAATTTCATATATTCTTCACATTTAACTCTCTACTGCTTATTTTTATACAAAAGAAACCAGAAATGGCTTGAGAGATGGAAAAAATGAAAATTTTAAAATTTTTGAAATGACCTTGACCTTTGACCTTGAACAAATATTCAAGGTCAAAGGTCAAGGGTCACATTGCACTTGACCCCATGCTTCTACGACTTTTAGTTTTAAAGTTATAAGGTTTACTAATAAGCGCAAAGACGTTAAAGGGCGATAACTCATATAAGGGGTCACCGGATACTTTTGCACTGAATAGATTGAAGTTGTGTCTAAAGTCCCTGAGTACATTAGTGAAGGTTTCGTGTCTCTGCGGTTTACGGTTTCGGAGGAGTAGCGATAACAAGGTTTTTTGCACAAGGGGCAATAACTTTTAAAAGGATTAAGCTTAGGGGACAAGATTGAAATCTTTGAAATAGTTTTAAAAGTACATATAAAAGATGCAAAGATATGCTGTATATGTTGAAAGACAAAAGAGCTGTAAAAAGAGCTTAATTTCTCATTTTTGGAATGACCTTGACCTTTGACCTTTGCTTATATTTTAAGGTCAAAGGTCAATGAATCATATACAGTTGGTCCCATGTCTCTACGACTTATCGTTTTGAAAATTTTTAATTATTCGTAAACATCAAAGACTTTCAGGGGCAATAACTCATAAAAGGGGTCGACGAATACTTTCGCAATGAAAAGATTGAAGAGTCCTCTCAAGTAGTCCAAGACATTAATAAAGGTTTCGTACCTCAACGGTTTACGGTTTCGAAGGAGTAGCGATAACAAGGTTTTTCGTACAAGGGGCAAGAACTCCGAAAGGGGTCATAGGTCATACTCGTTGGGTAGTTTTTCGAAATAACTTTTGATGTCGAGTATCATGAACTATAAAGTTTTTCGATAAGTCTTTCGGTTCAAAAGGCCGTAGCGGAAAAATAATAATAATAATAATAATAATAAACAGAAGCATTTCAAGAGGTCTTTCCACAGAAAGGTGGAAAGACCTAATAATAAACAGAAGCATTTCAAGAGGTCTTTCCACAGAAAGGTGGAAAGACCTAATAATAAACAGAAGAAAATCAATAGGTCTTTCCACAGAAAGGTGGAAAGACCTAATAATAATAATAATAAACAGAAGAAAATCAATAGGTCTTTCCACAGAAAGGTGGAAAGACCTAATAATAATAATAATAATAAACGGAAGAAATTCAATAGGTCTTTCCACAGAAAGGTGGAAAGACCTAATAATAAGAAACAGAAGAAAACCAATAGGTCTTTCCACAGAAAGGTGGAAAGACCTAATAATAAGAAACAGAAGAAAACCAATAGGTCTTTCCACAGAAAGGTGGAAAGACCTAATAATAAACATAAGCATTTCAAGAGGTCTTTCCACAGAAAGGTGGAACGACCTAACTAGAAACTCATTGCGAGCAATGAGAGGTCTTCCGTCCGATTTTTAAAATAAAACTTAATTCAAGCTGAAAAAAAATGAAAAAAAAAAATCAGACACTCTGGAGATTTAACCCTGGTCGTCGGTGTGAAAATCCAACGCGCTAACCATTACGCCATTTCAACTCCCGCTTCAAAATGAAAATGACGAATATCAAGAGTTTGGATTTATCAGTTCGAAAACAAATTATATATGTAGTATTTAGAAAAGAGGCTCTCTTAACCCTACAAATATTACAGAAAAATATTGAAGTTGAAACAATAGATTTTTTAAATTTGCTTCCGGTAGCGACCGGAACAAACGACTACGCATGAAGAGGTCCCTTCGCCAATCTAGAAATCATGTTCTATCATCTCTAACCAAAAAAAAAAAAAAAAAAAAAACACTCACCACCATTTATAAAGATGAAAACGTAAATTTAAGCAAACAAATTTGGGATTTAACCCAGATCGCCTTCGTGAAAATTCCATATGGAAACCACTACACCAACGCAATTTTACCAGCCATCATCGATGTTTACTTTCTATCATTGCCTGAAGTAACGAGTGTCAGGGAGGTTAAAAGTTTTTTTTTTTTATAGTGCGGAATTATAGAGAGCTAGCTAGACAAATTTTGTGCAAGCAGATTTACATCGGAATTCGTTACTTGAGTTTAAACAATAACAAATAATCTATTACTGATGAACTGGTGATACTGTTTACTTCCTTTATTCTTTGTGTATTCAACTTTTTATTCCATGCAACTCCATATACCTTTATTTCATACAAACGTGTCCGTGTAATCTTTTTCTGCACTTCTGCATCAAACCATTTTTCTACTATGAAAGAAGAGTCATGATACATTATTTTGCACCAAAAGTCACGAGTAAATCTTCGCTCCTTTTCTTTGAAATGTATGTTCTATTGAATGGTCTCCATTCTCATATATATTATTGTATGTACCATACAGATTACTCATTTTATTGCATTTGGAGGTCAGAGTATTTATGTTTTCAAAGACAGATTATCCATTTCATAATCTGCCAGAACCAAAAATTCCTTCATATTTCATTGATCTTTATGGTAGTTTCCTTCAACAAGATACTCGGCTCTCTCCGTAAACTCCGACCTGCCAATCGACAATCCTCGACTTACTCCGCTACTCTCCATACAACTCTCGGAAGTGATTGGTGGAGAAATATGCATCGAATCGATTACATTTCTCCGCCGGAAACTGCCTTTTAACTCATTTCATATTTTACTCTGCATAAAGTTCTTCAAACATTTTTTTCTCTTGTCTAATTCTTCCTTGTACATTGGTTTTGATCACAACATCATGTAAGTAGTCTTGGTGTTGGGTGTGCTTCAAAGTAACTCAGACTTCAAAGGTATAACATTTGGAGGAATTTCAAATAAGATCACATGACTGTATCAGCAACATGGTAGAACACCATTGACGTTAGTGTGCAGGAACGAACCATCCGAGGAGCTCCGAGTGCCGACTTGCTCGTTGGAGTTTACGAAGACAGCTGCCATTTTGGACTTGCTTCAAATTTTAAAATACGAATATCTAGAGTTTGGATTTATCAATTTTTAAACAAATTATATATTAAGCCTTTTTGGAAATGCCTCTATTAACCCTACTAATATCAAAGAAAAATATTGAAAAACAAAAAAGTTAGAAAATTCGACTTTTTAAATTCGCAACCAGTGATGACCGGAAGTACCGACGACGAACGAAAAGTCACGTCCCGGCTAGGATTTATCACCATCTATAATCCCTGAAAGTTCCACATTGATATCCTTTACCGTTCTTGAGATTATCCGCGGACAAAATGTCTTTTTAAATTCAGAAAATGGTCTGTAACTTGGCACCGGAAGTGATTTTTCACAAAATCTCTCAGATAAAATAACTTCAGATTACAACACATTGTTCCTGCAAATCTCATTAAAATCCATCCAGTAATCTCTGAGAAATCGCGTGCACAAAGTTAGATGGTTAGAAAAATAATAATAATAATAAGAAACAATAGAATCACTATAGGTCTTACGTTGAAAACGGAAGACCTAATAATAAACAGAAGAAAAACAATAGGTCTTTCCACAGAAAGGTGGAAAGACCTAATAATAATAATAATAAACAGAAGAAAATCAATAGGTCTTTCCACAGAAAGGTGGAAAGACCTAATAACTAGTAGACTAATTGTTCTCGAACAATTAGAGGTCTTTTCACCTTCTTTAAATTTACTTAAGGGAGCCGACTGGGGTTTTATTGTGTGAAAACTACTATAGAGAAACTCTTTAATTTTATACCATATGTACCTCACATTGACTTCAGTATACATGCCAAGTTTAGTGAAAATCTACCCTTTGGTAATTTTTTAGGGACCATCTCAAAATACAGGGTACATTTACAATAGGATTGTATAGGAAAATACCATTTTTTCACACTTCTGAGCAAATTATACAAATGCTACTATAGACTTTTTGCTCAAATTTTATTATTTGATGGGTAATACTATATTGTACATTTTGTGAAAGAAACACAAAATTCTACCGTCTGGTTTTCAGAGGGGGCATCTCAAAATGTCAAAATTCATGATATTTTCCTGTTTTTATGAAGTACAACAAACGATGACAGATACCACAGATTTACATAAAAAATAATTAAAAGGATTGTTAGATTCTCAATTTTCTATGTTTTAAATTTCAAGAGCATGTATTTTATACTTTTTATTTTATGGCATAATCAATTACCCCTCTTAAAGAACTTCGTTTATTCATAACGTCAAAAACACTATTACGACGTCTATCTACCCATCTTTTGAAAAATCGTTTAAAAAATCAGTTATTTAAAAATGTAACTAGATTATATAACCCGAGATTTCCTAAATTTGTTAATCTTTTTAAATTATGTAAAAATAGTTGCTTCAAAAGAGTAAATACACTTCATTTTACTATGCTGCGCGAAGTATTGTGCAATGAAAACCCCAGTTGGCCCCCTTAATTTTTTATATTTAACTCTCTATAGTTAAATTTTGAACAAAAAGAAACCAGAAATGGCTTAAAAGTTTGCAAAAATGAAATTAAAAAAAAAATTTACATGACCTTGACCTTTGACCTTGAATAATTATCCAAGGTCAAATATCAAGAGTCACATTGCAATTGATATCATGCTTCTACGACTTTTAGTTTTAAAGTTACATGGTTTATTGGTAAGTGCAAAGACGTTAAAGGGCAATAACACATATAAGGGCTCATCGGATCCTTTCGCACTGAAAAGATTAAAGTTGTGTCTAAAGACCCTGAAGACATTAATGAAGGTTTGGTGTCTCTACGATTTACGGTTTCAGAGGAGTAGCGATAACAAGGTTTTTAGCACAAAGGGCAATAACCTTTAAAGGACTTATTGCATGTTTCTAAATTATTTGAAATTAAAAGCGTAAAACGTTACTTATGACCACAGTTTATAAATTTTGTGTTTTTATTGCGGATAAACTGCGGTAATTGATCAATTATTGACTCAAATGAAAACCCCTGATTTAAAAATCTAAGTTAATTAGATAGCGATCACGTGACCCTGTGACGTCAAAGGCGACAATGGCTGATCAGCTCCACGTTAATCTTACGAAAATATACGCGATACAACCTGAATTTTCTGCATTGTGGACGATCAAATCGCTTATTTTATCCATATGAAATTGAATATCCAACCTTATATGTTAGAACTGTCAGCAGGAAAAAATCTGAAAAATCTGTTAACATTGTAAAAATAGCAGCGACTAGAGCGAAGGAGACGCGGCGAAGACAAAGAAACTCGCCATCCGAATATGTTTTGATTTGTCATCTTATCACATGTATTTACTTATTTGATTCACAAATTTAACATTATATAACTTTGTTGTTCTTCGTTTTTAACATAATATTAATTTATGCAAGTCTTCATACGTTTTTTAAAGGATGGCGATCTTAAAAAATAATTTCCCCATCACGAAACATTGCCGTAATCAGAGCTATAGATTCTAAATGTTTGGAATAAAAAACGAAAATATCTCAAAAGCCTTATACCTTAGAACTAGTTAATGTTTCTATAGTAAATGAAAATCACGTTAGGAATTAATTTTTTCAGCATTTTTCGTAATTAAGCTGCATTTGTCGTTGATAACTCCGTAAATAGTGTGCATATTCTCATCTCTCTATCACTGAATTGTCATCTATGACGTCAGAGCAGTATTTCGCTGAAATCGGGCTGAAATATGCATATTGCCGTATTTGAATTTCAACTCCCAATATCTATTAAAATATGCTTTCAACAATGTTTATTGTATTCAGTATTTTAATAAACAAGGTTGTGGATAATATTTTTCATAAAATTACGATTTTTGAAAGATCATGCGATAAGTCCTTTAAAGGTGTAAAGGTAAGGGGACAAGAATGAATCTTTGAAATAGTTAAAGTGTACAAATTAAAGATGCAAAGATCATTAGTATATGTTTAAAGACAAAAGAAATATAAAAGAAGCTAAATTTCTCATATTTGGAATAACCTTGACCTTTGACCTTGACATAAACTTCAAGGTCTAAGGTCAAAGAATCTAATGCAGTTGGTTGCATGTCTCTACTGCTTATCGTTTTGAAAATTTTTAATTATTTGTAAACATCAAAAACTTTCAGGGGCAATGACTCATTGAAGGGGTCGACGAATACTTTCGCGATGCATAGATTGAAGAGTCTACTAAATTAGTCGAAGACATTAGTGAAAGTTTTGTATCTCTAATGTTTACGGTTTCGAAGGAGTAGCGATAACAAGCTTTTTCGCGAAAGGGGAAATAACTCCTTGAGGTGTCTAAGTTCATATTTGCAGGGTCAATTGGAAAAATCTTTTTAGGAGTACATTCTTATGGACTATTAATCTTTTCGATAAAACTTGAAACTCAAAATTACGCGGCGGAAAAATAATAAAAAACTAGGAAACTTATTGTTCAGAGAACAATTAGAGGCCTTTCCACCTTTTTAAGTGTTTCCGTGTCATTTGGTTAAAAAAAATGCAAAAAAAAATGCAAAAAAATGGGGGGGGGAATAAAATTTGCTCCTCCAGCAGGGATCGAACCCGATACTCTTGGTTTGAAAGGCAGGTGCGCTAATCATTAGGCCACGCATTCCGATGAAAATGGAGGTAGTAAAAATATTGTTTAGGAATAAATAGGAATATAAAAGCACGTGTCCTTTTGTTTGTTAAGGAATGTAGTAATCAGTATTAAATAGTTTTGAGAAACACGATTGGTGTATAATAAAAATGCCGATTTTCTGTAAAAATAATTTATTTGAGTTGGTTTATACTTTGAATAAATGGAGTTAATCATCTAGAGCCTAGGATACATTAGAACTGCCGTGCTGAAACTTTGTTTACAAATTCATGAAAAATGTCGCGTTCGGTTTGATCAAATATGGTGATTCCAAATAATAGGTAAGATTAAATAAACATCTCTATGTGGGTTGAGTTAAATGTAACTAGCATAAATTAAATTTCAGGCATGCATTTCAGGAAGGAAAAAAAAGGTGTCAATGAGAGCGTGGAAATTTATTTGACAGGAAAAATCGCTCTTTTCTAGACTCTTTCCATTAATATAAAATCTAAATAAAATTGAAATAAATTCCACATACTAAAGAAATCAAGAATGCTTGGTATTAAAATATCGTATTAGTGCAGGATAATTGAACGATCTTGATAACAACTGAAGAAATAGCCGATAAAAGCTTAAATTCGTTTTTATGCTCATCGGCACCTAAATTTCAGATGGAAAAAAAAATGTAGTATTTGCCGATAAAATTCAGAATTTCGTTACACTTCAGAGACTCGCCGTAAAACTTCCAGGAAACTTTTTTTTGAGGTCTTTTCTCTGCTGTTGCTTAAAATCTTATGTCAATCCGAGGTGTTGTATGAGTCTTAGAGAAGTTTTCTAC
Source organism: Saccostrea echinata (assembly GCF_033153115.1). NCBI lineage: Eukaryota > Metazoa > Mollusca > Bivalvia > Ostreida > Ostreidae > Saccostrea > Saccostrea echinata. Next base: position 31,532,089 of record NW_026889778.1, read on the forward strand.
GTTGCTATTGATTTTTTTTTTTAGAAAGGGGGGGGGGGGATTATTTATTTATTTATTCCTAACATTTTTCAAAGTAAGAGATGTAGCAACCTCCACGAACTTTATCTTGATTGTGACCTTTGGGTCAAAGATCAAGGTCAAAGGTCAAGGTCATTAAAAAAAACTTTACTTAAAACTTAGTTCTACACTGAAATGTACATGAATCTAGATGCATGTTCTGAATTTTTTTTACCCTTGAGTCAGTGTCAAGGTCAAGGTCATTTAGATAAATAGCTTATATCAACAATTTATATAGTTTTTCAATGACCTTGACCTGCGACCTTGACCTGAATTTCAAGGTCAAGGTAAAGAAAATCTAATGCAGTTGGCCCAATGTCTTTACGACTTGTCGTTTAGGAAAATTTTATTATTCGTAAACATCAAAAACTTTCAAGGGCAATAACTACTTAAAGGGGTTGACGAATCCTTTCGCACTGAAAAGATTGAAGAGTCTGCTTAATTAGTCAAAGACATCAGTGAAGGTTTCATATCTCTATGGTTTATGGTTTCGGAGGAGTAGCGATAACAAGGTTTTTTGCACAAAGGGGCAGTAACTTCTAAGGGGGTCAATCTTGGGGAACAAGAATGAAATGTTTGAAATCATTTTAAGAGGACATATTAAAGATGCAAAGATATAAGTATATGTTGAAAGACAAAAGAGCTATCAAAAGAGCTAATTTTCTTATATTTTGGATGACCTTGACCTTTGACCTTCACAAAAATTTCAAGGTCAGAGGTCACAAAATTTAATGCAGTTGGTCCCATGTCTTTACGACTTATCGTTTAGAGAATTTTGTCATTATTCGTAAACATCAAAAACTCTCAGGGGCAGTAATTTACCAAAGGGCTCGACAAATCGTTTCGCAATGAAAAGATTGAAAAGTCCTCTCAAGTAGTCGAAAACATTGGTGAAGGTTCTGTATCTCTATGGTTTACGGTTTCGAAGGAGTAGCGATGACAGGCTATTCTTGCGAAAGGGGCAATAACTTCGTAAGAGGTCATGGGTCAAACACGGGGGGTCGTTTTTCGAAATAACTTTTAATATCCAGTATCATGAACTATAAAGTTTTTGGATAAGTCTTGCGGTTTCAAAACATAAGGTGAGAAATAGAATAATAAAAAACATAAGTATTTCAAGAGGTCTTTCCACAGAAAGGTGGAAAGACCTAATAATAATAATAAACAGAACAATTTCAATAGGTCTTTCTTCAGAAAGGTGGAAAGACCTAATAAACAGAAGAATATCAATAGGTCTTTCCACAGAAAGGTGGAAAGACCTAATAATAAACAGAACAATTTCAATAGGTCTTTCCACAGAAAGGTGGAAAGACCTAATAATAAACATAAGCATTTCAAGAGGTCTTTCCACAGAAAGGTGGAAAGACCTAATAATAAGAAGAAGAAACAGTAGAATCACTATAAGGTCGTCCGTGAAGACCTTAACTAGATGAGATCTCGTTGCGAGCAACGAGTAGGTCTTCCATTAGATTTCTGATAAGATCTTGACTGGAAAAATTTGATTGATAAAACAAAGTAAAATAACTTTAAATTTAAAGAAATATTCATATCATTCTTCAAAATATGTTTAGCAACACATAAAAGAGCGAAATCTATCAATTTCAACAACTTTCGGTCTTTTCATTCACTTTTTATTTTATTATTGGAAGTACTTAAAATGACCTTTAACTCCTCACTGAGTGTGAAGGAATTATCCCTCAAAGCTTTGAGGAAAAATGAGCATTTTTTTCGACTACTTCCGGTCTGGAAGAAATTACTTCTGGTGGAAGTAATATGACTCGAAACAGTCTATTTTCGTCTATTATGAACATTTCAAAAAGAAAAAAATAATTATTAACGTATTTTTAAACTACTTCAGGTGGACAATGGACGTCATGGCAACAAAAACCAAACAGAAAATTCAAATCTACAAGTCACAATCATCCCTGAAAGTTTCAATACTCAATCTCAAAGCAATTTTGAGAACACTGGCAGACAAAATGCAACTTTAAAAACAGAAAATTGGCTGTATCTCACGACTGGAAGTGACGACGGCAAAATAAAAAAAAACGTCTAAAGTTCAGATGATTTGCCTTCATTGCTGAAAGTTTTTTTAATCAAAATTTATCGAGGCGTTCTCGAGAAATCGCCTGCACAAAATTGGTAAGAAAAAAAATAATAACTATATGAGATCTCGTTGCGAGCAACGAGTAGGTCTTCCGTCCGAGTTTTTGGTGAGATGAGATGTGATTTTGATTAAGTTTTTGTTAAAAGATAATGATATAAAGATTTTCCTCCTTAGATTTCATTCTTTTGATTTATATAACATAAACTTGAACATCTTTCATTTCAATATTGCTTTTCATATTGTTTCCCCATATCGATATATGAAGTTTAAGAAATTTAACATTCTGGCCACTATGGCCCCTAATTACGCAATAGAGAATCAAAATTTTACAACATATTGTTGCATATTGTTACGTTAAGCATTTTTGCTTCAGTAATTTATAACAAATTCTTGATCATTGAAGAGTTACATATGAGTCTTGGCCCTTCTGAGCCCTTAATTTGAAGGGTTAGCCCCTTTTTCTTGAAATCAAATGAAAAGACTTGTGATTTTAAACATTTTTTGTTCAACAACTATTCAGAAGCTTCTTCTCGTTTCCGAGATATGTAGAATAGAAATACTTGGAGCCAATCCTTCAAGTCCTTAATGGGTCCATTTTGTAAAAATTTTAAGGATGCATATTGTTCAGAACATCATTCTGAACATCTTTTGTTCAATATTGCTTATTAAAATATCTCCCCTTGTTGAGATATAAAGCATCAAATATTTAGCATTCTGGCCCCTTTTGGCCCCTTATTACGCATTTTACGATCTTAAATTTTAAATTTATAGTGGCAAATCATTAAGATGAGCATTTTTGCTTCAGTAATTGATAACAAAATATTGATAGTTAAAGAGTTATAGATTAAAAACTTTTGGCCCCCCTGAGCCCCTAATTTGAGGGTTAAGCCCCTTTTTCTTGATATCAAATGAAAGGTCTTGTGATTTTGAAGACTTTTTGTTCAACACCTATTCAGAGGTTTCGTTTTGTTGTGGATATATGCCGAATAGAAATATTTAGGGGCCACCCCTCCAAGTCCTTAATGTGGCCATTTGACAAAAATTGAAAGGGTGCATATTGTTTAGAACATTATTCTGACCATCTTTTGTTCAGTATTGCTTATCAAAATATTCCCCTTTTCGAGATAAAGATTAAGCATTCTGGACCCTTTTGGCCCCTTATTACGCAATATGTAATCTTCATTTTATAGTATATAGTTGCAAATTGTTAAGATAAACATTTTTGCTTCAGTAGTTGATAACAAAATGTTGATATTTAAGGAGTTATAGATGAAAGAATTTTGGCCCCTCTGAGCCCCTAATTTAAAGGGCCAGCCATTTTTTCTTGATATCAAATGAAAGGTCTTGTGATTTTAAACATTTTTTGTTCAATACCTATTCAGAGATTTCTTCTTGTTTTCGAGATATGTAGAATAGAAATATGTAGGGGCCAATCCTTCAAGTCCTTAATGGGGCCGTTTAACAAAAATTGAAAGGGTGCATATTGTTTAGAACATTATTCTGACCATCTTTTGTTCAGTATTGCTTATCAAAATATTCCCCCTTTTCGAGATACAAAGCGTCAAAGATATAGCAATCTTGCCCCTTTTGGTCCCTTATTAAGCAACATACATGTATGATCATAGTTTTATAATATATAGTGGCAAATCATAACGATGAACATTTTTGCATCAGTAATTGATAAAAAATATTGATAGTTAAAGAGTTATAGATGAAAGACTTTTGGCCACTCTGTGCCCCTAATTTGAGGGGTCAGTCCCTTTTTCTTGATATCAAATGAAAGGTCTTGTGATTTTGAAGACTTTTTGTTCAATATCTATTCAGAGATTTCTTTCTGTTTTGGAGATAAGCCGGATAGAAATATTTAGGGGACACCCCTCCAAGTCCTTAATGGGGCCTTTTGACAAAAATTGAAAGGTGAATATTGTTTAGAACATTATTCTGACCATGTTTTGTTCAGTATTGCTTACTAAAATATTCCCCCTTTTCAAGATATAAAATGTCAAAGATTAAGCATTCTGGACTCTTTTGGCCCCTATTTACACAATATGTGATCTTAATTTTATAATATATAATTGCAAATTGTTAAGATAACATTTTTGCTTCAGTAATTGATAACAAAATATTGATAGTTAAAGAACTATAGATGTAAGACTTTTGGCCCCTCTGAGCCCCTTATTTGAAGTGTCAGCTCCTTTTTCTTGATATCAAATGAAAAGACTTGTGATTTTAAACCTTTTTTGCTCAACAACTATTCAGAAGTTTCTTCTCATTTTTGAGATTTATAGAAAAGAAATATTTCGGGGCCAACCCTTCAAGTCCTTAATGGATCCGTTTTGCAAAAATCTAGAGGATGCATATTGTTCAGAACATTATTCTGACCATCTTTTGTTCAGTATTGCTTATCAAAATATTCCCCCTTTTCGAGATATATAGCTTTAAAGATTTAGCATTCAGGCCCATTTTCGCCCCTTATTACTCAACATATGATTTTAATTTTATAATATATAGTGGCAAATCGTTAGGATGTGCATTTCTGCTTCAGTAATTGATAACAAAATATTGATAGTTAAAGAGTTATAGATGAAAGACTTTTGGCCCCTCTGAGTCCCTAATTTTAGGGGTTAGGCCCTTTTTTCTTGATATCAAATGAAAGGTCTTGTGATTTTGAAGACTTTTTGTTCAACAACTATTTAAAAATTTGTTTTCGTTTTCGAGATATGCTGAATTGAAATATTTAGGGGCCAGCCCTTAAGTCCTTAATGGGTCTGTTTTGCAAAAATTGAAAGGTTGCATATTGTTTTAAACATTATTCTAAACATCTTTTGTTCACTATTGCTTTTCAAAATATTCCCCCTTTTCGAGAAATAAAGCTTTAAAGATTGAGCATTCTGGTCCCTTCTGGCCCCTTATTACGTAATATATGATCAAAATTTTAAAACATATAGTTTCAAATTGTTAAGAAGAACATTTTTGCCTCAGTAATTTATATCAAAATATCGATCGTTCAAGAGTTATATATGAAAGACTTTTGGCCCCTCTGAGCCCCTAATTTGAGGGATCAGTCCTTTTTTCTTGATATCAAATGAAACGTCTTGTCATTTTGTACATCTTTTGTTATATATGTTTTAACAAAATATTTACAGGTAAAAAGATATAAAAGAAAATGTGACAAATTTTGCGAGATGCTTGTGAGCCTATTTTTCGAGACCAGGCGAGCTTCAGCGCCTTTTGAGCTGGAAAGATAAAGATACAAAATAGCACATCTACAATCTTTCCTCTATCTTCACTGAAAATCTTATCTCTTTATCTCTTTTCGTTTAGGAGAACACCCCAGGACAAGCCAACCCTCTGAAAATCAGAAAATCGTCCATATCTCACGACTGGAATTGACGTCATCAAAAAACAAAAAACCTATCAAGATCAATAAAATATCTTTTATATCTGAAAGTTTGATGTAAATTGGCTCAGCCGTTTTCGAGAAATAGTGTGCACAAAATCAGTTGGAAGAAAAATAATAATAATTGGGAAAAGAAACCAAACAAAAACAACAAGGTCTTCCGTTGGAGACGGAAGACCATAATAATAGTGGAAAAGAAACAACAGAATCAGTAGAAGGTCCTCTGTTGGAAACAGAAGACCTTAATAAGAAACAGAGTGAAAACAATATGTTCCCAAACTTCGTTTGGGGAACATAATTATGACAATTTAACATATTAGTAAACAACTTAAGGACAATTGAATGTCTAACCATTACCAGTTCTAGGTATCTGAATTTTATCACAATAAGAAAACAAAAAACATTAAAGATGTGAATAATTTTATTTTATTAATTGTTGAGGAATAATAACTGATAAACTAATGAAAAGCCTATAAAAAGGCCATTGAATTACATCTGAAACATCACTGAAAGATGACGGAAAGGTCACTAAAAGGTGACTAAAAGACAATGGAAAGGTCACTGAAAGATAATTGAATATGTGTCTGCTGAATGGTGACTGAAAGGTACCTGAATTGTGGCTGAAAGGTCTCTGAAATGTACCTGCCATTCAGTGACTGAATAGCTACTGAAAAGTCACTGAAAGCTGCCTTTCAGTTTTTACTGAGAGGTCTTGATTCTTCCTGTGAAATTCAGTTTCCAAACATTCTTAAAATTATTTAAATAATTGACACATATAAACTAGAGAAAATGTTTGATTTCTTCATCTAAGCATCAAACATGGCAATATACCCTGAAGAAAAGTTGCCTTATACAATTTGAGGCAGATTCAGTAATTTCTAAAAGGGGAGAGGGTGTGTGTGTGTGTGTGTTCTAGACAGGATCTATGAACCTATTATAACAGTATTCAGTCAAAAAATAATACAAGTACCTGTACAATTCCACACAAGGTATTCTAATTGGAAAAAATTCAGTTATACCATGACGTGTAAAATTGTTTCAAAAAAGTTTATTCCATACATTAAAATTTACTTGAATCTCTCAATCTTTATATCTCTGATGAACCTTGCTGTCAAAATGCAGTCCTGCTTTGCATATTCTTTTGTAATTTACCTCAAATACCTTGAAGTTAATGGCCATGTGTATGCAACCTTTACATATGAGGGCTGTTAGGAAATTATTGACATTTATACTCCTTAAAGGAAAGAGAAGTTCATAAGAATTTGTCAACACTTTATCAAGAAAAAATGAAACAAGAGGCCCAAGGGCCTTGAATCGCTCTTCTGATAAACTGTACAACCCATCACTTCTATTTGAAGCCTCTAAGTATCCTGTATATTTAGATAAACTCTTGAAATTCCAAAGGTAGGTCATCATGACCTACATTTTAGATGAAACACTCTAAGAACCCAAGATGATTCTAAGCCAATTAGTACCTGAGAGTAGGTCATGGTGACCTACTTATCACTTGTCATTCTCTGAGGACCCAAGATGCATCAACTAAGTTTGATGATTCTAAGCCAATTAATACCTAAAATATTTTTAAAATTATAACCATAAAATTTCAAAAGTAGATCACAGTGACCTACTTTTCAGATGACATACTTTGAGGACCAAAGATGCATCAACTGACAAAGTTTGATGATTCTAAGCCAATAAGTACCTGATATATTTAAATAAAGCCATAAAATTTTAAAAATAGGTCACAGTGACCTCCTTTTCAGTCAACTAACTCTGCGGACCCAATATGCATCAACTGACAAAGTTTGATGATTCTAAGCCAATTAGTACCTGAAATATTTCATTAAAGCCATAAATTTTCAAAAGTAGGTCATGGTGACTTACATTTCAGTCGACCTACTCCGAAGACCCAAGATGCCTCTACTGACAAAGTTTGATAATTATAAGCCAATTAGTACCCAAAATATTTAATTATAGTCATATAAATTGAAAAGTAGGTCACGGTTACCTACTTTTCAGTCGACCTACTCCGAGGACCCAAGATGCATTCACTGACAAATTTTGATGATTCTAAGCCAAATAGTACCCGAAAATATTAATTACAGCCATAAAATTTCAAAAGTAAGTCATGGTGACTTACTTTTCAGTTGTCATACTCCAAGGACCCAAGATGCTTCAACTGACAAAGTTTGATGATTCTAAGCCAATTAGTACCTAAAATATTTAATTAAAGCCATAAAATTTTCAAAAGTAGGTCACAGTGACCTACTTTTCAGTCGACATACTCTGAAGACCCAAGATGTATCAACTGACAAAGTTTGATGATTCTAAGCCAATTGGTACCCGAAATATTTAATTATAGTCATATAAATTCAAAAGTAGGTGCAGTGACCTACTTTTCAGTTGACATTTTTCGAAGACCCAAGATGCATCAACTTACAAAGTTTTATGATCATAGGCCTTAAAATGTCCAAAATATGCCTGTAAAATGCTTTGAAATCGAATGCCTGCAAAGTTCAAAAAGTAAGTCACTGTGACTCTAAATCATTTTGAAAAAGAATGGCCACAAAATTTAAAAAGTAGGTCACTCTGACCTACTTTTGAGTCAACATGATATGAGGTCCTTAGATGCATCAACTGACCAGATCTGATGATCCTAGTCATTATAGTAAGCAAAATATCAACATTTTAATAAAATGTAATTTTTGGTCAACTTTGAAGTGACCTTGAGACCACGCCCTTTGCCCCAGGGTGATGCCTTGAACAATTTTTAATCTACAACATATCCTTATCCTTTTGTTTTAGTTTGGTGATAATCTGCCCAGTGGTACTTGAGAAGACCAGTACTTTTGGTTTTAACAATTTAATAAATAATTCATATCTTTAAATGTGTTTCTGTTATTCTTGTTGTGATAAGAATATTCAGGTACATTGAACTGGAAATGTTAAGATGTTCAATTGTCTTTACTAAAATGTTAAATTGTGATTATAGACTATAAAATTTATGTTATATTTAAATTCCTCCATGGCACCTGATCCCACCTCTGAAGTTTGGAGGTCCATGTTTGCTCTGCTCCTATTTTGTATTGTTTGATGGACTTTTGAGCCTGAATACTGTTCGTTATCTTCATACATTTCATGTCTAGATATAATTTTAATGATATTAAAGATTACAATCAACTGTGAACTCATAAAATTCAAAATGATTTTTGAATCTCTAATTTGTTGCATGACAATAGATTTAGAAAAAGAAAATTATTCAAATGATAAACAAGAGGCCCAAGGGCCTTATCAGTCACCTGAGTATAATAAAACAATTTAGAGGATCCACAGAGTATAAAATAAATTGAGATGAGGCTTTGTTGCCCAAAAGCAAGAGAAATAGGATGATCAGGATCAACGAAATAATTAGTTTATTATTTACAAGTCTACCTGATCATTTAAACAATGAAAGGATTTTTTGTATTATACAATAAATTTTTTTGAATAATTCTCATCTTATATTAACTTTCAAATACATTATTTATAGTGATTTATTATCAAAAGTGAATGGCCAGGGTAATTACTTCTCTCAGTTGAGTACAAATTAATAGAGCCATGGCCAGGACCGGAACACTTAACCAAATGGTCCTGATGTTCAAAAATCTGGTAAAAATATCCTTGCTTATTAAAACTTTAATTCTGTTTGCCTTCGATATGCCAAGGAGCAGAGAAGATTTTCAAAGAAATAATGCATTTTCACTACAGATTCAACACAGCCCTACCCTAACACCAAAACCCATCCCAGGGTCATGAATTTACAAATGTGGTAGAGGTTCCCACATCATCATAACTATGCACTTAGTTAAAAGATTTTCAAATAGTTAATATTTTCACTTTATTATCACAAGTTTTAAAAATTTTGTAAGAAGCAAGCACAATTGTTCATCATAACTATGCACTTTGTTTATCTGCTTGACACTAAGGAGCAAACAGAATTATTTCACAGAATTAATGCATTTTCACTATATTATCAATAGAGCCCCACCTTTTCACCGAAACATCTGACAAAGGGGCCATGAACCTCACAATTCTGGAAGAAGCACTCTTGTTCATCATAACTATATATTTAGTTTCTTTGCTTTATAACCAGGAGCAGAAAAGAATATTTTCAAAGAAATTATGCTTTTTCACCATTTAATCAATAGAGCCCCCCCCCCCCTCTCCCCAACCCTGGGGCCATGAAATTCACAATTTTGTAAAAGGCATCCTTGTGCATCATAATCATGCACTTAATTTGTTCAAATAATACCCAGGAGCAGAGAAGAATATTTTCAAAGAATTAATGCATTTTCACTATATAATCAATAGAGCCCCTTCCTACCACCAGAGCCCCTGCCCCTGGGGCCATGAATTTCACAATTTTTGAAAAAGCATCCTTATGCATCATAATCATGCACTTTGTTTAAATAATACCCAGGAGCAGAGAAGAAGATTTTCAAAGAATAAATGCATTTTTACTATATAATCAATAGATCCCCGCCCTAACACCAGAACCTCTGACCTAGGGGCCATGAATTTCACAATTTTTAAAAAAAAAAAAATCACTACTTATCATAACCGTGCACTTAGTTTGTTTAAATAATACCCAGGAGCAGAGAAGAAGATTTTCAAAGAATTAATGCATTTTCACTATATATAATTAATAGAGCCCTGTTCTAACACCAGAACCCCTGACCCAGGGGCCATGGAATTCACAATTTTGAAATGAAAAAGTCATCAATGCTTATCATAACCATGCACTTAGTTTGTTTAAATAATACCCAGGTGCAGAAAAGAAGATTTTCAAAGAATTAATGCTTTTTCACTATTTAATCAATAGAGCCCCTCTTTAACACCAGAACTCCTGACCCAGGGGCCATGAAATTCACAATTTTGGAAAAGGCATCCTTGTGCATCATAATCATGCACTTAATTTGTGTAAATAATACCCAGGAGCAGAGAAGATTTTCAAAGAATTAATGCGTTTTCACTATATAATCAATAGAGCCCCACCCTAACAAAAGAGCCCCTGAACCAGGGGCCATGAATTTCACAATTTTGGAAAAGGCATCAATGCTTATCATAACCATGCACTTAGTTTCTTTAAATAATACTCAGGAGCAGAGAAGAAGATTTTAAAAAAAATAATGCACTTTTACCATATGATCTATATAGCCCCACCCTAGCACCAGAACCCCTAACCCTGGGGCCAGGAATTTCACAATTTTGGCAGAAAGCCCAATGCTTATTACAATCATGCCAACAGTTTGACTGCTTAATGTCCAGGAGAAAAGAAGAAGATTTTTAAAGATTGCATCAATTTTGGTGGTTTTAGCCCCACCCCTGGGGCCCCAGGGGGGCAGGGACCATGAAATTCAAAATTTTTGTTCCCCTTCACTCATAGATGCTATATGCCAAATTTGGTTAAATTGTTTGAGTGGTTTCAGAGAAGAAGCTAAAAACATTCAAATGTTAACGCACGACGACAGACAAATGGATAGCAATAGGTCACCTGAGTGACACAGGTAACCTAATAAAATACCAAACACATAATGAATAAACAAAATATCGCGCCCATGTTGCATCATACTTTTACATAGACATAAGCGGCCTCAGAATTGGGCACTGAACAAAGACAAAAGATGAGAAAAAAATCAACTAGACCTTTTTTGTCGTTCAACAAAAACGGAGGGCTTTTCGACGCTTAAAATCACAAGGATCTTAAAGAGCAATAACTCTAACAAAATGAAAAACATAAAAGAAATAATCCAACCGGATCAAGTCTTCAGAAGCTTATAAAAATGGAAACCTAAAGAGTGTGTAGTTCTCACTAGAGCTCTGCAAAGGGGGGTAACTCTTACATTGTTATTTTGAAAATTACTAAAGGTTACTATATATCAGGTCTCTAAGACACCTATAAGGGGTCAAAAAGTGACCCACGGACCATAATTTTTAAACTGTACCCTTTATGCTGAACTCGGAATCGAAAACTGTTCAAAAATTCATTGAGAAATAAAAAAGTTACATGGAAAAATCTGATTTCAATGTTAGCCCCTAGAAATCCCTTATTTTAAGAATTTCATTTTCAGACCCTTACTGGGTTGAAACATTATCAAAGTCATTATATCACTCAATTTTCACAAGATTATCTTATTTAGTTTAGGAGATATCGTGACATGTGCATTTTTCCATTTAACATGGGAACTCCCATAGACAAATTCAGAGATTCATAAAACCAGAAGTACTTTTCATATGCATACCAAACTTGAAACCTAAAGAGTATGTAAGCCTACCAACAGATGTGCAAAGGGAGACAACTCTTACTCCATCATATTTGAAATAAAAAAAATTACATTATTTCAGTCCTCTGTAACTCCTCTAAGGGGTCAAAAAGTGACCCCACGGACCATAATTTTTAGATTGCACTCTTTAAGCTAAACCCAGAATAAAAAACAGTTCAAAAATTCATTAAGAATTAAAAAACTTATAGGCAAAGGTCAGTTTTCAACTTTGGTCCCTAGAAATCCCTTATTTTCCAGAAATTCATTTTCAAACCCTAAAGGGGTTGAAACAATATCACAGTCATTATATAACTCAATTCTCACAAGAATATCTTGATTACTTTAAGAGATATCGTGAAATGTGCAATTTTCCATTTAACATAAGAACTCCCATAGACAAATTTAGAGATTCATAAAACCGGAAGTACTTGTCATATGCATACCAAACTTGAAACCTGAAAAGTATGTAAACCTGTTAACTGATATTCAAAGGGAGATAACTCTTACTCCATTATTTTTCAAATAAATAAAAATTACATTATTTCAGTCTTCTGTAACTCCTATAAGGGGTCAAAAAGTGACCCCACGGACCATAATTTTTAGATTGTTCTCTTTGATCTGAACCCAGAATAGAAAAATGTTTAGAAATTCATTAAGAAATAAAAAAATTACAGGAAAAAGTATGTTTTCAATGTTGGGCCCTAGAAATCCCTTATTTTCCCGAATTTCTTTTTCATGACCTAATGAGGTCGGAACCATATCAAGGGCGTTCTACACTTAAAATCTCACAAGAATATCTTGATTATTTTAAGAGAAAACGTGCCAAGACTGATTTCAATTTAACATAGAAACTCCCATAGACAATTTTCAAAGACCCCTAAAACCGGAAGTTCGGCTCGGATCTATATGAAACTTACAGTATATGTTCTACTTTTTAGTCTTAACGTATTTCATTGGTCAAAATAATTTTCAAACCTTAATTGCGACTTTTAAAAATTTCATCCCCCCTTTTTCAATGTTTGAAGTCTCATATCTCAAAAAGTATCTATGGTCAAAAATCACCGTCGCTTACTTTTTTGTAGGTATTGATCTCTAGAATTTATATCTTGAATTTGAGAGTCTAGTCATTAAAAATGAGAAAGATTTTAGCTTCTCTAGAAATTTCAATTTTTTTTTAGTTGAAACCGGAAGTGAGTAAACCGGAAGTTCAAAACATTACATACGGGAGACATTTATCTAAGCTTTTTAGTGATTATAAAACAAAATACCTATTTTCAAAGGTACTCCTTAAACGCTGAACGAAAAAAGTGTTAAGTATAATAATAATAATAATAAAAAAGACGAAAACAATAGGGCTTTTCGCCTGAAAGCGAAAAGCCCTAATAATGTTTATCAAAATATACATTTTGTGATGAAAAAAACAGGAATTTTTCTGAGAAATGTTCTAATTATTTACTTTTCACTAAAGTAAAAACAAAGAAGAAGGTACGGTTTTGGCTTTATTGTGCCCTAAAAATTTAATGTTTTCAAAAAGTTTTGAAACTGGCTTAAATATGAGTTGAGTATATGACTGTTGTAAATCAGAAAAGAATATGACATGAAAAATACAGTGCAAGATTTGTATTGAGACCATACCTTGTTCCTTATTAATGACTTAAGCGATAGGCATATACATGTAGATAGTTTAGGTATGGAGATAGTTTTTTTGCAAATGATAAATAAAGAACCTTTCCATAGGTTTTTTTCTGTTCTTATTTAAAAAAATTAATCTTTAAAAAATCAACAGGTATGTCGAAATTATCCTTACTAACTAAATAATGATCATGAATTTTTAGACCTTCAGTATACATTAGGTACCCGCCGATAATTAATCACGTGTTGACGACCGACAATTATATGAGATAGCAATTTTATACCTTTCCTAGTACCTGGCAGATAATTCCACATGCAGTGATACGTACAGCTTGTGTAATTTTCTAAAGTCAATCTTACTCAAAATTACTTAGCTTGAAAAGTTGTTGTATAATGTTTATTACGACATTAGCCATGAATACTATATTAATACTATAATTCTGCAAGTACTGTAAATCTGCAGATCTTCAGTATGCTAAATTTTCGGTAAACCGGCCACCCCCCTAGTCCAGCCATTTTTTTCAGTCCGGCAGCTGGCCGGTTTAGAGAAGTTTTACTGTAACAATTTTTCAAGTATTTCTCTTTTGGAAAGTATGGATGAATTATTTATCCATTTTTTCGACAGTGACTATAGGTCAAGGTCAGGACACACCCTCAGGTCATAAGCAATCTTTGTGTGAAGTGGAAACTCTGAACATTATTCTCCATAAGAAAGATACGGACAGGACACAAATTATGAACTTTTTCTGTCAGTGACTTTGAACTTGCACAAATGACCTTGGGTCAAGGTCAGGACACACCCTCAGGTCATAAACAATCTTTGTGTAAAATAGGAACTTACCAAGTTTATCCATAAAAAAGATATGGACCGGACACAGATTATGAACTTTTTCTTTCAGTGACCTTGAACTTGTCCAAATGACCTTGTATGAAGGTCATGACACACCCTCAGGTCATGAACAATCTTTTTTTGAAATAGTAGATTCTAATGTTCCTCCATAAGGAAGATATGGACCAGACATGCACAGACAGACAGACAAGGTGATTCCTGTATACCCCCAAACTTTTTTTGGGGTGGGGTAAAACGACATTTTAGCTTTTAAAAAATATCACTTTAAAATTATTTTACATGATTTTTTAGATGGAGAATTTAGAATGTTCTAAAAAATGAAGATTTATTTCAAATCATTTCTTTAAAAAGCATGCAGGTGCCCTATGCCGATAATTATCATTATCCTCATAAGAGATGTGTAATAAATCAGTCTGCCCCAAAAATACATGCAATTAATATAAAATATACAAAATGTATACAAGATTTATACACACACTCCTCAATACAACAGGTGACCTTGGTGTCCCAATTCAATTTTTACAAATTTATTGATTTTATACCAGCAGGTAGTGAAGAGGATGTCATGGTGTAATGGATAAGGCTACAGATTATCAAGTGGAAGGAACCCTGTTAGACCTTCAGTTTCCACAAGTATATTTTATTTAGGTTCATTTTTTTAAAAAAATTTAAAATAGATTAATTTAATACCACTATAATAGGAAAGCATGAAATAAAATTTCTTAGTTAAAAAATAAGCCAATTATTAAATAAAAAAATACACAACAGAGAGATAACTGAAAGGCATCTGAAATGTATCTGCCACTCAGTCGACTGAATGGTAACTGAAAGATCATGAAAAGTCCATTTTCTCAAGTCAAGGGTTTCTTGACCGAATACACTGGCTTTGACGGGATTAGAAATCCACTCTCTGATTGGCCTCATTGGAGTTTGCATGAGCCAATCAAAAACATTGAATTATCTTACCTGAAATTAAATCATAAACAGATTTAGTCCTAACTAAAGCGTCTTTACCATAAAATAACCAAGGTTAAAGGATTGTCTAAGCTTTGGAGTTTAAGTTATGCCGAATTTATTACCAACTTTTAATATCGTCTCACATTCTCTATTTAAATCGCTTACTCTGATTGGTCAATAGCAGAGGTCAGTAGAGTTCAAAATGTGTAATCTCACTAAATGGCGTGATTGTAAACCCCGTCAAAGTCAGTCTATTCTGTCGAGGCCTTATGTGGAGCAGAGTGGATCAGAAACCCTCGACTTGGAAATAGGGAAAAGTCACGGGAAAGAATCTTTTCAGTGACTTTTTAGTGATCTTTCAGTGGACATTCAGTAACCATTCTGTCATCTGAATGGTGTAATTTCATCCTTTGCAGGTGTAAACTGATTACACTGAACCTTACTAAGTGTACAGTTTATATAGGGGATTCAAATATACCATATAGTGGGTTTTCTTGGCGGGTGTAAAATTTGGCTCAAAGGTATGCCAATAATTTTGCGTAATATTTTTTAGCAGACACAGGGTTCGAACACTCTGAAAAAGAACACTAAAAAGAATACAGAATATTTCAGCGGTTATAATTTTAGCCGGCTACTACCAAAACAAGCTAAAATTAGCACCCCGCTAAAATAACCTGCTATACGGAAATATCAGAAGAAAAGAATACGGCAGCTAGAAAAGTCCTCAAAAAGAATTAAAAAGTTAAACAAAATTTTTGGTAATGAGCTAAATAACATTACCTTCCATTCTATAAACAGATATCCTTCTTTGGAATTCTTTATCTTCACGCCATCTGGGTGTCTGGCTGGTTTCTTTGCATCTGTTTTACACAGGATTGTTGGTTTTGATGCAATACTAAATCCCTTTACATTTAATGCTTTAATTCTGAACTTGTACTCTACACCAGCAGAAAGAGGTAAACCATTAATTTGTGTTCTGTTATCTGAAGTTTGATACAGAAAGATCCACTCATCTGAGTGAAAAGGTGTACTGTATTCAATAGTATAATTAATAATAGGAAGGAAATTGTTAAACCCGGCAGTCCACTTTAGTCCTAACTTCCAGTCTCCACAACTTGTGATCCTTACTTCACCAGGAGGATAAGGAGGTGCTACAAACAGATGACCAATAAAAAAGTTCTTGTTAAGCAGAAAAAACTAATGTTACTAGTTACTGTTAATGGGACTTTTACCCTCTGTAATGCAACTAAAGACAGGACATAGGTAAACTAGAAATATGCCCATGGAGAAATGCACCATCCAAGGTACATTTGTATTGCAACATGTAAAAAAAGTATCTTCATGTTAAAAAATGATGAAAATAGGAATAATTTATATATTTTTTACGTATACTGAACTCAATTAATTGAAAAATAAAGGAACAGTAGTCTCAAGATCCTGGAAAGGTAAATATGTAACTTTTTGATGAAAATATCTTGAAAAAAGAGGTTAAAGTCATGGGGAAGGTCAAGGTAAGGAAATTATGACAAGAGGCCCAAGGGCCTTGATGGTCACCTGAGTATAATACAACAATTCAGGGGATCCATAGATTAAAAAAAAGTCACTGTGGTAGATGAAGCTTTGTTGCCCAAAAAGCAGGAGAAATAGGATAATCATGATCAATGAAATAATTTTTAGTCTGTTATTCAGTAACACTCATAAATTAAGTTCTAATTCACCCATTTATCACTATCACCATGCAGACTATCAACAAACTATTTGTGCTTCTGTACTATTTTTTAACCCCATATTATAACTTCTCACATTAGCCTCTCTTGGTCTTTGAAGAACATTTAATAAGATAAGCTATTTTTGTCTCATTTTTATTTATCTATTAAGTACAAATCTACTACTTAATCATTAAAACTATGAAACTACTTTTTGTATTATACAATACAAATTCTTGTATAATTTTCTGATTCTATTAACCTTTCAAATACTCTTTTTCAGTTATTAATTATCAAAAGTTAATGGCAAAAGAGAATAACTTCTCTAAGTAGAATAAATAATTAATAGAGCCCTGCCCAGGACCAGAACACTTGACCAAATGGTCCAGATGTTAAAATATCTGGTAAAAATATTCTTGCATATTAAACTTTTACTCTGTTTCCCTCCAATATGCCCTGGAGCAGAGAAGAATTTCACAGAAACAATGCATTTTTACCATAGATTCAACATAGCCCTACCCTAACACCAGAACCCATGACCCAGGATCATGAAATTCACAAATTTGGGAGAGGTACCCTCATCATCATAACTGTGCACTTTGTTGAAATTTTCAAAGAATTAACACATTTTCTCTATATACACACTGTATAACAATTATTAAAAGAGCACCCCCCATCCAAGAAACACCAGAACCCCTGACCCTGGGACCACACAAGTTTTAAAAATTTTGTAAGAAGCACCCTTGTTCATCATAACTTTGCACTTTGTTTATCTGCTCAACACTATGGAGCAGACAGGATTATTTAATACAATTAATGCATTTTCACTATATTATCAATAGAGCCCTACCCCTATACCAGAACATCTGACCCAGGGGCCATGAAACTCACAATTCTAGAAGAAACACTCTTGCTCATCATAACATTACATTAGTATCTTTGCTTTATAACCAGGAGCAGAAAAGAATATTTTCAAAGAAATTGGTCTATTGAATATAATCAATAATTGACCCGCTTATAAGTCGGTGCAGTTTTTTTGCCAAATCTGTTACCAATTTTTTTTATTAATAATCTTTTGTATTTCCGGTGTTTTAAGTATATTTTGGGTAAGACATTGATATTAAATCTTTTTTTAACAATTTAAACAAATATAAGATTATTTGAATCTCTAAGTACTTGTCTTATAGGCATGTAGTGACCTCAGATCTTCATTTTCTGCATTAGATTAAGTTTTGATTTTTTAAAAAAATTATCATTTGGGCCTAAAAAAATTTATAACTTGGTTCTCAGGCACGCCTACATCTCATTCAACAATGCGCATTACCCATTTTTATCCTAAAATGAATAAAATAAATTTTCTCTCATGCGCTTGTGTTGTGCCAATAAAAATATGGAATTCCCGACTGCATTTTGACTGCATTTTAGAAATCAGTAAAACATTTGACAAACATCAAGATGATCCAGACTATTGGCCTAGTTAAAAATCGCAAAATATATCTGTCGAATTAACAGGATAAGGCATCAAGAATAAATTTATTTATGATGGCATTGATTTCAGTGCAAATTCATAAGGGAATGGCTGTACAGTAAAACTCATTTCGTACGAACACGGATATTGTGAATTCATGGATATAACGAAGTTTTCTTGGATCCCCAGCTATATAAATTTAATGAATCCCTTATACGGATAAAGCAAAGTAATTTCACAGGTCCCCTTCGCTATAACTGAAATTTACTGTTAGTAATACTTCCATGGTACAAAGTGGGGGTTTCTGAAGGCTTTTCCATGCTAGAACTTGATCAATAATGTTATCAAAGATGGATCCCTCAACCTCAGAACTTGGACGTCAGCAAGATTCTCAGATTCTATTTAGTGTGGGTAAACCAAAAACTGATAAATATGACAATGTTTAATAAAATCATAAGCGCTATTTATAGTGCTGAAACACTCTTAGATTAGTTGTGTTACATAAGCAATTGACCAGATGCATCACTAAAAGTGTTGGGTTCTGTAAGTTTAACACATGTCTGGTTGGTAGGATGCCGTCGTTTCATCTGAATGATAAAAATGAAAGAGAAAGAATCAGGAAAAATGTGATCTTGATTTCTACACTCAATGTTGAAGCACTGTTGATTAAAAATTGCTAGTTTTGAAATCGTAAAAAAAAAAACAACCAAAAATCAAGCGTGTTTTTTAGGAGATAAAAAGGAAAAAAAGCCTCCCTCCCGCATTTATTTTTGAGAAAACTGGCCTGAGAACCAAGTATTTAATTTTTTTTTAGCCTTGAGTTGTTACAATATTACTATATTTCCTCTCACAGAAGAATTCAAAATTTTCTAGGACTTGCCTATAAGTCTGACATTAATTGACTTTTGGTTCAAAATTTAACTCCCAAGAATCTGACTTATAGGTGAGTATATATGGTAGTTTGTTTGAATAATACCCAGGAGCAGAGAAGATATTCAAAGAATTAATGCATTTTTTAACTATATATTCAATAGAGCCCCACCCTAACACCAAAACCCTGACCCAGGTGCCTTGAATTTCACAATTTTGGAAGAAGCAGTCTTGTTCATCATAACTATGTACTTTGTTTGTTTAATACCCAGGAGCTGAGAAGAAAATATTCAAAGAACTAGTAGACTAATTGTTCTCGAACAATTAGAGGTCTTTCCACCTTTTTAAAATTTCTTAATTTTTTATATTTACTCTTTGTAATTAAATTTTAAATAAAAAGAAACAAGAAATGGTTTGAAAAATTGCAAAAAATAGAAAAAAAAATATATAATTTTTAGTGACCTTGACCTTTGACCTTGAAAAAATATTCAAGGTCAAAGGTCAAGGGTCACATTGCAATTAACACCATGCCTCTATGACTTATACTTTAGAAGTTATAAGGTTTAATAGTAAGCACAAAGATGTTAAAGGGCGATAACTCATATAAGGGGCCATCAGATCCTTTCCCACTGAATAGATTGAAGTTGTGTCTAGAGACCCTAAAGACATTAGTGAAGGTTTGGTGTTTCTACGGTTTACGGTTTCGGAGGAGTAGCGATAACAAGGTTTTCCGCACAAGGGGCAATAACTTTTAAAGGGGTTAAGCTTAGGGAACAAGAATGAAAAATTTTAAATAGTTTTAAGAGTACATGTTAATGATGTAAAGATATAAAGTATATGTTGAAAGACAAAAGAAATATAAAAAGAGCTTAATTTCTCATATTTGGAATGACCTTGACCTTTGACCTTGACATAAACTTCAAGGTCTAAGGTTAAAGAATCTAATTCAGTTGGTTCCATGTCTCTACGACTTATCGTTTAAAAAAAAAATTATTTTTCATAAACTTTAAAAACTTTCAGGGGCAATAACTCATTGAAGGGGTTGACGAATACTTTCACATTGAATAGATTGAAGAGTCTTCTAAATTAGTCAAAGACATTAGTGAAGGTTTCATATCTCTAGGATTTGCGGTTTCGAAGGAGTAGCGATAACAAGCTTTTATTGCGAAAGGAGTAATAACTCTTTGAGGGGTCAAAGTTCATTTAAGCAGGGTCAACTGCAAAAATCTTTTACAGAGAATATTCTCATGGACTATAAATCTTTTCGATAGATCTTGAAACAAAAAATCGTCCGGCGGAAAAATAATAAAAATAATAACTAGGAGACTAATTGTTCTCGAACAATTAGAGGTCTTTCCACCTTCTTTAAATTTCTTTAATTTTTATATTTTACTCTCTAAAGTAAATTTTTATACAAAAAGAATCCATAAATGGCTTGAAAGATAGAAAAAATGAAAAAAATTAAAAATTTGAAATGACCTTGACCTTTGACCTTAAAAAATATTCAAGGTCAAAGGTCAAGGGTCACATTGCACTTGACCCCATACTTCTACGACTTTTAGTTTCAAAGTTATAAGATTTAATAGTAAGTGCAAAGACGTTAAAGGGCAATAACTCATATAAGGGGTCATCGGATACTTTCGCACTAAATAGATTGAAGTTGTGTCTAAAGACCCTGAAGACATTAGTGAAGGTTTTGTGTCTCTACAGTTTACGGTTTCGGAGGAGTAGCGATAACAAGTTTTTCAGTAAAAGGGGCAATAACTTTTAAAGGGGTAAATTTCCGGGGACTAGTATGAAATCTTTGAAATAGTTTTAAGAGGACATATTAATGATGCAAAGATATTTAATATATATTGAAAGACAAAAGAGATATAAAAAGAGCCTAATTTCTTATATTTTCAATGACCTTGACCTTTGACCTTTGCATATATTTTAAGGTCAAAGGTCAATGAATCTTATGCAGTTGGTCCCATGTCTCTACGAATTATCATTTTGAAAATTTTTAATTATTCGTAAACATCAAAAACTTTCAGGGGCAATAACTCATAAAAGGGGTGGACGAATACTTTCGCAATGAAAGGATTGAAGAGTCCCCTCAATAAGTCGAAGACATTGATGAAGGTTTCGTACCTCTACGGTTTACGGTTTCGAAGGAGTAGCGATAACAAGGTTTTTCGTACAAGGGGCAAGAACTCTGAAAGGGGTCATAGGTCATACTCGTTGGGTAGTTTTTCGAAATAACTTTTGATGTCGAGTATCATGAACTATAAAACTTTTTGATAAGTCTTTCGGTTCAAAAGGCGGTAGCGGAAAAATAATAATAATAATAATAATAATAATAATAACTAGTAGACTAATTGTTCTCGAACAATTAGAGGTCTTTCCACCTTCTTTAAATTTCATATATTTTTCATATTTAACTCTCTATTGTTTATTTTTATACAAAAGAAACAAGAAATGGCTTGAGAGATGGAAAAAATGAAATTTTAAAAAAAAAATTTAATGACCTTGACCTTTGACCTTGAACAATTATTTAAGTTCATAAGTCAAGGGTCACATTGCACTTGACCCCATGATTCTACGACTTTTAGTTTCAAAGTTATAAGGTTGAATAGTAAGAGCAAAGATGTTAAAGGGCAATAACTCATATAAGGGGTCATCGGATCCTTTCGCACTGAATAGATTGAAGTTGTGTCTAAAGGCCCTGAAGACATTAGTGAAGGTTTCGTGTCTCTGCGGTTTACAGTTTCAGAGTAGTAGCGATAACAAGGTTTTCGATGAAAGGGGCAATAACTTTTAAAAGGGTAAATCTTAGGGGACAAGTATGAAATCTTTGAAATAGTTTGAAGAGTACATATTAAAGATGCAAAGAGATTTAGTATATAATGAAAGACAAAAGAGATACAAAAAGAGCTTAATTTCTCAAATTTTGAATGACCTTGACCTTTGACCTTTACAAAAATTTCAAGGTCTGAGGTCAAAGAATCTAATGCAGTTGGTTCCATGTCTCTACGACTTATCGTTTTGAAAATTTTTCATTATTTGTAAACTTCAAAAACTTTCAGGGGCAATAACTCATTGAAGGGGTCGACAAATCATTTCGCAATGAATAAATTGAAAAGTCCTCTCAAGTAGTCAAAGACATTGGTGAAGGTTCTGTATCTCTACGATTTATGGTTTCGAAGGAGTAGCGATAACAAGCTATTCTTGCAAAAGGGGCAATAACTTTGTAAGAGGTCATAGGTCAAACACGTTGGGTCGTTTTTCGGAATAACTTTTAATATCCAGTATCATGAACAATAAAGTTTTTCGATAAGTCTTGTGGTTTCAAAAGTCCGGGAAGAAAAAGAATAATAATAATAATAATAATAATAATAAACATAAGCATTTCAAGAGGTCTTTCCACAGAAAGGTGGAAAGACCTAATAAACAGAAGCATTTCAAGAGGTCTTTCCACAGAAAGGTGGAAAGACCTAATAAACAGAACAATTTCAATAGGTCTTTCCACAGAAAGGTGGAAAGACCTAATTAATGCATTTTCATTATATAATCAATAGAGCCACACCTAACACCAGAACCCCTGACTCAGGGGCCATGATATTCACAATTTTGGAAGAGGCAGCCTTTTTCATCATAACTATGTACTTAGTTTCTTTGTTTAATACCTAGGAGCAAAGAAGAAAATTTTTCAAAGAAATAATGCCCTTTCACTATATGATCTGTATAGCCCCGTCCTAGCACCAGAACCCCTGACCCTGGGGCCACGAAATTCAAAATTTGGGTAGAGGACTCGGTGCTTATTACAATCATGCCAACAGTTTGACTGCTTGATGTCCAGGTGTAAAGAAGAAGATTATTAAAGATTGCATTAATTTTGGTGATTTTAGCCCCCAGGGGGACGGGGACCATGAAATTCACAATTTTTGTTCTGCCAAAATTGGTTAAAATTGGTTTAGGGGTTCCAGAGAAGAAGATTAAAATGTTCAAACATTAACGGACAACAACAGACAAAAATGGATAGCAATAGGTCACCTGAGTGACTCAGGTTGAAAAGTTTTTGCCAAACTGCTTCGTGCATGAAGTTTGATGAGAATATACTGTTTGTATACTTTAATAAGCGGGCTTCACAGAATATATTGTGAACATTTTTTTCTTCAATGCAAAACAATGGATTGTGGGGTCAAGGTCATATGAAAGCTCAGGATTTGAAAATTCTTTTGACACAGTTGATTAACTTTTATCAAACTGTATCTATGAAGTTCAGAGAATAACCTTAACCAGGAACAGTTACTTTGCAACATAAACGTGAACAAGAGGCACAAAGGCCTTATCGGTCACCTGAGTATAATGCAACACTATAAAGGATCAATAGAGGTATGAAACAAGACAAATTAAGCTAGTAAATGAAGATATGTTGCCCAAAAGCAAGAGAATTGGATAATCAGCGATCAATAAAATAGTTAGTCTAGTACTCAAGTACTCAGTAACAAATAAAGTAGATCCATGTACTTGCCTATACTTTACAGAGCTAACACACTTCCAGAAGTCACTATCACCTTGTAGACATAACATTACAATTCACACCCTCTTAGATTGGACGGTCTATTGCTCTTTAAATAACATTTAATATACAAAGATTCAGAATTTTTGTCTTGTTTTTATTCATCTATTTTGTACAAGTCTAACTGACTGGTGTTTTAAAAAAATCAAGTACTTGGCAGGAATAAAGTTACTAGCCCCAAGTAAAAATTTACTACCCCAAATGTGGGGGGGGGGGGGGGGGGGGAGAGTAACAGTTTATCAGTGTTGCAAAATCGGACCAATTTTACTATCGATTATCAAATTGAATCAGTAGCATACAATCGATTATATGATTGATAGTTTTAACTTTAATTTAAAAGTTAAATTAAATAAAGTTAACCATGAAATATTCAGATATTCTCGTAAATGAAAACAATATTTCAATACAAATCTGCGAGACTAACTTCAGTTTATGCCTAGTAGGAAAATTTATCCACCATTTGCAAGAGAAATTACAGGGGTGTGCAATTAAAAATTTCAAGCACTAGCCCATGGGGCTATATTGTCAGCAATAAAATCACAAGCCTCCAGTAAAAAAACAGTACTACCGTAGCCCAAATATGGGGGGGGGGGGGGGGAGGAACAAGTAATATTTAAAGAAAAATACTTTATTGTTGAGAAAGTCAGGATCTTGAGGTCATTCTTTTTAAAATTAAAGTTTAATTCTGAATTATATATAAATTAATAAAAAATGAATTTAAATAAATTATCTTTCCTTTAACTAGTCATTGCACTAGCTCATCTAAAATGAAGCAATTCTTTTTCAATTTAAACAATTTAATTTACTGGAAATATATTTTTTGTAAATCACATAACTCTTGTCCTTCAGTTGATTGAAGGATCATAAATAATTTAATGGGATATCTACATGTCTTTACCATAAACAATGGAATGGAGGAAATTCGGATTACGAAAAAAAAAAACGATAGTTTTTGGAACTGCAAGTAAATAAGTCAGGTAATTCTAAAATAAGATTATGGAGATTTAGGAACACTAGGAGCTTGTGGATTGGAAATTTTTCATTGGTTTGGAATATTTCATAGCAAAAAATGAGTGAAAATATCTGTCATGCTTTTCATGTATTATGCCAGTAAATTGAATTTTTACTCCCTGAGGGGATACCTCCATGCAGAAAACCACTAGCTGGACCCCCCAAAATGATACGGCATCGGGCAATGCTAATTACACATCCCTGCAGAAATAGAGGAACGTCCTCTGATAATCATAAATAATGTTAAAAGATAAACCGGTTTGCATAAAAAAATTATTATTTTGAAAAAAAAAAATTAGCGACTATGGATTTTAAAGTTTTCTATCAATTGTCGCCAACATGCTGCCTTTAGAGACAATTTTTTGATAGTCGGCAACTATCGTAACAACACTACAATTTATATTGAAAAAAATAGTTTTGTGTTGAAAAAGTCAAAGGTTTTAAGGTCATTCTTTTTAAATTAAAAATTTATTCTCAGTAGTAAAATTGAATCATGTATAAATTAATAATTATAATCAAAATAACCAGAAGTCTCTGAAGAGACTGTAGCTCTACTGGTTGTACTTACAAAGGAAGATAAAAGTAGTACTTGGACTTGAAACTTTACAAAAGCAATAAATAGAATAATGATCCTTGGTTTAGTCTCTTTTTGTGGCAAGATTTATTGCAATCAGACTAAAACCATAGCAGGAGTAGCATTTTAAAACAATTTTTCAGAAATTTCGATTTAAGTAACTATGGCAACATCATTCAACAAAATCAAAAACAATAACATCAATTATGTATCTCAGTGTAGTCTACTTGTATGCCACGTTATACTGAAATCAGACAAAAAGTGTAGGAGGAGTAGCATTTTGAAAGTATTTCAAGAAAATTTCTATTTTTAGTAACCATGGCAACACTGTTCATCGAAATCCAAAACTGGTATAGAGAATTATGTATCTTAGTGTAGTCTACTTGTGTGCTAAGTTATACTAAAATCAGACCAAAACTGTGGGAGGAGTAGCATTTTGAAGGTATTTCAAGGAAATTTCTATATTTAGTATCCATGGCAACATTGTTCATTGAAATCAAAAATAGATATCAAGAATTATGTATCTTAGTGTAGTCTACTTGTTTGCCACGTTATACTGAAATCAGACAAAAAGTGTAGGAGGAGTAGCGTTTTGAAAGTATTTCAAGAAAATTTCTATTTTTAGTAACCATGGCAACAATGTTCATCGAAATCCAAAACTGGTACAGAGAATTATGTATCTTAGTGTAGTCTACTTGTGTGCTAAGTTATACTAAAATCAGACCAAAACTGTAGGAGGAGTAGCATTTTGAAGGTATTTCAAGGAAATTTCTATTTCTAGTAACCATGGCAACATCATTCATCGAAATCAAAAACCGATACACAGAATTATGCATCTTAGTATAGTCTACTTGTGTGCTAAGTTATATTGATATGAGACAAAAACTGTAGGAAGAGAGCATTTTGCAAGTATTTCCCAGAAAATTCTATTTTTAGTAACCATGGCAACACCATTCATTGAAATCAAAAACCGATATACAGAATTAAGTATCTTAGTGTAGTCTACTTATGTACCACATTACACTGAAATCAGACCAAAACTGTAGGAGGAGTAGTGTTTTGATAAAATTGTTTACTGACGTACAGACAGACAGATGACGGACACCTTACTATCGCATAAGCTCTTCTGGTCTCTGACCAGGTGAGCTAAAAATGAATTTAAATAAATTATTTTTCCTTTTTCTGTGCATTGCACTAGCCCATCTAAAACAAAGTGAAAATCTTTTTTCATCTCGAACTATTAAATACCCTGGAAATATATTTTATGTAAATCACATAACACTTATCTTTCAGTTGATTGAGTGATCCAAAATAATTTAATGAGATATATGAATATATTTACATTTCGAAGTATTTTTCCTTAACATTATTTGCAAATTAGAAAATTGTTCATTTTCTCATGAACTACCAAGAGATGAGCATGAATATCTCCATTGTTATGTCATAATACCATACTTGACGTCAAAACTATAGTGCAAACTGTTTTGCTTCAAAAATGACAGTTGAATGGTGTAACTTGTGGAAACTCATCAGAAAAATAATGTAAATATAAGAAATGAATTTAATTTTTGAAAATTCATGAGGTACATGAACTTCAACGTTTCACGCCGGCATATTTATCATGAAGCGCTAATGCGCTTTATGAAATATGCTGGCGTAAAGCATCATAGTTCATGTCCTCATGAATCTTCATAAATTTAAATGATTTCTTAAGTATTTACTAAAAGAAGAGGCCCAAGGGCCTAGAATCGCTCTTCTGAAAATTGTACAACCTATGATATCTGTTTTAAGCCTCTTGGTAACCTATGTATAAGGATAAAGCCTTGAAATTCCAAAAGTAGGTCAGCATCGCAACAACTGACAAAGTTTGATAAGGGTGAATTCAAAAAAATTGACCACCAAACTGAATTTTTTTGGCAAAATTCAACTACTTATAACATATTTTTCACTTATATCATCATATTGCAAATGCATTCTAGTTTAAAATCCTGAAGTGGCAATAGAATAGACAATTGGATTAAAAAGTTTCAGAATTTTTATTAGTAAAATTTCTTTTGAAAAAAGAAAATATCATTAAACCTTAAAAGACTTTCTAAAATACATAATCACAAGAAATTATAGATTTTATGCTTCAAAATGGTAAAAGGGGTATAAATAATTAAATCTAGACCTTGAATGAGTATCTTCTCTTGTACATGTGACAAAAAATTGGCTTTTTGATTGTTTTTACATTATTTTTTTCAATTCTGGTTTGAAAAGTTTTAATATGAAAAAAATATGAAGTAATAAAATTCCCCCCAATTTTTTTTTTTGTCCGTTCAAGTCAGTTCTTTAAATCTAAGCCAAAAAAGAATTGTTATATATGAGTTCTCTTACGAAAAATACTAGATTTTGAAGTGACCCTATGTTACATTATTGTGTTGCACTCCTGACATCTGATATGTATTTTATTTAACATTGTTTTAAAAATTATAACACACAATAACCCATTCTTACTTTGTAAATCAATTTGTCGTGTTGATATTTTTCATCGTTTACAGCAGGTCTTTCATATTTTGAAGACCTTAAAACATGATTATTTGCAAAGTGTAATATATATAAATTGTATTTAAAATATATGTGAAATGATGAAAACTATTCCCTGAATTGACTGTAAAATTTCTGTAATTTGTTGATAGACATAGTGTTTTGAACATCAAATAGTATCAAGCATTTTTTTTCAACTTAATTTTTATTAAAGATAGTTAAAAAGCATCGGTAATTATGAAGCAGTTTTGTTGCACTCCTGACTGCAGTAAAGTTTAAAATTAAAACCATAGAACACAAAAATTCTTAAAGTGTTGGCAACATCAAGTGGTAATGAAATTGTGCAATACTTATAGTCCAATACTTCATAATTAAAACAGATAAAGTATTTAAAATTCGCATTTTATCTGGAATTATACCCTACTTTATGCCAAAAAACTAGCTTAAATGTATATTTAGAAGATAAAATATATTTTAAAGCATATTTTCCTTTAGAAGACAAACACAGTAACCAACCAGAAAAATTCTACTCATCATTTTTTTCTTTATTTATATTCTTATTGGATGATTTATAATTCTAACATATTTGTTGCACTCCTGACCAAAAGCATTGGGGCCTTTAAAGTAGAATTGTGAAGTGAAAATTACGTCAGAACTTGTTCTGTTGTTTCAGTGAAGTTGAGGAGGAATTACTTGAATTTTATGACAATGTTTTAGTGTGTTTATTTTTAACGTTCATTAAAAAAATCACAAAAAAGATAAAAACACATCTGAATTGATAAAATTGAAAAAGGAAGGATTTTAATAATAAAATTGTCAATAATTTAGCATTAAATTATACAAAAAGATCATTATTAATTAATGAATACTTCTAAGCATGAAAAGAAGTCTTTTCGTCACACAACTTGAATCTTTAAAAAAAATGTGTTGCACTCCTGACCATCGAAATATGGATCTGAAGCACAGACAGATCCTGTAATTGATAAATCTATTTGGTAAAAATGTTCTTTGTGTCTTTATTTTCCAAAATAAAAATCAGAAAATCATATAATGATAATAGTTTTTTCATGCTTGGGAGCAAAACATCAAATGTTGCACTCCTGACATTTTTGGGTATGCACATATACTTGACTCTCATTAATGCTGCTTGTGATTTATATAACATTTTTAAGTTTTAAATGTATATCAGTTATTATTTTACACTTCCAAAATTCCTTTTTGTCTTAATTTTCTATCAGAATTTTACAATTGATGTTTTTTTGGCAACACTACATTTTTTCTGTTGCACTCCTGACATGGTATAACATTTTTTTTTAAACATCAGCATGACCACAACCTGATTAAACAAAAGTTATGACAGTCCACATTTAAAGCTCAATACTTTGAATATTATCAGGAAAGTCTTTATTTTCAACATGAAGCATTATTTTTTATTTCACAGATCTCCAAAAAATATTGAAATTTCAAAATGTTAGAAAAAGGTGTTGCAATCCTGACAATTTTAGCATCATTTTTGGGCATAACTTTTTTGTTAATTGAGATATCAACGAGATATTTGGCAGGTATTTAGACACTATCTAAAGACATATGCTGAGATATAGAAATCTATTTTCATTGCCTGTATTTTTAGTGTGGGTTGATAAATATGCGTTTGGTCATTTTTTTTGAAATCACCCCTAATTCAAAGTCAATTAATATCTGAAATATTTAAAGGACAAGGTGCGTTTGGTGCAAAATTCGGCCCCATGTCAAAATTAAATAATATTCCTCAAAACTCTTTGAGAGAGTATATATTTTCATGAAATTATCAATGTATGCATGAACAAAGCTTTATTCATGTTTTGTGTAAAAGTAAAGGTAGCATATAGTTTACGTTAACATTGCAATATTTTGACGTTGCTTTATGCGACGTCATGAACAAGAATTGAACGTCATGTTTTAAAATAAATCCAGCTTATATGTATATTTTATTATGTACGTTTGTTAAATCTCATTTTCATAAACGTACAATTCGATGTATCGGTATACATATGATAGCATACCATGCTTACTAAATTATTTTTCATTATTAAAGACAAATCTTTATAGCATTTGGTATGGTTGGCTTTGAAAATTTTTGAATCATAAGGGAAACAAAGGGGTGTACATGTACAGTACATTCTAAGCAGAGTTCTCACTTTTCGCACTGGCACAAGCAAAGTTATTGGCTTTGTTTGTTAACTTGACGAAACGTAATTGCCAAGCTTTGTAAAAAAATACTTAAAGGACCGTTCAACTTTTTCTTTGATTTTGAATGCAGTTGTTCGAGAAAATGATTTTGTGTGTAATACTATGTATGTATGGATCGCAAGATCCAGCCTATCTGCATTATATTTTCAAAAAAAAAAAAAAAACAAAACAGTTTACTTCTCCGCAAGTACTTGACATTGCTTTTCTGTGGCTTGATTTACATAAGTTGACCTGCGTCTACCTATTATAATATTTTATTTGCGCTGTCCAGATCTAAAGGCAGAGGCATGCGAACCTTCACTCATTCTTTTCTTTCGGCAGTTTCTGAAACATTCCACGGCGAAGTTATCAGCTATTAATTTATCATTTTTTTTAAAAAATGCAGCTTGTTCCAACACGTGAATATATAAAGATCTACGGGTTATTGAACAGAGGGCATGTTTTAAAGGTGTTTTATACACGTGTTAACCAATACATCTTCACACTGTCAAGGTTTTGTGATATCGTTTCTCTTCACAAACTTTTTAAATAGGAACAATTTCACAATACATTGACATTGTGAAGATGTAAAGGTTAATGCATAGATGACCTACAATCTATTGAGTCTTTTTAACGATGTTTCAGAGACTTTAATTTACATTAATTCATCCCCGTGGTAGACAAGGAGCAAAAGGTACTAACTGGTTAATAGAGAATTGCGCGGAAAAGAAAAAAATACTATAGTACTTCACGGTAAAGAGGGATTTTTCATGAAAAAGAAATGTCGAATCGTGGAAAAGAAAAAAAATACTATAGTACTTCATGGTAAAGAGGGATTTTTCACGGAAAAGAAATGTCGACTCATGGAAAAATGTAACAGCGCAACTGAGGAATTTTCCTGTTATTTTTCCCAGAAAAGGGAGAGAGGTGTTCCATACCAACACCCCCCCCCCCCCTCCAAAAAAAAAAAGATCGAACCAAAGGAGAAAACCTTATTTAAATAATAAAAAAAATAACCCAAACCTGAAAAACCTACTTTGAAAGGAGGATGTCACTTTACCTTCCTCCATATCTTACAAACTTTACACAGTTTTCTTGGCCCTTACCCCTTCAATTTTTTGGTATTTTACTATATAAATTTTCCCTAACAAAAAAATACTATAGTTAACTATAGTAAATCAAAGTGTCAAAGTTATCACTAAAGTAAATCAAAGTTTTCAAAGTGATAACTAGAGTGTCATAGTGATCACTATAGTAAATCAAAGTTTTCAAAGTGATCACTACAGTGTCATAGTTATCACTATAGTGAATCAAAGTTTTCAAAGTTTTCACTATAGTAAATCAAAGTTTTCACCATAGTAAATCAAAGTTTTCATAGTTATCACTATAGTAAATCAAAGTTTTCATAGTTATCACTATAGTAAATCAAAGTTTTCATAGTTATCACTATAGTAAATCAAAGTGTCAAAGTTATCACTAAAGTAAATCAAAGTTTCCATAGTGTCAAAGTTATCACTATAGTATAGTTAACTATAGTAAACTATAGTTAACTATAGTATTTTTTTGTCAGGGTTACACAAGTGGTGGGTGTTGGGATGGGGTCCAGATACCCCCCCCCCCCCATGTTGATCCCTTGCTGCTTCCTCTAGGTAATCGATACCTTTGTGACGACAACCTATAAGTGCAAGCATATTTTAAGGAAGTTCTAAACACCAAGGAAAAACATTTTTTAGACTTTGAGAACATTTTATCATACACGTATAAAGGTGTACATTATGAGCTAATCTAGTTCATTTCTAGGATAAAGTGCTTGCCTTATTTCCCCAGGAAAATTGTTCAAAGACAATCAAGTGTTAGTGAACAGAAATCACTGTTGTTTACTTACATTGATAATATTGTATTCAATTACTTTATCTTGGTCTAATATAATGTTAAGAATACCTCAATTTAATATTGTGAACTTAAGTTATCCCTGAAAGTAGATGGCCCTTTGTTAACAACAAACAGAAAGCAATATTAATTTCATTTTGTTATTTGGGGGAAAGAAAGCAGACAGTACAGTTGATACTTTTTACATGTTTTATGGGGGGGGGGGGGTCTATTCAATGAGAGCTTTGATTACATGAAATATTTATAGTTCCTGAATCACATATATAGTAGAAATTAAAGCAAAATAGTTCTACATTCATTCTATTGATAATTAATTCAGTGTTAATTTTCAAGATGACAAAAATTAAAAAGTAAAAAAAGAAAAGGTTGATGTGCGAAAAGTATCATTATGTTCATCGTGGTAGTGAAATTTCAAGTAAAACTTTACTATTTACCCATGTAGGGGGTAAGTTAAGATTTTTTCGACATGAAACATTTTTCCAATTCGAATCAGCTCTGAACATACGTGCCTGAACGTTACAGGTGGATAAATTGAGACTACTAACTTATACATGTAAACAGGTTAAGCAAACAAAATGTACAAAAGAAAAAAAATTCTAACCGAGGGGGGGGGGGGGGGGGGCGGCACGTCTGTGCTAGATCATGTACGTACTAGATTGTTGATATTGATATCCTGGAAGTTATTATTTCAATAACCAGTGAAAACGACATTTTCTACAAAATCCAGCACCATGGAATTCATTTTACAATAAATCCTTTCATTTATCCTTGCTTATACATTGTATATGCATTTAATAATCAGTTTCTATGTTCTATGACACACTGTATATAGTTTATTTAAAATTTTCCCTTGAGTTGTAACAATTAACAAAAATAAAATCAGCTATATTTTCTACGATCACTGCATTACATGTACGAGTCCTGTTCGAGAATATTTCACTTAATATGCACAGATATCAGTGGATATATACTTATCATTTCTTAGCAAACATTAATATCTGTTTTAGTAAACAAGTCAGAATTTAAGTTTTGCATGTGCTCGCAGATAGGCAATGCTTTCTGGATATTAATACAGAAGGAGAACAAGCAAACGATGTGATTCTTGACAATCAAAAGAAAACACTTTTATCATCTTCCATTCGTTACTTCTATATTATGTTTCTATATACAATTATACATGTAGGTCTGTCGATCTATAGTGATATTAAGAATATAAATATAAGAGGAGCATTTGGACACGACCCCCTCCCATCCGATATTATCACTCATGTAGTAATTTATACCCCCCAAGTTTATTGTTTCCTTTTTTTTTTTTTACATTATGTAAATATTAATACATCTAACCTTTATGTAATCGCTATTAAGTGTACATAAAATGCTATATATTACCCCTTTTTTGACCATCTCGAGAAATGATGTGAAAAAATACTTTTATGTGATGTATAATGACTTTATGGATAAGTTTTAAGGAACTCTTCAAAAAAGGTAGCTGAAGTCATCGATAAAATATAAAAGACAATCTAGATTATGTTCGGAACTGATCTACATATAGCATAGCACATATATTTTATACTGAGAGGCGCATTGTTAAATCTACTGTGATATTTTGCCAGGTTTCTATTCTATCTTGGAAACTTAGCCTCTAATTTTCACTATAATAGCTCAAAAAAGTCATGTCCATGTACATTTTTCCAACAGGCCAAATAGATCGGCGAAACCATTGTGACATCAATTTTCAAAAATGACGTATAAATTGTTTTATAGTGTTCAGCTTGACATGATTATGGACACTGGCACTGGGTTATAAATAAACTAAATGTAAAATAATAATTATATGACAATTGTAAATACTGAAATTTTTTTCTGAACTGCTACTTTTTTCAACCACCTAACGTCCAGATATCGTCTAACTCGGACAACTGTCGCTTAGTTAGTGGGCGCGGAAGTAAGATGCTAGATTTATAACGTTATACTAATATAGAGCCCAATGTACATCTGTATCTGAATTCAAGCAACGTGTAAAGAATTAGTACAGAGCAGATCTTCAAAACATTGATGTGATAATTTTATCCTTTATATTAAAGGATTTTTAGCGATATGTGGCGAGGTATATTCTCAATAATATTTAGATCTAGCAAAACACCGTCGAATGCATGTGTATTGCATGCTGTAAAATGAACACATTTTTTAAAAATAAACATGGTCCGCACAATATCACCATCGTAATTTTTTGCATATAAAATGCTTTCAAATCGATGTTTCATTTGTGAAAATTTCAAAGTGGTGATATAATGCGGACCTATTGAAAAATGCTTTTAAGTCTCTGATTTTTAACGATTTTTCTGGAAATACGCATTCCGTGCAAGATTTGACCAAGAATAAACAGTATACAGGGGACACATTCTCAAAGTTTGGATTTATTTTTTTAACAAGCATATATCCAACCTTTATTTTCAATGTAAAGTTTTGATTCAGCGTAAACTTTAATTTTTTAGAAATTCTCAGGGCCAAATATTATATCAAATGAACCTTGTCCTTTAGCCATGAAGTTGCAAAAGTATTTCACAGTGAACTACTTTTTGGTTGATACATTCCAAGGATTCAAGATGCATCAACTGACAAAGTTTGATGATTCTAAGTCAATGAGTATCTGAAATAGCTATCAAATTCATAAAGTAGGTCACAGTGACCTACTTTTTGGCTGACAATACCCAAGATGCATCAATTGACAAAGTTTGTAGTTCCAAGCCAATTAGTACCTGAAAATATTCAAATTAAGCCATGAAATTGTAAAAGTAGGTCACAGTGACATACTTTTAGGTTGATACATTCCAAAGACTCAAGATGCATCAACTGACAAAAGTTGACTGAAAAGTAGGTCACCGTGACCTATTGTTGAAAATTTATGGCTTTAATTAAATATTTCAGGTACTAATTGGCTAAGAATTATCAAACTTTGTCAGTTGATGCATCTTGGGTCTGCAGAGTTAGTCTACTGAAAAGGAGGTCACTGTGACCTATTTTTTAAATTTTATGGCTATATTTAAATATATCAGGTACTAATTGGCTTAGAATCATCAAACTTAGTTAGTTGATGCATCTTGGGTCCTCAGAGAATGATAAGTGATAAGTAGGTCACCATGACCTACTCTCATCTACTAATTTGGCGTAGAATCATCTTGGGTTCTCAGAGTGTTTCCTCTAAAATGTAGGTCATGACGACCTACCTTTGGAATTTCAAGGCTTTATCTAATAAGAGGCCCAAGGGCCTTGAATCGCTCTTCTGATAAACTGTACAACCTATACTTCTATTTGAAGCCTCTAAGTATCCTGTATATTTAGATAAACCCTTGAAGAAGATTTTAAAGATTCTTTCTTTTTTTCCTATGTAAAACTTTGATCATCCATTGTGGCCCCACCCTACCCCTGGGGGTCATGATTTGAACAAACTTGAATCTACACTACTTGAGGATGTTTCCATACAAGTTTCATCTTTCCTGGACATGTGGTTCTTGATAAGAAGATTTTTAAAGATTTTTCCTATATATTCCTATGTAAAACTTTGATCATCCATTGTGGCCCCACCCTACCCCGGGGTCATGATTTGAACAAATTTGAATTTACACTACCTGAGGATGATTCCACATGAGTTTCATCTTTCCTGACCAAGTGGTTCTTGAGAAGATTGTTAAATGATGCTTTTAATTTTTCATTAATTTGTTATTATCTCCCCTTGGAAGAGGGTCGTGGCCCTTCATTTGAACAAACTTCACCCAAGGATGCTCTGTGCCAAGTTTGGTTGAAATTGGCCCAGTAGTCCTGGAGAAGAAGAGGATATTGTGAAAAGTTTACGACAACAACTATGCCGACAACAACAATGACAGACAACAGACAAATTTTGATCAGAAACGCTCACTTGAGCCTACAGCTCAGGTGAGCTAAAAAGTTTACGCACACCGCACAAATGGCCATAGCATTAGCTCTTTGAGCCTTTGGCTCAGAAGAGCTAAATACACAGGATACTTAGAGGCTTCAAATAGAAGTGATAGGTTGTACAGTTTATCAGAAGAGCAATTCAAGGCCCTTGGGCCTCTTGTTTACTGTATAATCATAAGAGCCTCGCCTTTACGCCAGAACCCCTGACCCAGGGCCATGAAATTCACAATTTTAGAAAAGGCACCTTTCCTCATCATAACTATCCATACTGTTTGTTTGCTTAATACCCAGGAGCAGAGGAGAATATTTTTTAAGAAATAATGCATTTTCACTATATATTCAACAGAGCCCCACCCTAACACCAGAATCCCTGACCCTGGGGCCATAAATTTCACAATTTTGATAGAGGGCTCAATGCTTATTACAATCATGCCAACAGTCTGACTGCTTGATGTCCAGGAGTAAAGAGGAAGATTTTTGAAGATTGCATTAATTTTGGTGGTTTTAGCCCCACCCCTCAGGCCCCAGGGGGGACAGGGACCATGAAATTAACAAATTTTGCCCCCTTCACACATAGACGCCATATGCTAAAATTGGCTAAAATTGGTTCAGCGGTTTCAGAGAAGAAGCTGAAAATGTTCAAAAGTTAACACATGATGGACGATGACGGATGAAAACAGATAGCAATAGGTCACCTGAGTGACTCAGGTGACCTAAAAATCTGATTAATCATAACTTTGATCTTTGAAAGAAAAGTTTCAAAGATTTTTCCTATGTAAAACTTTGATTGCCCATAATGACCCCACCCTACCTAAGAATGCTTTGAGTTCATATAAATAAGCGTCGCCTGAGTGGTGCAGTGGTTAGAGCGTTCGCTCCAGAGTAGCGGAGTAAGGAGTTGATCCTTACGTCATGGGTTCAAATCCCAGTGTGGGACGTGGAGACCAGTCCTTCGGATGAGACCGTATAAACCGAGGTCCCGTGTGGCGGTAGGTGCTGGCACGAAAAAGATCCCTCACTGCTCAATGGCCCCGAGTGCCGAGTATAGGTCAAAATTTGCAGCTCTCCACCAGCAAGTGGTGGCGTCTCCATATGAGTGAAAAATTCTCGAGAGGGACGTTAAACAACAAACAAACAAATCATATAAATATGCATAATCATGACTTTGTTGTTCATGAGAAGAATTCTAAAGATTTTCCTCTTAATTCCTACATCAAAAAAATTTGATTGCTCCTAGTGGCCCCACCCTACCCTCAGGGGGTCATGATTTGGAAAAATTTGAATCTACACTACCCAATTTGAAAGATGCTTTCATATAAATATGACTAGTCATGAGTTAGCTATTCTTGAGAAGAAGAATTTTGAAGACTTCTTATGTATTCCTATGCAAATCTTTGATTGCCCATAGTGGCCCAAACCTACTCCAGGGGGTCATCATTTGAACAAACTTGAATCCACATTACCTTTCACATAAGTTTCATCTTTTCTGGCCCAGTGATTTTTGAGAAGAGGATTTTTAAATTACACCATGCAATTTTCACTATTTCTTAATTATCTCCCCTTTGACAGAGGGTTTAGCCCATCATTTGAACAAATTTGAATCCCCTTTACGCAAGGATACTTTGTGTCAAGTTTGGTTGAAATTGGCCTGTGGTTCTGGAAAAGAAGATGAAGATGTGAAAAGAATGGACAAATTTTGATCAGATAAAGCTCACTTGAAACTTCTTTATCTCCCAAGCCTAGATTGTGAGGAATATTTTTATAAGAATTTAATAAAAAGTAACATACAGTTTGACTAATGATGACATACCTTTCACCTTCAACTCAACAGTTTTTTGATCTTCATCAATTTCATTACTGGCAATACACGTGTAGTTTCCTGAGTGTGTGCTTCTGGCTTTTGGAATTTTTAGTACTGTGCAGTTTTTTTCACAACTCAATTGTTGGACGCTGATGTCTTGCATGTGTTTACCATTCTTTCTCCATGTGTATTTAATGTTTTCTTTTGGATCCGACATAGCAAGACAAGAAAACATGACATCTGTGCCTTCATCAACAGTTTTTTCATTGATCCAATCTATTATATTGGTTTTGTCTTGAAAGAGAAATTAAGAATAGTTTTAAGTTCATAAATATTTATTATTGAAGGCAAACAAATAATTCAGTTGATTGAACAAATATGCCGATAGTAAATAACCAGATGTGTCCACAAAAAACAACTTCACCAACCTTACACAAAATACGATAATTTAATATTCTTGTATGAAAACAACTGATATTCTATCCAATTTAACATTTGGGTCTAGTGATAACTTATAACAAAGTATGAACATTGTAGTCCAAACTATTCTGAAGTTATTGGTTGCTTGGAATCTAAATACCCTGTAACCCCAAACACTTTAACAAGAGGCCCAGGGGCCACATTGCTCACCTGAGCACTCTGGCTAGGAAAATGCAGAAATCAGTTCAGTCTTGAAAAGTTTAAATATAAAACTGGTTCGGGGGGGGGGGGGGGGGGTTATTTGAACTAACTTGAATCTAAACTTCATAGGGATGCTTTTGAATTAATATGACAAATAATGGCTTTGCTGTTCTTAAGAAGAAATTTTGATTGATATATCCTTTGTATTCCTTTGTATGATCCCCTGTTATGGCCCCTCTATTCTCCAGGGGATCATGATTTGTACAAATTTGAATCTACATTACCTGATGATGCTTCCATTTAAATATGACTAATCATGGCTTTGCTGTTCTTGAGAAGAAGATTTTAAAAGATGTTCCCTATATATTCCTATGTAAAACTTTGATCACCCATTGTGGCCCCACCCTACCCCTGGGGGTCATGATTTGAACAAACTTGAATCTACACTACCTGAGGTAGTGTATGGCTACACTACCTGCTTCCATATAAATATGACCCATCATGGGTTTGCTGTTCTTAAGAAGAAGATTTTTAAAGATTTTTCCTATGTATTCCTATGTAAAACTTTGATTGCCCATTGTGGCCCCACCCTTCACCCGGGGGTCATGATTTGAACTTGAATCTACACTACCTGAGGATGCTTCCATATAAATATGACCCATCATGGCTTTGCTGTTCTTGAGAAGATTTTTCCTATGTATTCCTATGTAAAACTTGGATCCCCCTTGTGGGCCCACCCTACCCCTGGAGATCATGATTTGAACAAACTTGAATCTACACTATCTGAGGATGCTTCCATATATAAGTTTCATATTTTCAAGCACATTGGTGTTTGAGAAGATTTTTAAATGATGCCATTAATTTTTCATAAATTCATAATTATCTTAGACACTCATTTTGAATCTAATGACACATACAGTACAGGCCCGAGGATTCCAAGAAAAACAAGAGGCCCATGGGCAACAACGCTCACCTAAGTCAATATGGCTCTGCTGTTCTTCATGAGCACATTTCTTCTCCTATACATTCATATGTAAAGCTTTGATCATCTGTTCTAGGCATACCCAACTTCAGGTAGCATGATTTGAATGAAATTGAATCTAAACTTTCTGAGGATGCTTCTATATTCATATAATAAATCAAGGCTTTGCTGTTCTTGAAAATGTAATTTTAAAGATGTCTGCTACCCTACCCGGGGGGGGGGGGGGGGGGGGGGGGGTACAAACTTGAATCTACACTACCTGATACATGAAGATGCTTCCATATCAATATGACTAATCATGGTTTTGTTGTTCTTGAGAAGAATACATTTAAAAATATTTCCTATATATGTTCTTTTGTAAAATGTGAAATATTGATTATGTTTAAAATCAGTGTTTATTTTCCAAATTCATATTATTAAGCTGTATATAGCAGAGTACCCCCTAAGAACCTCATGTAAACCACGTGATAAAATTAACCAATTAGGAATCATTTATCAGCTGAAGTTAGCTTTTTGTTTACTTTTTCCAGTTCAATAATATTTTACCTTTAAATCTTTGCGATGTGATTTGGACAATGTGGTAATTTACCGGAAAGTGACATATACAACGTTTTAACTGTGACCTACTTTCGTTTTTGGATTTCATATACTTTTAATTTATCCAGTGTGGAAATGACTCGGTTTGTGCTATGGTGTGACGAGTGTTACGAGATATGTTTAAAACTTGACGATTAATTATTATAGGAAAGTAAACACTGTGGAAGTATAATTATTTGGCTATATAATATCAATGTGTTGAGAAGTGTATTACACTCCGCGAGCAGCTAGGAGATCTGTTACCATGGTTACAAGACAATGGGAGGTAGGTGATGTTTCAACAGCTGCAGTAGACAATATTTCTCCAGATTTGGATATGGACAACCCATTAAATTGGACTATTGCTCAATTAAGAGAAAAATTAATGGGATTAGGCATTCAGGTTCCCAAAGGATTTTATGCTGCAACATTGAGACAATTATACAATGAGAATGTCAGGAACCACGTGACAGATACGTGCAAAAACCAGACAGGAATCCCCACCACTGGGCAGAAATGACATCACAGATCAAAACAACAATGGCAGCTTGCTTCTGACTTTACAAACTAAATCATGCGCTGCTTTACAGCAGACAGTCAATACTCTTTTGGAAAAAGAGAATAAGAGTAAAGGAATTACAGAAACCGATGACGAGAATCCCCTTAGAAAATATGCTGATCAGGTTAATCAAGATTCAGGTATGGATAAAGCATCAATTAATAACAGCGAGCACATGAGCATAGAGGTTTCATCCAAAGATGTAGGACACGTCGATCTGGTATCTTCAGATATGAGAAAGAAAATACTCAGAGGCAAAGATGTAAACATGTGCGCTTTGCAAATTCCATCATATGAAATGTCCAAAAAAGAAGAGAAAACAGATAAAAGATTAAGCAGGAACTTGAACATTAGCGAATTCGTAACAGCTTTTAGTAGGTATAAAAGAATAATGTGTGCCACATACCAATGGAGACAAGAAGAGTTAAACATGTACCTGGCTCACATCATACAGATTCACAATGTGTGGCCAACAAAATTTTTTGAGTACCACAAACTGTTTGCTGCCAAATGTGCTATTGCTCTTAAGCAGAACAATGTTCTTATAAATTGGAGGAAGGGAGACGAAGAAATACTCAAACGTGTCGTGGCAGGTGCGGAGGTTAGCAAGTGTTATTACTGCTCCTCTACTACCCATACTTCCAGTATGTGTATTGAAAGTCATGATGACAAAGACAACAAGCATCAGCGGAGTTATAAAAGAAAGACAAGTATGATTGCAATATCGCATATCATGAAGGTAGACTCCCTTTCGGAAGTAGAAGTTCACCAAAAATATTTGATCATTTATCACAAGCTGTTTGCTGGATTGCAAAAACAATTAT
This sequence comes from Saccostrea echinata, assembly GCF_033153115.1. Lineage (NCBI taxonomy): Eukaryota > Metazoa > Mollusca > Bivalvia > Ostreida > Ostreidae > Saccostrea > Saccostrea echinata. Next base: position 31,573,510 of record NW_026889778.1, read on the forward strand.
GGAATTGAAAATATTTATCATTTATTAGATGATTTTTTTACTATTGATAAACCTGATGTGATAGGGGAGAGAACCATGGCCTTGCTATGTACTTTATTTAAAAGACTTAACATACCATTATCAATAGTGGGACCTACAACTTCACTAGAATTCTTATGAATTATCCTCGACAGTGAAAACAAGAGGCCCAGGGGCCACATCGCTCACCTGAGCACTGTGGCTAGGAAAAAAAGCAAAAATCAATTTAGTATTGAAAAGCTTTTTCCTATGTATTCCTATGTAAAACTTATCGTCCACTGTGGCCCCACCCTACCCCTAGGGGGTCATGATTTGAACAAACTTGAATCTACACCACCTGAGGATGCTTTCACATAAATATGACCAATCATGGCTTTGCTGTTCTTGAGAAGAATTTTTGAGATTTTTCCTATATACTCCTATGTTAAACTTAAGTTTGATCGTCCATTGTGGCCCCACCCTACCCCCGGGGGTCGTGATATGAACAAACTTGATTCTACACCACCTGAGGATGCTTCCATATAAATATGACCAATCAATGCTTGCTTTGCAATTCTTGAGAAGAATAATTTTAAAGATTTTTCCTATATACTCCTATGTTAAACTTTGATCGTCCATTGTGGCCCCACCCTACCCCCGGGGGTCGTGATATGAACAAACTTGATTCTACACCACCTGAGGATGCTTCCATATAAATATGACCAATCAATGCTTGCTTTGCTGTTCTTGAGAAAAAGATTTTTAAACATTTTTCCTCTATATTCCTATGTTAAACTTTGATCATCCACTGTGGCCCCACCCTACCTCCAGGGGTTATGATTTAAACAAACTTGAATCTACAGTACCTGACAATGATTCTACATGAGTTTCATCTTTCCTGGCCCATTGATTCTTGAGAAGAAGATTTTTCAATGATGCCATTAAATTTTCACCATTTCGTAATTATCTCCCCTTGGAGGAGGGTGTGACCCTTCATTTGAACGAACTTGAATCCCCTTCACCCAAGGATACTCTGTGCCAAGTTTGGTTGAAATTGGAACAGTTGTTCTGGAGAAGAAGATGAAAATGTGAAAAGTTTACAACAACGACAATGACGCCAACGACAACGACGACAGACAATGGACAAATTTTGATCAGAAAAGCTCACTTGAGCCTTCGGCTCAGGTGAGCTAAAAATGGAAGCATGTTTACCTCAGGAAAAGATCACACAGATATGTAATTTCATAATTGACTTTCTGAATAAGTCTTCGGTGACCAAGAGACAATTACTGCAGTTATTAGGACACTTTAACCTCGCAGCTAGAGTCGTGTTACCCGGCAGAGCTTTCACATCCTATCTTATCAATTTGTCTACAACAGTAGATAAACTTCATTATCATGTTAAATTTACACAAGCTAGCAAGGAAGATCTTAGGATGTGGTTACATTTCTTAAAACATTGGAATGGTGTGTCAGTATTTTATGAATCCAAGTTGAAAAGTAACGCAGACATGGAACTGTATACTGATGCCTCATCTACAGTAGGATTCAGAGGATATTACAAAGGGAAATGGTTTGCAGAACAGTGGCCAAAGGAGCTTAATACTCATAAGCAATTTCCGTCCATGGCTTTTCTGGAATTATATCCTATTGTAGTTGCAGCTTTTCTCTGGGGGCAAGAGTGGAAAGGAAGAAGAATTCTTTTCCATTGCAACAATGCTGCAGTTGTAGACATTATCAGGAAGCGTCGTTCTTTGGATTTGCAAATATCATCTTTGATGAGAACTCTATGTTTTTGTGCTGCTGTTTATAACTTTGACATTTATATGAACATGTTTCTGGGATGAAGAACATTATAGCTGATTCATTATCTCGCTAACAGCTGGAAAGATTCAGACAAGCAGCTCCTCAAGCGGAGGAAACTACGACGGTTTGCCCACCAGTATCAGAAATAATCTGGAACTCCGACAAGTGGTTGAAAAACTGATGACCAATTCTGTGACATAAAGAACTAGTTCAGCTTACAAACAAGGCTTTGAGACGTACAAACAATTTTTTGTCAATACATGGTGTTGTTTATGATGTTTGATGTCCACCCATATCAGAGGATATTCTTGTACATTTTGTAGCATTTTGTTACTTAAATTTTCTACAATTCGTTTATACTTATGCGGAATCAGATACATGTTTTGGGAAATGGAATTCAGGTGAGAAAATTTTGTAAAGCTGGGCCTAAAGAACCTTTTTTCATTACAGAGGATAAATTTCCTGTAACAAGATCATACTTTATTAAACACTTGCAATAGCTTTAGGAACTGATTTCAGATTTACAAGTACATGACTTCTACATTATACAGGATGACTTGGCCAAAGTTATATAAAACTTGCGTTAAATCTGTGCACTTTGTATTTGCTAGAATGGTTTACACTATTTGGTCACTGCCATGTTATCTCATGCTGTGCTGTAGTTTTTCATATGATAGCAACCTGCACTATGTCAGTAATGTTTATTTAAAATCATATACATTGTTAACAAGGTACAGATTAATAGGTTTTTATAGTCATATAAGATATGTCTAGTTCCATCTTTAATTGACATACGTCCACAATTTCATTTATTTACTCTATATCCCATACTTGGGGACTATGCAGCTGTACCATCTGCATATTTTGGCAATTACATAATGATATACTTATATATATCTCATTACTTTCTCCCAACTACAGGTATGGGTAGTTAATCGCTCAGCATTAAGATCAGGTGCTTGTTGTATGAGTGGGAGCATGTGGTCTATCTTTGGTGAGCATTTCTTACCAAGATTAAGACTCTCCAGTTGTGTACTCTATTCCTAATCTATTCAGGTGCATGTGAACGTGCCTCATATATACGCAAGCATTTCTTGCCCTCAGCCATCATCATACAGGTGCTAGTGAGCATGTGTTCCAGAATGGAAGAATGTACAATTTTTATGATGAGAAATATATATGCGGTTCAATGAAAAGAAAGATCTTGTTTAAGTGAATGTTGTGTATGTGTCCATCACATTGTCTCAAGCCATGGTTGGAGTCCGCCTACATGCAGCCCTCTCCTACCCATGGCTGCTTGAGCGAATAGAGTATCGTAATCATGAATAATCAAACCTATGTGTGATGTCACGTTATAAACCAAGAAAAATAATTGCTTATAAACAAATGTTAGGTTAACAGTGACTGAAAAAAGAAAAGTTGCATCAGAGGTTATTTTTAAATAATTGAAAACTTCAATCTCTTTTGGAAGGTACTGTTTCTGATCATCTTCTTGTAGCTTACTAACACACATGTCATCATATCAGGTTTTTAAAATTCTGCCATCAAATCCTTACCTTGTCATTTAACCTTCAGATTTTGTACCGATACTTGTTTGCTTTATTAGTCCCCTACTGGTGAAACCGGAGGGGACTTTAGGTTTCTTCTGAGTCTGTCCGTCGGTCTGTCTGTCTGTCCCACTTGGTTTTCCGCATTTTTTTCCTAAACGCTTGCAGATATTGAGCTGATTTTTGGCATGTGAGTGTATCTTGATGAGTTACAGATCAAGTTTGCATTTCGTTCCGCTTCATTGATTTTTGACGGAATTACAGCCTTTTCAATTTTTACGGGTTTTCCACAATTTTCTTCTAAACGCTTGTAAATATTGAGCTGATTTTTGGTATGTGGCTTTACCTTGATTAGTTATAGATCAAGTTTGCATTTCGTCCCGCTTCATTAATTTTTGACGGAATTATGGCATTTTCAATTCTTAACGGAAACCAGATTACACTTGCCAGTAGGGGACTAGTATTGCTAATGCAATACTCTCAGAATGCTTGCTTATATCCTTGTCTCATCTACTTCCCAAGGCAGGATGACATGACCATCACTTGGGTTTACCTTGATCTTATTTATGGTTGACCTCTTTGTATACAGATTAGACTCATTTATAAATCTCAATATGGATTAAACTACTCTGATTTACACAATTGTAAATTAAAATGAGATATATTCAATGCAACAATCAGTGTTGACAAACATTTACAATGTGACCATCATTGCTGAGGGATGTGTAGCCTTTGACCCTGAAATTTACATGTCTCTCTTTGCATGCTTTTTACTTAGTTACGATGTAAGGATTTAACTTTCAAGTTCCTTCTTAAAGAGTGATCGACAGTATTGTTTTTTTTAGTGGTATGTTATAAATTATTTATATTTAATATTTTACAGATTTCAGAGTTAAGGAGATCATTCAAATGATAGAGGTTTTGGTCCATGTTGGTTTGTCTCAACAGTTAATCTTTTGGAAAGCATGCAATGTTGGAGAAAATATCAGCGACATGTGATTACTGTGATTTAGTTTCATACGATATGACTTGAGAAAGTTAATATTTCTGATTTCATGGTTGTATGTACAAATGCATTGAACTTTCCAACCATCATTGAAAAAGAACATATAATGACCATAAACAACAAGAGGCCCAAGGGCCTTAACGGTCACCTGAGTATAATACAACACTAAAGGATCTATGGAAGTATAAAACAAAATTAACTGATAGATGAAGCAATGTTGCTAAAGAATTTCAAACATAGGTAATCAAAGATTACGAAGCTCACCTCGACAAATGTTATCTATAAGTAAGGCAAATCTCACATCATATTTTTTTCTAGTTAGTATACATCCCAAGATCAATATCCATGCAAGTTTGGTTTAAGTAAGACTTATAGTTACTTGGAAAAATCTAGGTCAGATCCAGCATCCGAAGCAAGTGTGGTAGTGTCCATCCCTAGATGCATCATCCATGCAAGTTTGGTTCAGGTAGGGCTTATAGTTACTTGGGAGTGGACTTGCTCCTAAAACTTTAACCGGGAGGTATAGCATGAGCTCATCTCGACTTTGTCGAAGTGAGCTAAAAATCTGGTAAAAATACCCTTGCTTATTTTAATGTGCTAGACCCGATTGATCTCCTTTGGATCATACTTGGTTTTCCCAAGTCTTACAGGGATGAAAATGAATGCAAAATATACAAATACAAAGAACACTTGCCTATTGTGTAAGGTATTCAATATATACAGATATTTTTTTTGTCACTTGCCTAGTGCTACAATTCAGTACACACAGACTTGGGTATATACAACGTGGTTATTTGCCACTTGTCACTAATTACAATTAAGTCACGCTGGCTCTCTGCGATTCTTTGTTCACTTTGATAAAGTATAAAACAACAACCAGTCTCCTGTCATCCACAACTCCTCTACAAGTGACACTAACTTACACCACCACATAGTATAAATACTGTGTACAACTTTTGCTAAATATATAAATAATCTTTATGTCAATCTTTTATACTGCTTTCCAGGCAAGAATCTGACTTTGAGCATACTTTGCTCATTTAAACCAAACATTCATTTTATTTTGTTTCTATATATATATATAACATTCTTTCTTGCATTCTCATTCAATCAAATAACCTGTTAATTAAATTATATACAAGGATTTCTTGATTAACAATATTTAGCAAAGGGGAGTAACTCTCATTCGCTTCACATCACAATTGTGTACTCTGTCTCCTAGATAACCACAAGCAAAGAAAAGGCACATTTACTTACAATTTAATTTAATACATGTATTTACATTGATATTATTGCATTTAGCTTGTTTGCTTAGTACTCAGGGGCAGAGGAGAAGTTTTTCAAAGCATTAATGCATTTTGCTAATTAATCAATAGAACCCCACCCAAGCTCAAGAACACCTGACCCAGGGGCCATGAAATTCAAAATTTTGGAAGAGGCATCCTTTCTCATCATAACTATGTATTTAGTTTGTTTAATTAATACCAAGGGCAGAGGAGAAGATTTTCAAAGCATTAATGCATTTTCAGTATATAATAAATAAGCCCCCCCCCCAACATGGAACCCCTCACCAAGAAGGGCCATGAAATTCACAATTTTGGAAGAGGCATTCTTGCTCATCATAACTATGTACTTAATTCATCGGCTTAATACCCAGGAGCAGAGGAGAAGATTTTCAGAGAATTAATGCATTTTCACTATATATTCATTGGAGCCCCGCCCTAACACCAGAACCCCTGACCCAGGGGCCATGAAATTCACAATTTTGGAAGAGGCACTCTTGCTCATCATGAGTATGTACTTAATTCATCGGCTTAATACCCAGGAGCAGAGGAGAAGATTTTCAAAGAATTAATGCATTTTCACTATATATTCATTAGAGCCCCGCCCTAACACCAGAACCCCTGACCCAGGGGCCATGAAATTCACAATTTTGGAAGAGGCATCCTTTCTCATCATAACTATGTACTTAATTCATCAGCTTAATACCCAGGAGCAGAGGAGAAGATTTTCAAAGAATTAATGCATTTTCACTATATATTCATTAGAGCCCCGCCCTAACACCAGAACCCCTGACCCAGGGGCCATTAAATTCACAATTTTGGAAGAGGCATCCTTTCTCATCATAACTATGTACTTAATTCATCGGCTTAATACCCAGGAGCAGAGGAGAAGATTTTTAAAGAATTAATGCATTTTCACTATATAATCATTAGAGCCCCGCCCTAGCACCAGAACCCCTGACCCTGGGGCCATGAATTTCACAATTTTGGTAGAGGGCTCAATGCTTATTACAATCATGCCAACAGTTTGACTGCTTGATGTCCAGGAGTAAAGAAGAAGATTTTTAAAGATTGCATTAATTTTGATGGTTTTAGCCCCACCCCTCAGGCCCCAGGGGGGCAGGGGCCATGAATTTCACAATTTTTACTCCCCTTCACCCATAGATGCTATATGCCAAAATTGGTTGAAATTGGTTCAGTGGTTCCAGAGAAGAAGCTAAAAATGTTCAAAAGTTTACGACCGATTGACGACGAACGACGAACAACGAACAACGACAGACAAAAACAGATAGCAATAGGTCACCTGAGTGACTCAGGTGACCTAAAAATAGTTAAAATACATATTTGAACTTTCCATGAGTTTACAATGAAGAACATTTTGGGATCTTGATACAGGATATTATAATACTGTTTTATCTAATTTATTGTTTAGTGCATTAAATGCAAAAAATATTTTAAAGTCACTCTTGTGAAACCCATACTTAGAACACAGGTCTCAAATATCTTAGAGTTATATTGTTAGAATTGAAGCTTATTTATAAAATTATACCTAGCTTATACATGTTTAATCTTTAAAGAAACTTTCACAAAAATCAGTCAAACTTGCATATGCTGATTAACATGTTAAAAGAAATATAATATCCTGGAAGTGATTAAGAATAAAAAAAGTTCATTTATCATCCTTTTCTTTTGTTCTTCTTGGTGACTTTTTTTTACAATAATCAAAGACATTTTACATTTTAGCTCATCTGAGCACAGGCTGTATTGAACTTTTCTGATCAAAGACTCTCTGGTGTCTGTCCATCTGTCATCCATAAAAATTAAACCCTAAAATAGTGGTATCAACGTTTGACATGGGAATAGATAGGAAAAAATTGTCCTTTAATGAACAACAAGGTAATGATTTACTCATAATTCGATGCATGCATCTTCAAGTAGTGAAGATTCAAGTTGGTCTAAAATGATATATGTGGAGATAACAAACAGTATTCGAGCTCAAAGTCCATTAAACATTACAAAATAGTAGAGCAAACACAGACCTGTAAGACATCAGAGGTGGGATCAGGTGCCATGGAGGAGTGAGCATCACCTGCTGACCGGTCCCACCCACTGTGTGCACCTTGTCATGATCGGGAAATAAGTTGGTCTAAATCATGGGCCAGACCTAATAATATTAAATCCCTATTTGTATTTTTTTCCCATTTTTTCAAATAAATCTGAGATCAGATTTTATATATAAATTGGTAAATGCATGTATACATGCATGTGAAAAAAAAAACTTCAGAAAACATATAAGCCATGTTAGCCATATTGATAATGAAGTTGTGAAATCCTGGATTAGACATGGCCTTATGACCCCAGGGTGGGGCCACAATTATGGCTCAAATTTGTTATCACTGAGTCAAATTCTGACTGACATTTTTCATACTAATTGTTAGGCCATTATTTACACACTGAATTGTCGACGGATTTTTCCGTTATTTCCCAATCATGACAAGGAGCACACGGCGGGTGTGACCGGTCGGCAGGGGATGCTCACTCCTCCATGGCACCTGACCCCACCTCTGATGTTTAGAGGTCCGTGTTTGCTCTGCTCCTATTTTGTATTGTTTAATGGACTTTTGAGCTTGAATACTGTATATATCTCCATATATTTCATTTTATGAGAATTAAGGAGGATAAGAATGTCTTAGAAATCTGAAGAACACCAAGATGACTCAAGTGAACGTTGTGGGCCAGGCCTCTTATTTAAATTGCACACTTTCATCCCCCCTGCAGAATTTTAACATCTTATTTGGCATATTTTTTAAGGAGAAAATTATTTTTCTAACATTAATTTCCCAGTGTTTTGTACACATCATAGAGTAATACTTTAGATATATCTGGGCTTTCATATAAAGTGCTATTTTTAGATCAACAGTGAGTCTCTTTAATTCTATTTTTAACACATTGCCATGTGGTTGGGACTACTTTCATGGCTAACATTTTCTTATTGAACTAACAAGTATGCATTTAAAGAATTGTACCTATTGTAGTGAATTTACATTTAAAACCAAGGTTCTTCACAAATAGTTGTAGCCACTTAATTGGTTTAACTATTTCATTTTTTTATTTTTATTTTTGGTGCACTACTAAAACCTGTGGCTGCACAGTCCTGCAGGTGTATTGTGCACTTCATAGCTGCAAACTACTGCAAGTGTCAATTAAGCTGCATATACCCAGAGATTGTTTTCATTCTGAAGATGACATGGACCAGTTTTCAAGTGTTAGTAAGGCTTAATTTTTGAGATATTAAGGTTTATATTTTTAGTGAGTCTCACCTGGCTGCACACAAAACCAAACCCTTAAAGTGATCAAAATAAAAAATCTTTTTCACACCTGAGTGCTTCTAATACCTTATATATAATATCAATTTCTGTTAGTTGTATTGTTTGAACTATTTCAATATGCACAAGTACAACGAAAAGTAGTTGTAAGGTCATAGTATATAAAGTGTTGTCAGGCATGAAGTAGTCATCGATGAGCAATCAACCGCAGTTTCGAATATGCTTTTTTGATTTATTGATAAAATGATGCATAATTATGACATTTATGTTCAATATTTTACATTGTATTTTGTAGATTGTAATAGGAAATACTTCTTGGGCTCTTCGTCCAGTGCATCGCTGATAATTTCGCGTTCAAATTGTACATATGGTGAATAAACTGGTTGATAAGTGCTCAACACATATTCTATATCTGTCTTCTGTTGTGTATTCTCTAAAATACTTACAATAGAAATTTTTATGTTCCGATGAGTGAAACGAAGGAGAACATAATAGTAGCTGACTATTGCCCATGTCTTTTGTGTTAAAGGGCAACCTATTTCAGAAAAAATGTCCTAGTCCATAACAAGAGGCCCAAAGGCCTAGAATCGCTCTTCTGAAAATTGTACAACCTATAATCTCATCTGTTTTAAGCATCTTGCTAACCTATATATAAGGATAAAGCCTTAAAATTCCAAAAGTTGGTAAGCATGGTAACAACTGACAAAGTTTGATAATTCAAAGCCAATTAGTATCTGAAATATTTAAATTTAGTCATGAAGTTGCAAAAGTAGGTCACAGTGACCTACTTTTTGGTTGATACACTCCGAGGACTCAAGATGCATCAACTGACAAAATTTGATGATTCTAAGCCAATTAGTATCTGAAATAGCAAAGAGTAGATCACAGTGACCTACTTTTTGGTTGACACACTCCAGGTACCCAAGATGCATCAACTGACAAAGTTTGATGATTCTAAGCCAATTACTATCTGAACTAGCCATGGAATTGCAAAAGTAGGTCACAGTGACCTACATTTTGGTTGATACACTCCGAGGACTCAAGATGCATCAACTGACAAAATTTGATGATTCTAAGCCAATTAGTATCTGAAATAGCAAAGAGTAGATCACAGTGACCTTCTTTTTGGTTGACACACTCCAGGTACCCAAGATGCATCAACTGACAAAAATTGATGATTCTAAGCCAATTACTATCTGAACTAGCCATGGAATTGCAAAAGTAGGTCACAGTGACATACTTTTTGATCAGCACACTCCATGTACCCAAAATGCATCAACTGACAAAATTTGATGATTCTAAGCCAATTAGTATCTGAAATAGCAATCAAATTCCAAATGTATGTCACAGTGCCTTACTTTTATATTGACAAACTTTTAGGACCAAAGATACATCAAATGACATAGTTTGATGATTCTAAGCCAATTTGTATCTGAAATAGCCATCCAATTCCAAACGTAGATCATGGTAACCTTTGTTTTGGTTGACACACTCCAGGTACCCAGATGCATCAACTGACAAAGTTTGGTAATTCCAAGCCAATTAGTATCTGAAATATTCAAATTAAGCTATAAAATTGCCAAAATAGGTCACAGGGACCTACTTATAGTTGATACACTCCGAAGACTTAAGATGCAAAAACAGACAAAATTTGATGATTCTAAGGTCAGGGTGACCTATTTTTGGTTGAAAAACTTAGAGGACCCAAAATGCATCAACTGACAAAGTTTGATGATTCTCAGCAAACTAGTAACAGAAAAAAGCCATCAAATTCCAAAAATAGGTCATTGTGACCTTTTTTTGGTTGACACACTTTAAGGACCCAAGATGCATCAACTGACAAAGTTTGATGATTCTAAGCCAATTAGTAACTGAAAAAGCCATCAAATTCCAAAAGTAGGTCACAGTGACCAACTTTTTGGTTGACACACTCTAGCTACCCAAGATGCAGCAACTGACAAGTTTGATAATACAAAGCCAATTAGTATCTGAACTAGAGCCGAGCTCGTTGCAAAGCAACGAGTAGGTCTTCCGTTGGAGCTGCAGGCAGGAAGAAGTGACCTTGAGTCAAGGTCATGCCATATCATAAGGTTATAAGCAATCTTGTAAGAGATATCAACTAACAATGTTTCACTCTGTAGTAAAATGATGATAAAGGAATGTATGTGACCTTGAACTTGTCCAAATGACCTTGCGAAAGCCATGACACACTCTGGTTATAAGCAAACCCCATCTGTGTATTACTGACTTCTCAAATTCACACATGTTCATACAGTACATACATCCAGTCAAAATATCTTATCCTTAGTGACCTTGAACTTGAGTTTAGGCCATGTCACACTCTGCATGATACCAACAATGTTTCACTAGAAAAAGACGGTGACGAATTTCAAGTTTCTCATCCAAACTCATTCAAATGACCTTTCATCAAGACCATAACACACACGGATTAAGAAAAATCCCAATCTGTGAGTTATTGACTGGATAAGGTCAGCCATGTTCTTTCAGACCATAGATCGAGTCAAATGATGTATCAGGTTCCACACAATGATTTAAGGATTCATTGTGAATGTTTTTGTCCAGTTTGGATATTGAACAAGACATGTTTGTGAAACACTGATGCCCCGGTATTGCAGCTTATGGCAAAGGTTTAAGTTTCTCAAATCCGTATCCAACTCCAAGGTCAAAGTCAAGAGATAAAAAATTATGTTACCCAAAGAAAGATCTCGTCTCAGTGAATATAACTGTGAAATATGAAACCGCTAAGACTAACTATTGAAAAGCATGGCAAAGGTTAATTTTTTTTTTATACTCAAGTCAAATGTTAAGGTCAAGGATAGATTAACGGTGTCCAAAGGAATGCCTTGTCACAAGAAATAGACATTGAAATATGAAAGCCCTAGCATTAATTATTCAAAAGTTATGGCAAAGGTAAACTTTTTTTTCAAAAGTAGGTCATACCCCAAGGTCAAGGACAAAAGTCAAAACTGTCGGTACTCAAGGGAGGGTCTTGTCACAAGAAACACACATGTAAAAATACGAAAACCCTAACACCAACCGTTGAAAAGTTATGAATGAGATTAAAATGTTTCAAAGGTAGGTCAAACTCTAAAGTCAAAGGTAAAAAGTCTAAACTTTTAATTTTTTTTAAAGTACGTCAAACTCCAAGGTCAAGGTCAAATAGTAAAAATTGTTGATATCCAATGAGCGGCGTTGTCACAAGGAATACACCTGTGAATGTGAAAACACTAGTCCCAACCGTTCAAAAGGTATTGCCAAGGTTAAATTTTTTAAAAAGTGGGTCAAACTCCAAGGTGAACGTCACAAGGTCAAAAATATTTATTCCAAAGGAAAGGTCTTGTCACAAAGAATTTCGGATGTGAAGTATGAAAGCCCTAACGCCAACTGTTCAAAAGGCTAAATTTTGCATAGTTAGTCAAACTAAAAGGCTGTAGAAAGGATAAGAGAGACTCCGAGATATTCAATCAAGTAAACTTATGATATTGCAGATCAAATAAAGCATGAGCTATAAGAGCAGGCACGTAGCATCAGCCTCCTCCCTTTTTTCAGACCTATCTTTTTACTTTAGTAATGTTCATTGAAAGTCCCGTTGGCCCCCACTTTTTGTTGCAGTATAGTCCCGTTGTCCCCACCCCCTTCCGCCAGGAAATAGGATTCTGGGCTATTTTCCTATTTTGGTTTTGCTTGTGAAGTCTTTTCAGGTAAGTTAATTTTTTTCTCTGGCTGCCCCCCCCCTTTCAAAAACGATGCTATGTCCTTGAAAAGTAACATGTAGAGATGTCTGTCCTGGCATATATAGAGAGATTGTCAATCAAATGGCATGTTCAACGCAATAGCAGTAATAAGAAACTCGCCGACAGTTTTTTTTTTAAATTCCAAATTCCTTTTTAAATTCTACAGATATTTATAATCCTTTCAATGTATGTTCGTGGATTATTGATGGAATAATTTGTTACATGTCAAGTTTAATATTATGGTGTTTGTGCTTTGTAGCAAGAATTTGCTAAATACTTATAATTTTCTATGATTGTACTGATAAGTAGATACATGTTTTAAAGCAGAGCTGCCGCTAAAGCTTTATTTCTGTTGTGTAGATCTAGAGGTCTTTGTGTATATATCATAGGTAAAAGTACCAATACCGAAGATCACATCCCTTCAAAGTTATATTATTCTTGTTTATTATGCCCCTTGCAGTGGCGGATCCAGGAATTTCCTAACGGGGGATGAAGTAGAAGGCAGGGGAGGGGTCTAGGGGGGCTGCATTGAAGCCCCCAGGGGTCTATGACAAAGCCCTGGTGGGGATCCAGGGGCATATAAGTTCTACATACAAAAAATTCAAACAGAAGGGGGGAGGGGCGGCGCGCCGGCCCTGGATCCGCCTTTGCTTTTTTTAATTTTATACATGTAGTTATGCACCTCACCAACCCTTCTTGTGATCAAGATGCTTCAGTCGTTTTTTTGCATCATAACTTAACAAGAAGTCCGTGATTTTTTGTGTGAAGTTTAGTTTTTAAAAATCCGAAAATGACAGGCTAAAAGGATATGTATTATTGATGAAAATAATGAAATTGGTAATCAAAGTTCAAAATACACGTGCGGTGGCGATATTCAAAATTGACAGGAAGTCGTTTGACTTTTTAATACACTTAAAGATGTGGTCAAGAGGAAAGAGTTTGAAAGGTTTGATAAATACACACCGTGCATCACAGAGTTGACCAATATGAATGCAATATCTCTATCACAATAATTGACACGTGGAGCACCTGCATTGTTTTCTTATAATTAAGTTAAAAATTCATTAAAAAAAAAAAAAAAATGAAGATATTAGTTAATAAAACTGTAATGGTTTGGGTCATGGATATCGACCTGGGTAGCTCAGTTGGTACAGTACCTGACTAGTGATGCAGGGGTCCCGAAGAAAATTAAAGAATATTTGTTAAAGGTACGTGTATAGTCAATCAGATTAGAAATACAGCAACTATCAGAATTCCAAGCCGTAAAAAAAGATCTGATTTTGATAAGATTTCAGGTATAGGCGAATGTGTGTGTACTGAAGGGGTTACTTAATTCATTCAAGATTTATTGTTCGTTTGGACGAAGGCTTCATAAAAATATATGCACTGCCTGTACAGGTACACATCAATGAATGTTCGGATTAATTCAAAAATCGGCGGACATTAATTTATTTTAGTTATCTAAAGGCAATGCTATTTCCAGAGACATTTATATTTTCTGTTTTTTATGTCTCAGATTTTTTTGTGATATACCGGTTTACAAAGGCCTGTGTTTTAACAGCTGTTCATAAACGCTGTCAATTAATATATGATCAGAGAAAACGAGACATCTCCCGGTAATTCATTTCTTATGGAAAATATATGGATTGACATCTTAGTATTTATACCTGTGTAATTACGATGTTACAAACCGTGACGATGACTGGCCAGGAGGACTACCCGTTATAAAAACAACTCATGATCAACTCAGCGGACATATAATTCACTTTAATATAAAATCATTTCAGTGTAGTTGATATTTTATTGCAAAGATAATGGAAAAAAAGACGGGATTTAGAATTTTTCTGTATTTCAAACGCTCGATATGCATATATTTGAGGCGCTCTTGCATATGCACTTATAAAACGTGCATGTTCTGTACTTGCATGCCTGTACATTGTATGTGTCCGTAAAACCTTAAGAGAGCTGATAAATAATGGGAACCTATAAATAATTACATGTTTATCATTTTGTTCGCATACAATAACAAGTTTAGTAGAAAAAATAATTTGTTCAAGGTTAGGTGTCTAATAAATTTGTAATATTCAAATACAGTTACGCATGTATGTCTCATTCTACATATTTTGGAGGCGCGTGTGAATGTGGGATTTTGTATTTCCATGTATACTTGTAAAACGCTCGATATGCGTATATTTGGGGTGCTCTTGCAAATGTATATATACAGTTGTACATTTTAAGGGCGTCGACAAAAGAACATATATTAGATTACATACATTTACATTTAAGTTTCAAAAGTTCCATTACTAGTAGGAATTAATTAAGGTAACATATTTTGAATTTTATTTTAAATAAAACAGACAATTACCTCGATATCGAGAAATAAATTGTTTATAAAAATAACTATGCAACTTTCCTGTAATTCAGCGAATAAAATATTAAATAAAATGCACTAGCGATTTAATCAAAGATAATATGAAATAATCTGAAAGATTCAACATATTTATCCACTCATGACTTAGTTTACAAAATGAATTTGGAATGGCCATTCTGTGATTTGTTTTGTGTATGACTAGGTCGCTGGATCACACGCCGATTGATCCCCAATGACTTCCTTTGCCACGCGCTATCGAGGGAGGTGTTACATAATTGTAAACACACAAGGTGAATGTAAAAGGCGTGCACTTAATGGCTGTGAATAGTCTATGCTTCAAAGTTGTGTTTTATTTTCTCACTATATTGTTTGTTTTTATATGATAAGAAGAAAAGGTTATCTTTTTTCCCTTTTTTTTAAGTAGACTGGTTTATTCGACTTTGAAAAAAATGAAATAAAAGGAAAAGTTGTCAAAAAATAACTTGGAAATAAAGCACAAAACACTTCAAGAACCTTATTCTAAAGAATAATAGCATCTAATGTAGCCAGATATATTATTAATAGTAAGTTTATTTTAGATACACGCATGAAAAGCTCTCATTTACTTGCTGAATGAGAACAGTTACCTGTATATGGGTCAAGCTTCTGGCGCATTTAAAACACAAGACTCGAACAAAATAACATTTTCATGAGATCAATAAGATGTTAAAGAACAACTTTTTTTCCGACAGCCATTTCGAAATATTTACCGTTTTTGAGTTATAAAGCAAAAAATTTAAAGGGCTCCAGATCCCTAATTTGAGGGGCAAGCCCCTTTTTAGTGGTGTCAAATGAAAGGCCTTGTAATTGTGCACAACTTTTATTCTACATGTCTTATCAAAATATTTTTAGTTTTAAAGATATAAAGGAAAATATGTCTAAATTTTCGCTCTTTTAGGCATTCTAATTTTTGACCCCTATATACATGTAGCGCCATTTTGAATACAGAAATCGAAAGACAAAAACCGATGTGCACAACTTCAATCCTTCTATTATTTAAATTTGGTAGAATTTCTGCTCCAGCTTTTGTAGTCTCGGAGCCTTTGTCTGGAGTTGAAGCCTCCTAAATTTTCATTAAAGGGAAATAACTCAAAAGCGAAAGTGACTTTTTGAACTGTTTGACAGCATTCTGATAGAGTTTTGTAACGTCTATAAACTCTGCAAATTTGAGCAAAATCCGTTGAGAAATGAGCGAGATATGAGGTCTCATAGTTGGCATCTAGGAAAAAGAAGGAAAAAAAAAAATAATAATCTTAACCATCAGAATCAGTAGAAGGTCTTCCGTTGGAACAGAAGACCTTAAATATTCAAATTAAGCCATGAAATTGCAAAAGTAGGTCACAGTGACCTACTTTTTGGTCGATATACTCCGAGGACTCAAGATGCATCAACTGACAAAGTCTGATGATCTTAAGCCAATTAGTATCTGAAATTTTTAAATTAAGCCATAAAATTGCAAAAGTAGGTCAAGGTGACCCACGTTTTGGTTGACACATTACAAGGACTCAAGATGCATCATCCGACAAAGTTTGATGATCCTATGCTTCAAAGTGTAATATATGGAGATAACGAACAGTATTCAAGCTCAAAAGTCCATCAAACAATACAAAACAGGAGCATAGCAAACACAGACCTCCAAACATCAGAGGTGGGATCAGGTGCCATGGAGGAGTGAGCACTCCCTGCCGACCGGTCACACCCGCCGTGTGCTCCTTGTCATGATCGGGAAATAACAGAAAAATCCGTCGACAATTCAGTGTGCAAATAATGGCCTAACAATTAGTATGAAAAATGTCAGTCAGTATTTGACTCAATGATAAATTGTATTTGCTGACAAGGTCATTGTATCGACCATAGAACTTACGAAATGATGACTTTAAATGAGACAGCTGATATTCTTGTTTCATCAACTTGTTTGTCAATAATTTACCTCATTTTAGAAATTGTTCATACGTACAACATGCTCTTGCGTATCGAATCAACTGAGAGATATATACCCCGTATGCCAGTAATGAAGGTATATTGCTGCATAAGTAAGGGAAGTTGACGATTGAAAAGTTAAAGTCATCACGTTTATCATAAAGCTTGGTTGTTAGATTCCCATTAACGTCTTTTCAAGTAAAATATCCAAATATGAAACAGATGTGTCAGACTCTGTGGTATCTTTTATCTCAAGCTCACCAGGATACATCGTATCGACATAAGAATGAAAATAGCCATTGTTAATTGACAATACATCGTCGATATATCTAAATGTCGAGTTGAAGGCCACAGCAAGTGTTTTCTTCTTTTCACATACAAGATTTTGGACAAATTCTGCTTCATATGAATACAAAAAAAGGTCTGCTAATAACGGGCACAATTGGTACCCATGGGAATTCCAATAGATTGTTGGAAGACCTGGTCTCCAAAAACCACATAGATATTGTCAATCAGAAACTCAAGCATCTTTTTAATGTCAACTTCAGAGTACTTGTGTGTACAATCAGAATGTTTTTTAACAAAATAATTTTGCAAATGACCAATGACAAGGTAAGTATATTTACTAGTTCCATTTTTATTGAAAAAGCAGCTGTCAATTATATCAAAAAGCCTGGACTTTAATTTATCGTGGGGAATGGTTGTGTATAAAGTAAAAAAGTCATAAGTTTTTAAGCTGTTGATTTTGGTAAAATCTTGCGATTTCAAATTTTCCAAAAGTTCCTTGGAATTTTTAAGTATCCACATCCGATTTACACCACTTCTCGAATATATTGTTGCACAGTACTCTTGAAGTTTCTCCTTCACCACTGTTAATATCTTAGTGAGGAGTAAAGAAAGAGGCTTGGTTGAACATTTACTGGAACCCGCTATGTATCTTTGTTTGTAAGGATTTTTATGAAGTTTTGGAATCCAATATAAATATGGTAATTCAAATTCATTTTGGTTGTTTGGAATATTCAAAATATTCAAAACTGACATATGATTTTGAAGAATTTCTTCCTTAGAAAGGGAACTACTAGTATAAGTTGGATTACCACTTGTAGAATTAAATCCAAGTTCCTCTACAATACATTTAATATAATAAGCCTTACAAACAAAGACAATGTTGTTACCTGCTTTGTCAGCAGGGACCAGTATGTACTGATCATGTAATCTATCTAATTCTTTTTTCACTTCTGGATTATTGAATACAGAAGGATAGATGGTTCTCATATTGCCCTTCAATCTTTTAATGCGTGATTTTAACATACATCTGATACATTTAAGGAAGAGATTGCAAGGGTACATGAAAAAAATCCGCTCTATGAATTTTTCTCATTTTTACATATAATTTGCCTTACGTTAATGGTATCATAATATGAAAATTTTAACCATGGTCATCAGGGTTAAAAGGAAGATATGGTTGCCATGGTAACCACCGTTTTTCAATATTTTGATATTTATGTAGTGAATTTTTAATTATGCCATACAGGTATCAAAATTGAAACAAATTAAATAATTTTCACCAGATATTAAATAATATGCTTTATATTCATCGGAAATAAAAATTGTATCGGAAACTATTGATAGATGTATTAATGCCACAGTTGCTGTGGGGAGTAGTCATTGTAAATGTTCAGTAATATTTTCACCCCAAGAGCAGTTTTCAACGTCTTGACAAAAAATTGCCCAATGAATTTTCCTAAAATTAATACATTTTGTAACAATTATTATAAGTGACTTACGGTTAAAATATGAAGTGGGGTCATCACATTCTTTTTTAAGCTACATGAATTTCAATACCCCCCCCCCCTTCCTAAAATATTAAAAGATTTCATAAATTTTAATCTGATGGTTTGTTGCTGAACCTTTAATATGCATAATCTGTTAAAAACTATAGAAAATATGTATAGATTAATAAATATTTTTTCCTGAAAATCTTGTAGTGGTTGCTCATTTTATACGTAGAGCAGAATGATATAAGTATAATGTACACAAAAAACAACAATATGCATATTTTTTTTTTTATTTCCCTATCTCCGAAATATTCATTCCGTTAATATATAATAAATACGTAGATGTATATACATTCTAAACCAGTGCACAGTGGTCTAAGGGCCAAATTGTTCATGCTCTGAACACTCATCGAGTTCTCTGCACTGTGACTTGGAATCGGAAAGGGGGGGGGGGAGGGGGGGGGGGGGAGTCACTTGAACACATTAAATGAATAGGTTATTTCAGAGAACTTGTACCTGCAATATATACCGTATATAAAAATCCTAACTATTATCTTATTTGACAAAGTTTATGATTTGCTATTTAATATTTACATTTTGCAAATATTTTTTCCTTCAGATTCATTGCAAGTTAGAAAATAATTCATTTTTTCATGAACAAGGTAAGCCTACATATCTCCATTGTGACGTCATAATGCCACACTTGACGTCAAAACTATAGTGCAAACTGTTTTGTTTCAATGACATTTATAAATTTGCGCTTCATGCTCACGCGGTTCATTAAATATGCTGAGGTGAAACGTCTTTTTTATGTCCTCGTGAATTTTAAAAAATCAAATTCATTTTTCAAATATATTCCCGTGAGCATGAAGAGTTGAAATGTTTTTGTTTTTTTTTTTATAAATGTAATATGCTCAAAATAATTTTCTCTCTCTGGTATACCTGGTACCTCCGTAGTACCTCGATTGTCAGAATTAACCTCTCTTATAGTTTCGTCTGTCATTCTTACACGTGTATTTTTTGCTAGATTTGTGAAAACTTGCAAAAAGAAACTTTTTTTCTGTCAGAAGAAGTGTGTTAAATTTCAATTTTTTAGAAAATACGACGAATAAAACATTTTACCACAACAATTAAATGTTTACGCAATAATGTGCCGACGATTCAATGTTTGCATGGTCGATGTAAGAGTTGAAATGCTAGAGAAGATCTTACAGAGGAAAACAATTTCCTCTGCGATATTTTTAAAAATACGTTCATGTCCAGCATGCGGCCTCAAACTGGTCTATATACACGTATATATGAAAATCGCATTCATTTATCTGTCGATCCATATAGGCCTATATTCATTATAATCACTGAGAAAATCACGCCGTCTGAAGCTTCTAGGAAATGAATATCGATTCATAGATGTAGATCCTATAGGAAAGAAACCGATCTCAAATAAAATTCTAATATTTTAAATAAAACTAGAGGACATAAAGATTCAGATATGAATTGAATTTATTCATGAAATAGATTTCAGTGTTCAGAACTACGACAAAAGATAGACGTGCCGAAACGAAAAAAAAAACACAGGGATAAAAAAAAGTCTGCGTCGATGCTCACCAACACTCTGCAACATCACATCTTTATATTATTCTTTCTCTGCTTTAAAAATATTGCCACGAAGATCTTTTGTCATGGGCGTAATCATAATCACGCTCCTTATTCAGCTGTTATTCCGGAAATGGTTACCGTAAATCTTCTTTTTTTAAACATCACATGAGTCGATCACGTGACGCCTTGCAATCGCTTCCTTAATCCATTCTGACAAAGTGTCAAGGTCTTCTTTTTCATGTCTGGCCCATCGCCTGGCATAGTCCTCTACAGAATCCATAATATTTATGAAATTCCGACGCCAGTTGAAGGATCGGGGTTCCCCAAATTTAGGACCTTTTAAAATTAGTGATCTAAGTCCTCATTATTAACTATATTAACGTCACCAGTAATAACGTGTCCAGCAGGACTATAGTTATAGGGCGAAGAAGAACATGAACACGATGGAGGATTATGTTTCAGATATTCGATATCCAGGCCCTGTAAAGTTTTCTTGTAATTAAAAAGTTTGGAAGCAATGGTCGATGTATATTTGTAGGAAATACAAGGTGTAGTCTTTAACTTGAAATATGGTGGAATACAAGACTGGTCCCTTTTGTGATTAAGAATATTACTTATATTAACCGCGTCAATTCCTTTGTTGGCATATTAAAGTTTAAGGAAAAAACGGATTGTTTTAGCTGCATTTTCTTCAGTAAAACGCGGGGGTATAAAAAGCCTATGATTTGCAATATCCATAATCACAGATCTGAGCCTATATTCTGGTGTTGAGGAATCAAAAAATGGACTTTCCTTGACCTTTTCAAGAAGACTATTTAAAAGTGTCCAAAATATGCCTCTAAAACAATTTGAAAATGAATACCTTTAAAATTCTAAAAATAGGTCACTGTGACCTACTTTTTAATAAATCTGTTCTAAGGACCCTAGGTGCATATATATTACAAGGTTTGATGATTCGAAACCTCTTAGTATCTGAAATAATGACCTTTAATGTTTAGAAAATGATTAGCCATAAAATTCAGAAAGTAGGTCATGGTGACCTACTTTTTGATTGACAGACTTCAAGGTCCCATGATGCATAAACTGACAAGTTTTGATGATCATAGGCTTCAAAGTATCCAAGTTATGCATCAAAATTAAAATGAAAATGAATACCTGCAAAATTCAAAAAGTATGTTTATGGCTCATGTTGTAATAAACATTATACAAACAACTTTTCAAGCTAAGTAATTCCGAGTATGATTTGCCTCAGAAAATTATACAAGCTGCATCATTGCATGTGGAATTATCTGCCAGATACTACTAAGGAAAGGTATAAAATTGCCATCCATATGATTGTCAGTTGTTCACACGTGATTAATTATCGGCAGGTACCTAATGTATACCGAAGGTTTGAAAATTCATGATCATTATTCAGTTAGTAAGGATAATTTCAACATACCTGTTGATTTTTTTAAAGATTAATTTTAAAATAAGAACAGAAAAAAACTATGGAAAGGTACTTCATTTATCATTTGCAAAAAGATTATCTCCATGCATACCTAAACTATCTACATGTATATGCCTATCGCTTACGTCATTAATAAATTTGTTTGTACTTAAGTGAAAAGTAAATACATGTAATTAGAACATTTCTCAGCAAAATTTCTGTCTTTTGATCACGAAATGTATATTTTGATAAACATTATTGATTTTTTTTCTGTTTTTGTGTCTTTGTTCAGTGTCCAATTCTAAGGCCACTTATGTCTATTTAAAAGTCTGAAGCAACATGGTACACAATATTTTGTTTATTCATATTATGTGTTTGATATTTTATTAATTCAATAGTTTGATATTTTATAGAGCTTTATCATGTGTACACAACTTAGACCGGTCTGGCATGATGACTACCCCTTCACAACACAGGTAAACAATAGAAAACCCTAGCTAAGAGGCCGTTTGTAGTTTTTCACACCTCTGGCTTCTGGTTGGTATTTTTCACACCTCTGGCTTCTGGTTGGTATTTTTCACACCTCTGGCCAGTCGTTACTAACATTCTGACCAATGACAGTTATAATTCTTGCAATCAAAAAGTGGCCGGTATAATGAGGGAAAATTAGCTATGTTTCTTACATTTTGTTCTTGGAAAAGTGGCCAGTGTCCGGTGTTGACAAATCTGAATCTATACTACCTGAGGATGCTTCCATAATAATATGACTAATCATGGCTTTGCTGTTCCTGAGAGGAAAATTTTTCAAGATTTTTTCTTATATATTCCTATGTAAAACTTTGATCCTCCATTGTGGCCCCCTACCCCTGGGAGTCATGATTTGAACAAACTTTAATCTACTTTACCTAAGGATGCTTCCCTACAAATATGACTAAATATGGCTTTGCTGTTCTTGAGAAGAAGATTTCAAAGATTTTTTCCTATGAAAAACTTTGAACCCTATTGTGGCCCCACCTTACATGGGGATCATGATTTGAACAAACTTTTGGGTTAATCTACAGTATGCAAGTTTCAACTTTTTTGGCCCAGTGGTTCTTGAGAAGATTTTCAAAAGATACCACCAAATTTTCATCATTTCTTAATTATCTCCTCTAGGAAGTGGGAGTGGCCCTTCATTTGAATGAACTTGAATCCCCTTTATCCAAGGATACCAAGTACTTTGTGCCAAGTTAGTTGAAATTGGCCCAGTGGTTCTGGAGAAGAAGATAAAAATCTGAAAAGTTTATGACGACAACAGACAATGGACAAATTTCAATAAGAAAAGCTCAGTTGAGCCTTCTTGGCTAAGTTGAACTAAAAATCTACACTTCCTCAGAAAGCCTCCACATACTGTAAACCAACTATTATTTGCGTCAACTTTTATTCGCGATTCGTCAGTTTGAAATCAATCCATGGCAATTAATTTTCATGACTGAGGAAACATTCTCTACAAATACAAAGCAAAATAAATGGTTCGCGGCGATTAATATTCACGAGTTAAAGTGGGTCGCGAAACTTGCGTAAATTTTTCGCACACGAATAAAAGCTGGTTTACATTAAGTTTTAACTTTCCTGCCCCAGTGGTTCTTGAGAAGTTTTTTTAATGATCCCACCCTATTTTTGTCTTCTCATGATTACCTCCCCTTGTAATAGGACTCGGCTCTTCATTTGAAGAATTTAAACTCCCCTTCACCCAAGGATACTTTGTACCAATTTTGGTTAAAATTGGTTCAGTGGTTCTTGAGAAGACGTTGAAAATGTGAAAAATTTACAGACAGACTGATGGACAGACAGACAGACGGATAATGGACAACATGTGATCAGAAATGCTCACTTGAGCTTTCAGCTCAGGTGAGCTAAAAATTGGTGAAATTTAAACCAGAGGGTTATTACAGCATAACCATTTAACATCAAACTTGAGGATACATTAAATGTTTAATTGAAATCGGAAGAATTATCTCCCTAACTGTGTTGTACATCTATCAATCCTTTCTGGTTCAATAGTACCTGAGAAGATTTTCAAATGATTTCTATTTCTTAATGGTTTCTTCTTGGAAGAGGGTTTGGACTTCCCTTCACCCAAGACTGCCTTGCAAGTTTGGTCGAAATTTTCCAAGGGGCTCAAGAAAAGGTTGAAAATGTGAAAGGATTTTAGACAGACTGACAGAACAGACACACTTCAATCAGAAAAGCTCACTTGACCATTTGGCTGTGCAGATAACCTAAAAACACATGAGAAACTGAAACACTTAAATTTATTTTGAAATACTGTACTTAGATAAAGTATCATTGCATGCTCAAGTGAAATAATTTACAATATCTATGTATGCAGACTAGTGTTCTCTGCAAGCATTATGCATGATTACCTTAAAAGCTACAAGTGTAACTGAATGAGATCTATCCAACTCATACTCCTTTTTTTTTTTGATTTTTACAAATACCTACATTAATTTAGTATTCATGCATGGTTATTCCTTTTACTAAAAGTTATACATTTTTGTTGAAAATTTTCCTTGTACCTCATGTCAGTAACCTTTACTGATGAATGAGCAGTAAATCACACCTAACATTGATTTGTTGTATGGTTCTTTTCTATTAACCATAGATTTCTACATAATTGCTCATGGAATATAACCCTTCTTGAATGAAGTGTTACTTAATAATTCATTGACCCAACTAATATGTAATGACTAATCAGTTGTTAAAAAGTGAGCTCCATATTTTAGCAGCTTTGGCACAGACTCCAATTCACTAATTCATGAATACTGTTAATAAATCATTAATTAATACAATACATAGTGTGGATGTCTGTAGTACTTATTTATGATTATGCCAAAAACTCAAATACCTGCACTAAATTTTGAATACATCAATTTAAGTATTAACCTACAGTATTCTACCCTGATCATTGAATCAAAATTTCTCTGAGAAATCATTGATTCTTTGACTATGAGATCAATTGTTGATTAATAAGCAACATTTTTCATTTGTTATCAAGAGGCCCATGGGTTGCAAAACTCATCTGAGTAACTTTTTCTTCAGAAGATTTTTAGAAAAGATTTTTTATATCCCCTTGAAAAATTGTGACCCATATTTAATATTTAGTCCCTTAATTAACTCTTAAGTGGTCTCTAAATCAACACAACATGGAGATGCTCAAAAATCAATATGACTAACATGGCCTTGCTCATCAAAAGAAAAATTGTGACCCATATTTTATATTCAGTCCCACCTTAACTCTTAAGTGGTCTCTAAATCAACACAACATGGAGATGCTTAAAAATCAATATAACTAACATGGCCTTGCTCATCAAAAAAAAAATTCTTATCCTCTATACAAGTGTAAAATTCAATCCTGATTTCAGCAAAACTCTACCCCGACTCCATAAAAAACAAGAAGTCTGTGAGCCAGTGCTCACTAATAATACCCCACTCTGATGTGAATACACAAGTTCAGTTATGGACAGACACAGTGATAATCAGGAAATTGACATCAGATTTGTACAAAAATGAATCCTAACATATAGCATGCCTAAACAAAGAGTGTGTTAAAATTTCAAGCATCTGCGATGAGAAGTTGCTGAAAAAACTGCCACCCAAATTTGTTATGTATGGTACGGACAGATGCACGGATAAACAGGAAGTTGACATCGGATTCATACAAAAATGATTCCCACTGTATGGCATGCCTAAACAAAGGTTGTGCTAAAATTTCAAGCATCTGTGATGAGTAGTTGTTGAGAAAACTGCAAACCAAAATTTGTTATGTATGATATGAACAAATGCACGGATAAACAGGAAGTTGACATCAGATTCATACAAAAATGAATCCCACTATATGGCATGCTTAAACAAAGGGTGTGCTAAAATTTCAAGCATATGCGATGAGTAGTTGCTCAGAAAACGGCGACCAAAATTTGTTATGTATTCTATGGACAGACCCGCGGATCAACAGGAAGTTGACATCAGATTCGTACAAAAATGAATCCCACCATATGGCATACCTAAACAAAAAGTGAGCTAAAATTTCAAGCATCTGTGATGAGTAGTTGCTGAGAAAACTGCAACAAAAGTTTGTTATGTATTGACCTCCTTTGCCACGCGCTATCGAGGGAGGTGTTACATAATTGTAAACACACAAGGTGAATGTAAAAGGCGTGCACTTAATGGCTGTGAATAGTCTATGCTTCAAAGTTATGTTTTATTTTCTCACTATATTGTTTGTTTTTATATGACAAGAAGAAAAGGTTATCTTTTTTTTCCCTTTTTTTTTGTAGACTGGTTTATTCGACTTTGAAAAAAAATGAAATAAAAGGAAACATTGTCAAAAAAATAACTTGGAAATAAAGCACAAAACACTTCAAGAACCTTATTCTAAAGAATATTAGCATCTGATGTAGCCAGGTTTATTATTTATAGCAAGTTTATTTTAGTTACATGCATGAAGAGCTCTCGTTTACTTGCTGAATGAAAACAGTTACCTGTATATGGGTCAAGCTTCTGGCGCATTTAAAACACAAGACTTGAACAAAATAACATTTTCATGAGATCAATAAGATGTTAAAGAACAACTTTTTTAACGACAGCCATTTCGAAATATTTACCGTTTTTGAGTTATAAAGCAAAAACTTTAAAGAGCTCCAGTTCCCTAATTTGAGGGCCAGCCCCTTTTTAGTGGTGTCAAATAATAGGCCTTAAAATTGTGCATAACTTTTATTCTACATGTCTTATCAAAATATTTTTAGTTTTAAAGATAAAAAGGAAAATATGTCTAAATTTTCGCTCTTTTAGGCATTCTAATTTTTGACCCCTATATAGCGCCATTTTGAATACAGAAATCAAAAAACAAACACTGTTGTGCACAACTTCAATCCTTCTTTCATTTAAATTCGGTAGAATTTGTAGTCTCGGAGCCTTTGTCTGGAAATGAAGCCTCCTAAATTTTCATTTAAAGGGAAATAACTCAAAAGTGGAAGTGACTTTTTGAACTGTTTGACAGCATTCTGATAGAGTTTTGTAACGTCTATAAACTCTGCAAATTTGAGCAAAATCCGTTGAGAAATGAGCGAGATATGAGGTCTCAAAGTTGGCATCTAGGAAAAAGAAGAAAAAAACTAGAAACTTGTTGCCATGGCAACAAGAAAGTCTTCCGTCCCTTCTACGTCATGAGAGAAGTTGATTCCTCACTCATAACACTATCTGTATTACTTTGTGCATTCCTTTTAACTCCTTCAGACGAGGGGTGATCAAAAAGTTCGCGAACTAATTGAATAACTTCCATAAAAGAAATGAAATTAGATTTTAGTGTTCATTAATTTTTAAATTGGTCCTCTCCGATTTAAATGTGCATCTGCCACCGTTTTGCCCATGCGTGAATCACGTGATACAGGCGGTCACATGACATGCTCTGAAGCGTTCTGTTCACAGAAGCTAAAAGATTTTTCCGAGTCTTATATTTCTTACCATACAAGTTATTTTTTACTACAATAACAGTCCATTTGTCAGAAATGGCCAAACCTTGGCAATAGGATGGATAAGGAAATTTGTTCCTAGAATGAGCATAGTGACCATCACAATCGGAGTCCTCTGTCTTGGGAGCGTCGTTTTTCCAGTGTAAATAAAGTACGGTCGCCTTCTTTCTATTATATCTTATATGTTTAAAGTCTAAAGTAAACAATATTTTAAGGATTTAATAATTATATTATTGTTAAGATATTTAAGTATTTTTCTAACTGTAACTTAATGAGCTTTCATAACAAATTGCTCAACTAAGGACACATCTCTTCCCCCAGCTTGCTTTCATGGGGCAACAGAATAAACATAATTTTTAACCATCTCCCTTCCTTCATTAAAACAATCAATCTAATTAATGATTGAACTTCTGGCAAGTCTTTTGTCTTAATAAACCTTGTACAAATTATTATATGCTACTGCAAAGGAATTTCCAAGATACTAATTAAACTTTACAGCCATTCGTTGCTCGAGTACGACTGAATCAATCATTTTTTGTCACAAGTCACCTACATATTGACGTCATTTTCACATTGTGACGTCACAAACATGGAGCAAACAATACATAACATCTGCTATTTATAGAACATGTGTATGACTATATGTCTGCTAAATTTCATTCCGATCTGAATTGTGGTTTTCTAAATATAGAGATAGTTCGCGAACTTTTTGATCACCCCTCGTACATGAAGTACTATAAAACGTAAATTGTAAAATATATCGCGTAATTCGAACAGAAAATTATACCAGATATCATTTCAAAGATACAGTATTATATATCATCTGAAAAAAGGTACAAAAAAATCCAGACATTCTGGGGATTGAGTCCAGGTCACCCGCCTGAAAATTGAACACGCTAACCATTACGCTAGTGGGACCATTTCTTGTAAGAGTCTTTATTATCCCTAGTAAAATCATTAAAAAATATTGAGAGACAAAAAAGTTGAAAAATTCGACTTTTTTAATTCGCTTCTGGTAGCGACTGGAACTATTAACGATGCACAAAAAGGCAATTCCGCAAATTTAGAAGTCATGTTCTATCATCTCTAATAAGTCTACAGTTCATATCTTTAGCCCTTCTTTAGAAATGCTGCGGAAAAAAAGTTTGTTTAAAAATCAGGATATTGCCCATAACATAGAACCGGAAGGGAATTTTCCAAAATTCTTTCAAATGTAACAATGGCTTTTTAAAACGCATTATCCCTGAAAGTTTGACGAAAAACCACTGAATAGTTCTTGAGATATGGCGTGCATATTTGTCTTTAAAAATATTAATAATAATTAAAATATTTATTATCAATTTTCAAACTAATTATATATTATGCATTCTGAAAAGAATCTCTATTAACCCTACTAATATCATCAAAATATATTGAAAAACAAAAAAGTTTAAAAATTCCACTTTTTAAATTCGCTTCCAGTAGCGACCGGAAGTAGTGACGACGCACGAAAAGGCGATTCTGGTAATCTAGAAGACATGTTCTATAATCTCTAATAAGTCTCCAGTTCATACCTTTAGTCGTATTTTAGGTTTGCCACGGACAACATTCCATTTAAAAATCAGGAATTTGCCCATAATTTGGAACCGGAAGTGAATTTTCCAAATTTTACTTGTGATGAACAAAGTTCATATAATAACTCATTTTTTGTGAAAGTTTCATTGAAAACTACTGAATAGTTTTTGAGAAATCGCGTGCACAAAATTTTGGTCAAAAAAAAGAATAATAATAAGAAACAGTAGAATCACTATAAGGTCTTCCGTGAAGACGGAAGACCTTAATAAGAAACAGTAGAATCACTATAAGGTCTTCCGTGAAGACGGAAGACCTTAAAAAAGAAAAATAATCTTAACCATCAGAATCAGTAGAAGGTCTTCCGTTGGAACGGAAGACCTTAATAACAATGACAATGATAAAACTTTTCCATCTCCCTCTTTATTTGGTATGGCACAAGTACTCTTTACAAAGACAGACTGTTGGAACAAGTCCTATGACGGCATTTAGTATTCACAGAGTTACCTGAGATAAGAAATGTGGTGTATTAATAGAATCATTCATTACTATGAGTGTGGGATAGTGAAATTCCACCGAGGGGACAAGATTCACGAACTAGGAAGAGGCTTTGCCGAGTCCTAGACAGTGAATCTTGGCCCTGAGGTGGAATTTCATTATCCCACAAGAGTATGTAATGAATGATAATTTTTCTCGTATTATTTTATCCAAAATAAGGGCATGCCATCACCATTGAAAAATTTATATTTCTAATTTAGCATCCAATTAAAAATCTGAATACGCCATCAAAGAAATCGTACATGAAAATTGTTTACACTTTTAAACTCAGAAAATAAATTTCAGTCCTCTTAAATCATTCTGAATTATATAAACTGGATTTAATAAAAAAACAACAAAAAACGATAGCATAACATTTTAGAAGAATCTTTCCGCGACCTACAAATAGTGCCATTTAGAAAGTAAAAATATGACAATCTTTTGAATGAAAATAAATTTGATTAAATAAATTAAACAACAACATTTTAAGAATAAGTTTTTTTTTTTTTTTCAGAAATTGTTAGAAGTATTATATAAGAAGAAATGTTTATGTTACCGTTCGCAGTGTAGTAAGACAGTGTAAGGGCTGGTACACACGATATGGCTTGCCTTATAAGTCATAAAACTTAAGTTTTTGCCTTACCGTGTGTACACCCTTAGTACACAGTTTTTTGAGCCTTACAAGTCTGACTTACAAATAGAACACTGCTCTATTTCTTAATACAAGACTTAGCTGAAATTTTCTTGTATATATTGAAGTGAACACAAAGTATTTTTGAATAAACTAATGAAAATATCCACAAATATTAATGCTTCTGTTCAACCTCTTCCTCTTTTTTTAAGAAGTGTGAATGTACTTGTTGGTATTACTATTACAAAGCCTTAAGTAATCTATTCTTCTATTTCAATGACCGAATGCACTATTTATGGCTGGAAACACTTGGGATTTATGGAAATGTACATTGTATATAATCTTAAGTCTTGCCTTAACGTGTGGACACGAGAGCCTTACGTCCTGCAAAATGTAAGGTTTTAGACTTATAAGGCAAGCCTTACTGTGTGTACCGGCCCTAAGACAGAAAAATCTCACACTGCTGTCTCACACCTGACAGGTCTATCTAACACCGGTGATTATGCGAAAATATAATATTCCACATGCCACAACCCTTGGTTACAATAAACAGATTGAATGTAAGAATTTAAGCATTTTTTTTCAAACTATGAGTGCATGTTTGTCTATCTGCTTTTGCCACATTATTAATGCAAATATACAACCACAGACACCGTTAAATTTTCACTTATTTTTAATCATTTTCTTCTTGAAAGAGGGCATGTCCCTTCATTTGAACAAACCAAATACCAATTTAAAGTTGATAAAAATATTGTGCTTTTTGTATGAAATATAAACTTCCAATGTTTCTCCATACAAAAGATTTGAATCAGACACAAATTTTGCACTTTGTCTACCAAGGACCTTAACTTGCTATGATGACCTTTAGTCAAGGTCAAAACATATCCACAGGTAATAAACAAAACATTTTAATTTGTGTCAAGTTTGAAGTTCACCATGATTACTAAGTAAAGGCCCAAACATGGTTGCGAGGACAGACAGACACAGTTAGGCTGAGGGATGGACCCTTACCAACAGACATTGTGATCCACTCCTAAATACCTCTTTGAACTTATTGGGGGGGGGGGGGCATGCATATGTGGAATTTTCTATTAAAGTCAGAACATAAGCATTGATTTGTAAATTTTTCAAACTTATGATGGAAGTTTTGATGTTTGCAAGCATAGTTTGGGCTTTCAAGAGACAAATGTATAAAAATATTGATCATTATCTTAAACCTTAAAATCAGGAAAACTTTGCAAATTGCACAACTTTGATATGATGTACTGCTCATTATAATCAGGTGAACAGGTTCTCTGCTAGCTTGCTGGTTTGAAAAATTAGAATGGACGACCACAGTGCCACTCATTGAATTTGTATGACTTTTTATTGCCAACCAAAAAGTGCACTGTTTATCTCCACATACAAATCTATGTGTTCTTAAGGTCAAGATCTAGTAAATGACTTTAGACTAACTTTTTGGTGCTAGATCCATTATGACGTCATAATCATTTTCAACTTTCTTTTTCCGTACTTTATGGCTCTAATAAAATTATGTAGAAAATAAAGTATTTTCATGGAATCCAATTTGAAATCATGAGAAAAGTAATCCCGATACCTATATTCAATTTAATACTATTTTAAAGAAGAGACCAAGAACATACAAATTACCATTTTCTGAGAGACTGTAGGCAATCTGGATACAATTCATTGGTCTGAATTGGAAAAAACGCCTGATTCATGACAGGTTTTCTTAATTTTTCATTGAAAATGACAGTTTAAAATATGATTTTTCGTCTTATTTACCTACAAATTATGCCCCGAAACAACTTCTTTGACCAAGCTAAAATCATTAAGCATCATTAAAGGAATTAATTTCTCAAATTTGAGAAATCTGTAGGCACCTTTCATTTACTAGATCTTGACCTTAACATATACTTTTACAATTAGTTCCATGAACTGTATACATGTACAAGTCATGTACTACATAAACACTTTTTCAATGAGTGGCACTGTAGCTTTCGGGTCGTCCATCCAAATTTTTTCAGACCAGTGAGCTACAGATCTGCAACTATTTCTCTGCTAGATGCCGAACACTAAAGATTAGAATCATGCATATTTCAAATATCAACTCCTCACCCTTGGGATTGAATTATGGATCCAGGGCACTTGAATATCACAGTTTTTTAAGGATGCTTTTTGTTCATTAACATCCTGTGAACAGTTTTTTTTCTCTAAAAGTCACAAAAAAGAACACTCTCAAGGATTAAAAATTAAAGTGAGTATTTTTTTTACCTTATAACACAATAAAATACTACTTACCCCTGACAATAAGTCTTATTTCCTCTTCCATTTTGCCCTCTGTATTTTTGGAAATACATTGGACTATGCCTTGATCATGTTTACTGACATTCTGAAAAATAACAAAAGATAAACCTACATATGCCTTACTGCCAATTGCAAGAAAAGTTTACTTTTATGATGTATTTAAAAGATAATGGGTGTTGTGGAAGATTGTGCTTTGTTACAACACACTTTGAAAAATTACGCATTTTGAAAAATTTTTTCAAAGTGCATTAAATTTGGGACCAAGTAAACGCACTTTGAAATTTTTTTTTTCTTTTCAAAATGCGTTAATATCAACCATATTGATGCACTTTGAAAAAAAAAGCTGAATAGCTTGGTCAATATTCTTGCAAATTTTAGGCATAATATATAATTATTTGAACCTGGTTGAATAACTTTTCGGTGATGACGTCACTTCAGGATCTGAGATGTAGACATTTTAAAGATTTTTAGTTTTCGCTCAGAGGTTCTCGTAAATGTAATAAAAGGGAAATGGGTCTTTTAGAAATAGTGGAGGAGTGATTGTTTAATAGCACAATTTCGTTTCTTTTTTTTTTTTAATTTTACCCAAGCTATTGACAAACAAGTTGATGAAACAATGATATCACACTCTTGGTTGAAGTCATCAATTCCCAAGTTTTATGGTCGATACAATGACTGTCAGCAAATACAGCTGACTGATGTTTTTCATACTAATTTTTTCATACACTGAATTGTCTACATATTTTTCTGTTTTTTTTTTCTGATCATGACATGGAGCACATGGCAGGTGTGACTTGTCAGCAGGGGATGCTTACTCCTCCATGGCACCTAACCCCACCTATGATGTTTTTAGAGGTCCATGTTTGCTCTGCTCCTCATTGGTATTGTTTAAATGGACTTGAATACTGTTCGCTATCTACATATTTCATCCAACTGATTCAAAGACGAATGCCACAAATATCTAAATGCTGACAAAAAGGACGTACAAACTTCACGTGCTGATACCCTTGATCTTTGGCATGTGATAATGTTGATCGGTGTTGTGATACTCATAGATGTATCTCAATAACTGTGAAGTGCAGAAAAAAAATTTCATTGTGTTTTTTGCAACTGTAGTGTATTCAAAACATAATTCAGTTCTTTTTGAACTTTTTACAATTTATTAATTATTTTAAGCACTGTAATTCATATCCAGAAACTCAATACCTTTGCTTTTATATCTTACGCACGCCCATGTTGGGGAGCAGTTCCTGTAACAACTTTTTATAAAATCATAAATGAATAAATATCTGATAACAAATGAAAAACAAATTGAAACATAATAAAAATCATTTAAAAAATTTAGTATAAAGAAAATTTTTAACATCAGTTCTCTGTACGAACCAAAAATACTTGGCCACGCACTATCATGGAATTTTATTTTATCACTAGATATTAGAGAGTGCCCTATATAAGGACTATAGGTGGGTAAATTTTGGACAGTACCTCCTTGGTTTACATGGCAACAACTTTGATATATTTTGTTATGGCAAAACTGACCTGATTGTCATCACCATGTAAAATAATTCCGTGCTTCCTTAATGTAGGAAAGTTATGAACATAACATGGGTTTCATTTTATAGCTAAGTAATGAAAGTTTCTGTGCATCTATAAATTTTATTCAATTTAACCCAAGGTTTTTAATATGATACAGATCAGTTTACATGAATTTGTCATAAAAATGAATACAAAGGTGTCTATTACTTGATATGCATATATAATTTTTTGCAGGCAATTGAAACTTAGAAAAGAGATCTTTTAGTAAGATAGAGCTTAGAGGTTCCGGTCACATGATGAGCTGAGTGTAAGTGTTTTTTTTCCAGCTCCGCTGTTAGTTTCTTAAATTTGTCCTTTCCAGTTTTTGTGAGATTTTTAAAACAGTTAAAAACTGTCCAGTTTGTTAAAAATAACTATAAGTACCTGTAACTATAAGTGTGATTTCCAAACTTCTTATTGTGAAGAAACGGAGATTGTCATTTTTTTCTAGTGTCATTAACCGTGAGTAGTCGCTCACAATGCAGAGAGACAGTAAAAATTTGGAGAGCAGGTTACAGAGAAAAAATCTTCTAAAGGCCACAGGAAAACACCAGATAGGAGGTTAGTGCAATTGAATCTCCAGTCAATTCCTACTTCAGTCAAAAATAGGGTGGTGTCTGGAAAATTGCCGCAAAAAAAAACAAAGAAGTAGCAGTTCTGATTGTGAGTCTACCGTTAGCGTACATGGTGCATTAAGTGAACTCAATCTGATACAAGAAGGCATATCAGATGTAAGGCACACAATGGTTAGTAAAGATGATGTGAAAGAGATTGTTACTTCAATTTTGACCGAATTAAAGTGTGAAATCAAAAAAGAAATCTTCGCCGAGGTTAAAGAGACAATCATGCCTGAAGTTAAGCAAAGCGTGACGAAACAGGTAAAGAAAGAATTCAGTGAAAAGATAGACAGAAAAACAAAGGAGTTTCAAGATCAGACCAAAGAAATCTCAGATGGGTTTAATTTGATTTTGAAACATTGAGAGAAAAATTTCATGAGCAAGCAAAAGAACTCAGAACTCTAAAAGAAAATTTGAAACGCTGTCAATCTTTGACTGAAACAGCAGTTACATTAGCGAATAACAACCAGTAGTATTCACAAAAAGACAATATTAAGTTTACCAAATGGAAGGAGAGTAAAGACGAAAATCTAGGTATAGAACTCTGTGCAATCTTGAAGGAGACCGTAAACGTTGACCTACATCCTTCGGATATACTAGCCATCCACAGAGTGCCAGGAGCTGAAAACGGCGGACCACGGCCAGTTATTGCCAAATTTCGGAACACCACGATGAAAGTGACGGTAATAAAACATCGGTCAAATGAGGAGGTGAAGAGGGTTTTGTGATGCACGACCACGTAACTTCTATGAATCCCCAATTGATAAGGGACTTGAATCAGGATGAACGCATTCAAAGCGCCTGGTATTTTAATGGCAAAGTCTTTGCGTTAGATTATGATGGATATAGACACCAATTTGACATCTTGGACAGTGTGTCTAATAAACTGAAACATCATGATTAGCCTGTTAAACAGCTGGAGCATTGAGTGGTATTTTCCGAACTTTTAAGATCGGGATCAGGAAACAAAAACTGTACTCTTTGTGACTTTGTGATTGGGATTGAGGTGAGAGAGAATGCGAACAGTGAGTGTGACAGTCTGGTATGTGTTGATGTTTATCCACATTTATTTGTGTGTTACTTTATTTCTCTAATAGCTACATATTACAGGCCGTATCCTTCTCTCTGTTTGATAATTATTTTGCCATTTCATATAATATTTAATGTCAGATAGCATAAAAGTTGTTACAGTGAACTGTCAGGGGCTTGCAACACCATCAAAACGGCTCAATGTTTTGAATTTTTACAGAAAAAAGGGATATTCAATTGTATGTTTGCAAGACACCCATTTTACAACAGAAATTGAACCGTATGTAGAAGGACAGTGGGGTTACAAATGTCTATTTAATTCTTTTAAATCAAATGCAAGAGGGGTTGCTATAATGTTTGATAACAACTTCGAATTTAAAATACATAGTGTAAAAAGAGATAATAGTGGTAATTTGCTGGCATTAGACATTACAATTGAAGATAATAGAACTACTATCATAAACATATATGGTCCTAATTCTGATGATCCAGATTTTTATGACATGGTCAGAGAAACTTTTACGGAGTTTGATAATGAATATTTGTTACTTTGTGGTGACTTTAATCTTGCCTTAAACCCCTCTTTAGATACTTTTAATTACTGTGGTGTCAGTAACCCAAAAGCACATGGAAAATTGTTAGAGATTATGGAAGATCTTCAGTTACTTGACAACCCCTTACAGAAATTTCTGATAAATGACTTATAAGTGATTTATTCTTTTACTTATAAGTTGTTTATACTGGACTTATACTTCACTGATACATTTAACTTATAAGTGACTGATTAGTGACTCATTAGGATTTTATATGCATATGAGGTGCTTGACTTATAAGTGACTTATAAGCCAAGTATTAGCCACTTTTGCTTTATGCAAGTATAGTCACTTATAAGTGACTTATAAGTCAAGTATTAGCCCTTTATACTTTATCAAGTATGAGTCACTTATAAGTCACTTATAAGTGAAGTACAGCACTGCCTCTAAGATCTTAATTTAGAACAGAGCTTCAAATCATGCAGGGGTTGCATGATGTTTAAAGTTTTTTTTTTACATATATACATATGCATCTTCACCTAAGATGAAATAATTAAGTTAACATTTTATGGAAAAAAAATCCCTTTCATATGACATTCTTTGATGATGCAAACTTTATGTATTATTTCAGTTCACAAACAAAAATGTTTGACAAAAAGAAATCAATTAAGATTTAATGACCTTGAGGTTTCTTCAAATTTATGAAATCTGAAAGCAACTGAGTCAATTGATTCAAAATTTCAGGCAAAGGAAGTTAAAATAAAAAGATAATGTGAATAGAACCTACTTGTTGAACCTGATGTAAAGGCATACTCAAAATAAATTTGAAATCTCCAACAACATCCTTTCACAGAGACTAACTTAGTTTCAAATTCTTGTTGTTCATCTCTTCAGAGACAAAGTTTCTGATTGGTTAGCTTGAATACCCACAATGCAACTCAAGAGAAGTCTAGTATAGTGTAAAAATTCTAAGTCCACACTTATTCTGGCTAATACCATACTGATCTTCACTTATAAGTGAAGTATAAGTGAAATATTCACTGATATTTGGCTAATCTTCACTTATAAGTGAAGTATTAACAAAATCTGTTCCTCACTTATACTTAATCTGACTTATAGTACACTTATAAGTAAATTTCAAAACTTATAGGTGACTGATAAGTGGCTTATAAGTGAAGTATAAAACACTTATAAGTTTCTATTGGTTTTTTTCTGTAAGGGACTATAGAATTCTAAACCCAGATAAAAAAATATACACTATAAAATCCATTAAAACAAGGCCGCCTTGATTATATTGTTATTTCAGATAGTCTTTCAAATTTGGTTGAAAACTTTGCTATTAAACCTGGTTACAGGTCGAATCACTCTTCAGTTGTAATAGAATTGAATTTAATGCTTTTGAAAGAGGTCGAGGTTTATGGAAATTCAATAATAGCTTATTAACAGATAAAACATATGTTGAAAAAGTAAAGGAAATCATAGAAGAAGTAGTTGCCCAATATTTACGTTTTAAAAAATGATGATAACCAATCTCATGTTTAAAAATCGATGACAGTTTATTTTTTGAAGTCCTTTTGATGGAAATTAGAGGCGTAACAATTTCTTATTCATCATTCAGAAAAAAAGAAAGAATAAATTCAGAAAGATCGATCTTTACTCGAGGAAATTGAAAATATAGAATCAATGACAGAAATTAATTTTGAACTTTTAGAGGAAAAAAAGTTGAGCCTTGAAAATTTGAAAAAAGAAAAATTGCAGGGGCATATTATAAGATCAAGAGTTCGATGGATGGAAGAAGGGGAGAAACCAACAAAGTATTTTTGTAATTTGGAAGCCAGGAATATTTTAAACAAAACTATCAAAAAGGTAGAAGTAGATGGAGATGGTATAATATATAATCAGGCAGAGATCTTGAATCATGTGGAATTATTTTATAAGCATTTAAATACAAGTTCAGATTCTGAACTCTTGGATATTAATTTAGAAGAAATTATACAAGGACAAGACATTCCAAGGTTAGATAAACATACATCTGAGAAACTTGAGTATGATATAAGTGAAAAAGAAATAGCCGAGGTGCTTATAAGAATATGAAAAATAACAAATCTCCAGGTAGTGATGGTTACACGGTTGAATTTTTCAAATTCTTTTGGATGATTTAAAAATTTATTTATTAAAGGCAATTAAGTGTATTTTTATCAATAATGAGCTCCCAATATCACAGAGATTAGGAATAATCTCTTGTATTCCAAAAGGTGATAAACCAAGACAGTTCCTAAGAAATTGGCGCCCAATAACACTTTTAAATGTTTTATATAAAATAATATCAGGATGTCTTGCGTAGAGAATTAAGACAACATTAGATTATTTAATTTCAGATACTCAATCAGGATTTATGAAAAGCAAAGTGGATTTTTATCTGATCAGTTTGATATACAAAGAGGTTGCAGACAAGGCGATCCTGTTTCTCCATATTTATTTAATATATTATGTGCAGAAATTATGGCAATTTTAGTTAAACAGAATAAAGATATAAAAGGTATTGTGGTAGATAATAAAGAACATAAGTTATCCCAGTATGCTGCTGACACTTTTTTTGCTTTAGATGGTTCACAAAAATCTCTTTTTCCTGCTCTTGATACCATAGACTTCTATTCAAAATTTTCAGGATTGAAAATCAATATATCAAAAACTAAAAAAGTATGGATTGGATCAAAAAAGTTTTCTAAGGAAGTTTTCCATCACACGAGGTGGAAATTAGAATGGGGAGCTACAACTTTCAAAATATTAGGAATTCAGTTCTCCGTGGATCTTAAAGACAATGTTGATATTAATTACAATTTACAACTATCTAAAATAAAAGCTTTGATTAAACAATGGAAGCGAAGAATCCTAACTCCAATTGGTCGCATAACTGTTGTTAAGACTCTTATTATGCCCAAGCTTAATCATTTATTTATTTCCTCCTAGAAAAGAGCTTATAGTTGATCTGCAAAAAAATATTTTGGAATTTATCTGGAAGTCCAAATCAGATAAGATTAAGCGATCCCTTGTAACACAAGATTATCTTTCTGGGGGTCTAAAAATGGTCAATATAGATAATTTTATAATTGCTTTAAAATTTTCCTGGATGAAAAGGTTAACTCAAAAACAAAAGCCATGGATAGATATCTTTTTTGCAATGAATGGAAAAGATGTTATTAAGAAGCTATTTCATTTTGGGGATCTGTATATTTTAGAACATCTACTTCCTAAAAACAATGTTTTCTGGCAAGAGGTATTAAAATCATGGCCTGAAGTCATGAAATGTTTAAATAATTGTAAAAATGTAAAAAATAATTTTCTAAATATCCCATTGTGGTACAATTCTAATATCTTGGTTGGAAATCAATATATTTTTATCAAAGTTTGGTATGAGAAAGGTATCAGAGTAATTGGAGATTTTTTAGACAACAATAGAAATTTTTTAAACTATGAGTCTTTACAACAAAGGTTTTGCCTTCCACAAACAGATATGCATGTACATATTATGCAATATAATAGTGTTCTTACTGCAGTATCAAAATACCTGAAATATATGTCTATTGACAAATCTTTAGCCAAAAAATCTTTCAATACACCTATGCCCTTTTACTTTGAATTGTTGCTTCAGTCAGAAAAGTGCACTAAGTCATTGTACTCCATTTTAAATACAAATAGTGTTAAACCTACATCTGCATCAAAATGGATTTCCATTTTGGGTATCTATGGACAGTGTAATTTTGAAATACATGATGCTTTCAAAGTTTGTTTTAAGGTAACAAATGATATAGCTGTTCAGTGGCCGCAGTTTAGAATATTGCATAGGATTCTTCCTGTAAGTTATTATCTTAAAAAAATTAATATTAAAACTACAGATTGCTGTGCCTTTTGTAAGAATGAAAGTGAAACAATACAGCATGTATTTTTATTTTGTAATGATATTTTGCCATTGTGGAGTAGTCTTAGCCAGCATATATACAGAACTACTTCAAAAAGGATTGGATTTAATATTAACAATGTCATATTAGGGGAGATTCCTTTGTCAAAAAATAACAAAATTGTAAACTGTATCATATTATACACAAAACAGTATATCTTTACTTGTTTGATGCAGAAGAAAATGCCAAATTTCAGTGCTCTCATGTGTCATCTAAGAGTCAAATATAATGTTGAAAAATTTGTATCAATCCAAAAGAATAAAATTTTTAATTTTAATTCCATATGGTCTTCATGGAAACCTGTTTTTGATGAGTGACAGTTCAAATTATTTTATTTCTTATTTTTTCTCTCTTCTTTTTTTTTTTTTTTGTTTATCCTTAAATTGTCTTTTAAAAGAATATGTATATTTAATAATTTGGAAAATATATGTACAAGGTTAAAGAGGAAAAAGTGACAAACTGTATTTATTACATGTATTTTTGACTATATAAGAAGTGTGAATAATGGATGTGGATTGTGTGAGTGAGTGAGCATACTGTGTGTGAGTATCTCATGTATGTAAAGATGGTTATTTACCATCACTTTGTTTAA
Source organism: Saccostrea echinata (assembly GCF_033153115.1). Lineage (NCBI taxonomy): Eukaryota > Metazoa > Mollusca > Bivalvia > Ostreida > Ostreidae > Saccostrea > Saccostrea echinata. The sequence continues at coordinate 31,614,204 of NW_026889778.1, forward strand.
TATGAGAAAAATATTAAAAAAAAAAGAAAAAGATAGAGCTTAGATCTAAAAGATGCAAAAAGATTTGAGGTGGGGAAATCAGTTGAAAGTCATATTCCAATCCCCTCAAATTAGAACTTTTCCTAAAATTTAACCTAGAGTTATTTCCCTTTGCTGACTATTTTGCATTGAAGACAAAAATTAAACTGGTGTTATTTCCCTTTGTTGACTCTCCCGTATTGAAGTCTAAAGAAGTTTATAACGTGGCAAAAACAGATGCCAAAAAATAAACATGAAACATTAACAGAAAAATGATGTGTTTTTCAACTTTTTTAAAATGGAATTCAGGTAAGAATGACAGAGCAATTAAGTCATCAATCAATTAATGAAAATAAAGGAGACACTGCTTTCTCAGCATTAAACTGGATTATGATGTATGGATCTTTATTAATAATTAGATTTTTGAAGTCAAATTCACTTTGCAAAATATTGAAACAAAATTTATGAAGTCTGACTTGCATTCCCATTATGTGGGATTCCATGTACCGTAATTTTTGGGGTATATGTCGATGGAGTATATAGGACGAAAGGCTCACTTTTAGCTCTAATTTTTAAAAAATCCATAGATAGGACAAATTCGGAAGATAGGATGAGGCGTTGTTTATCGATTTTCTAGAGATTCTTATGTACTCACTAGATACTACGTATCAGAACATGTGAACTTCTTGGCTTACCCCTAATATTATCGTATTGAGAAAATGGATTTTTTTAGAAAAGCATTTTAATAGTGTTTTATATATAAAAAAAAAAGTTTTTTTAGTCGAAACTTCCTTGAATTCTGCTTTACAGCATATTTTCTCCAACTTGTCTGTTCAATGCCGTCATAGTTTGACTCTGTCGTTAAACAGTATCCATAAATACGGTAGTATATGACAGCTATAAATTAGGGAAATACCCCAGACCAAACAATAATTATTCCCATTTTTTACATATTTTATATAATTAGGCATTATTTACAATATTAACTTCGATGACCGCCATTTTTATATTTCTTGTATTAGGGATTAGCTTAAACACACAATGACTATTACATGTAATAGTGAGCAATTGAAATTAATTGTATTTTCATGCTATAATTTGGCCTGTGATATTGTTGTAAAAATAAATTTAATTAAGAGTACATTTGCAATTCAACAGTCATCATGAATTTCACAGCTTTGTATGTTCAATGATGTGTAGCACTAATACCCCAATTATGGCACGTGCTGTTAATCATGCCCCGCAGGTGGTCAAACCAACACAGGTGTCAACACCTTTTTGTACACAGTGCATATCCCTTTATCTGTCAGACAAATAAAATTAAAACAGAAGCCAATCTTAAATAAATCAGTGTACCTCTTGGATACGAGGAAGATAAGTGCTTTTTATTAGTTAATTAGATATGAAATATATTTATGACTAGCGGTATATTTGATAAATAAATTTGGGAATAACTGGCAACAATTTATTTCATGCATTTTACATTTAAAAAAAATATCACAAGACAATGAAAAAATATTTACTAGGTAGACTACTTCAATTCATCGATACACATAAATGGTATAAAAAAAAGATGACGATTATTTACCAAATTGCGATTGTGAAAACTTCTCCGTATTCTAAATTTTGATACTGTTGCAGTTTTATTTTTAGTGAACTTCCAACTTCACAAGATGGAGACAGATAGCATGTTGTAAAATATACTTTGATGAAACATTATTTGTGAGATGATTAAATAATTTTTTTTTGATACATCGATGGATATTTAAGGGAACTTAATTTGCAAGAAATCAATGGAATATATATTTATTTCTTTATTGTGTATTTTTTTTTCTCGGTAAAATAATTTAAAAAGTTACAAAAATTGTACAGATTTGTTCTGAAATTGACGTAAATTTTACGGATTTGGGGTCATTTTTCGTAAACTTGAGCCTTAGAAAGGTATTCTTTAAATAGGACGACCCCAAAGGTTTTGATTAAAAAAGTATCGACCTATCTTCCAAAAATTACGGTACTCTAAAACCCATGAGAAAAATGCAAGATGCAATTGGAGGAAAACAACAGGCAGAAGATATGGCAGTCAGTGGGAATTAATGGTTAGAACTACCCTAGGAACAGGTATAAATTTTGATGTTTTCAAATATTTGTTTTGTATAAAAACTACATGTAAGAAGCTTTTTCAAATAAATTGACATAATGTTTAAATTAAATATTCTTTTTTTTTATATATATATATATATGATAGACTTAATTGGTCTATATATTCAAAGATCACCATGTTAGCAGGACATTCCAGATACATATCTTTAATATTAATATATTTGCATTATAGGAATTTGTGCTTGCTTCAGAAAGCAACTTACTTTGGCAAATCATAACTACAAAGTTTATCAAAAGGAGGAGACTGTTATAGAAGATGCAAGTTTTGTATGTAATGAAATATACACACAAGGCAATATAAACTAGAAATATTGTCCATAGGACATGAGTGCCCCATCGAGTGTATATTAGTAATGCAACATGAAAATTTGTATTAGTGTATGAAATTTGATGAGAATATCTTGAACAGTTTCTTTAAAATTGAAATTGAAATCTAAAAGATTGGATATAGATGATAAATTCTCACCAAATTATGTATGAGTGCATAAACTTTCATAAATATATCCTAAATGGTTTCTTTGAAATTAAGCAAAATACAAATCTAAGAAAAACGAGGTCAAGGTCACAGGAAAGTTCAAGGTCAAATGTTTTTGATGCAGTTGAATACTTCTCACAAATACGTATCAGCATATTTAAGTTTGATAAAAACATTTTGAATGGTTAATTTAAAACTGAGCTAAACACTTATTTAAAATAAATGAAGTTAAGGTCAAAGGAAAGGTCAAGGTCAAAAAATGTTGATGCAGTTGAAAAACTTACATCAGTATGTATTAGTATATCAAGTTTGATAAAAATATTATGAATGTTTTCTTTAAAGTTAAGTTAAACACAAATTGAGAAAAGTGAGGTCAAGTTCAAAGGAAAGGTAAAGGTCAAGAAATATTTATGCAGTTGAATAGCCTTCATCAGTATGTATCAGCATATGAAGTTTGACACTAATTTAAGAAAAGTGAGGTCAAGGTCAAAGGAATGGTCAAGGTCAAAAAATGTTGATGCAGTTGAATAGCTCTCATCAGTATGTATCAACATATGAAGTTTGATAACACTGTATTGAATGGTATCTTTAAAACTGAGCTAAACACTAATTTAAGAAAAGTGAGGTCAAGGTCAAAGAAAAGGCCAAGTTCAAAAAATATTGATGCAGTTGAATAGCTCTCAGTATGTATAAGCATATGAAGTTTGATAAAAATATCTTTAATGATTTCATTAAAACTGAGCTAAACACTAATTTAAGAAAAGTGAGGTCAAGGTGAATTTTTTGTTTAATATTACAATTGTCTGGATATGAAAATGAATAGCATTTTTCATTTTTTAATGACAACTACCACAATGAATTTATCAAATCTTTTATAAAAGTCATGATTTTGACAGATCCTTGGGGTGTAGTAATTATGAAAAGATCGAAATACAAATTGGTTGTTGATTATACTTCTATGTATTGTTACATTTTAGGACTGTGATACGGGAGCATCACTTATGAAAGGTTGCATTCAAATAGTACATTGATGAAGTATATCTGGGCAACTGTAAGTGCACTATAATTTAATTAATTCATGGGGGGGGGGGGTTCCCATCCCCAAGCACCTGTGATATAAAGCCTGCTTTTTTAAGTACACATGCAGGAATTTGGAGGCAAATTATTTGAAGGTGTAAATACTAACTACTAGCTTAGAATTATATACATTTTAATAAAAATATAAAAATAGATATGTTTATATATGTGTATTTATTCCAGGGGGAAAAGATGAAAATGATTATTTCAAGTATCACTTTTCAAACCCATTTAAAATTCCTCTTGACTGGTCAGACACAACGCCACATAATGGTCAACCTCTGATGTAAAGAGAAATCATGGTAACATAAAGGCTAGCTGTTTCTATTGTCTATAAAATTGCTATATAACAGCTATTTTCTGCATTTTGTTTATCTCTAAATACACATTTTGGATAATGTTTAGATGTAGATTCTTGCTTGATTGATAATTTGAAAAAAAAACCAACTGTTTTTCAAAGTAACTCTGAAATTTATATATATATATATATATATATATATATATATATATATATATATGGGGCATTTGAAAAGTTCTGAGAACTGCTTGCTAAAATATTAACCATTTCACGGAAGTTAATAAGTTTTATACCATTGAAAAGAGCTGAAAAATTTGCACTTATATTAACATAATTTTCTTACATTTATGACGACATAATAACTCCAAAAATGACGTCAGAATCTCGAATGTTTGGCATACTGAAAAGTCGTGTTTTTTGTCCACATGAGAGGAATTGAAAAAGTGCTGTAAAAGGCTTATTTGAAATGATATTTAAAAGAAAATTTGCATGGAGGTAGAGTAAGACTGTAAGAATGGGACGGTAAATCAGCAATTCCATATTTTATTTTTTTTGCTTGATTAATAAGCACGGTAATGTTATCATAGGCGTTCATAAAAGATTTTTATTTATATGACATAGCTGGATTTTCAGTCAATTATTTAGCTCTCCACTATATTAAATAAAAGATATTCTATATAAAACTAATGTGTAACAATGCTGCTTCCCAAAATTATCTGACAAGCAGAAAAAGCTAACTTACTGTCCAAATCCTGGAATTTGCCAGTGTTAGACCTTACAACATCAAAAAGTGTGGGGTGGTGGGGGGAGGGGGAACCAGAATCTAAAGGAAAATTTACTATAGCAAAATACTATACTGTACAGCCCCCTCGCGTTCTACAGGCCTGAAGGGAGCAATTATGCAGTGTTTTCAAAAAGATTTTCAATAGAAGGAAATATATTTGGAACAGCAGGAAACCAATCTCGGCGAGGGGTCTGGGGGCTGCCTCAGGTCCCCAGTGGGTCTAGGGCAGAGCCCTGGTAGGGGGCCCAGGGAGGCGAAGCCCCCCGACTGAAAATGAAAACTGGCATTTTTGACTCATTTTCCTTACCTCTCGATCAGGCCAATAAATTTTTCACATTTCTGTCACTATATTCCAAATTTTACCAATTAAAGCCATTTAGAAAACAATTTGTACCCTTTCACTGATTTGTTATACGGACTTTTGACAGACCGAGTTTTTCCCCTGAAAACTAGCTTATCTATAAAAACATTAAGAAAACTTAAGTATGAAATTCTAGCACAGAAAATTGTTTGTGCTAGAATTTCATTTCATACTGAAAATGCTGCATAATTAGTCCCTTTCACATTAACTGGTCAGGAGAATTATTCAAAATTAAGGAATTAAAAATTTAAAAACTTTTTAACACGTAGTGACGTACAAAAACCCCCAAAATTGAAATATTCTGCAATCTGTAATCTGCAGACTAAAATATCATAAATCTTTAATTTATTTACTATTTTGTAAAGATTGTCAGAACGAAATAATTAAGATATAAATATTTGCTGTTGTAATAATCTTGACCTATCTTGTGGAGTGACAGTGAATGTTAAAAAAAAACAACATATTTTCCTGTTCGATGTTTTAGGCCGTAGATACCTGACGCTTGCGTCAATGAAGCCTCAAATTCCCAATAATCTTGATCGTATCCTGTATAGCTAAAGTTAAATCCCGATCGTTGAGTTGTGAATTTTATATGAGGTTGGAATTATTCGTTAAAAATTTATTCTTCAAACTTTACTCTCGCAAGTTGTAGCCTTGAATTGCCTTGTTCAGTAGTTGAAGTACGTATTGGATTAAATCAAACTTCTATGAAAAAGAGCGCACTCAAAGGAAGTTACTCTAGAACATGTAGATAGTCGCGATAAAGTCTACGGATTTCGCGTACCAACCCCGAAAAATCCCAATTACGGAAATTTCATAGCTGGCAAAATTTCTCGTACAGGCGGTTAATTTTGCCAGTTGCCGGCTCTTATTGAAAACACTGTTATGATTTTTCCATCGAAAATAATTTTCTCATACAATATGATAGTCTTTTTATAGTGATTTGGTACAGTACCGACCAGACACAACCTAACACCAGAGTGAACCCAAAGCGCACCCCGGGTTCATTTTCTGGGTTCGCTCGGGGTCCGCTACGGGTCCGCTTTCAGAAATTTTGGGTGCGCTCTGGGTTCGCTCTGCGTTCGCTCGGGGTCAGCTCTGGGTCCGCTAGAGCGAACCCAGCGTTCGCTTTCTGGGTTCGCTTTACGCACTCATGCGCGAAGCGGACCCCGCTTTAATCTTGCCGCCAGTAAGCTCCGCCCCTTGTTTATTCCAAATACAGCAGTGAAATCGATCATTGTTGTTTTTTTGGCGATCGATACATGTGGATGTACAGTGTCTGCAATGTTATTGTTCACAACATACACGAACGATCACGTTTTACACAAAATAGTTAAAAATATTTAGGAGTGGATATTTAAACAAAAAACAACAACTTATTAATAGATATTTTAGATTAAAAATATTTACTGCTGCAATTAATCGACTTTGGAAAACTTTTGATACGTAAAAATGTAATTTATCATCGAATGCGGCATGTTTTATCACATAATATAGGTTGACTGTGAGTTTTGATTCAATTGGATTTTATAATATGCAGTATCGGGGTAAAAATTTTTTTACAAGTGGCCTAAATAATGAATGAATACTTATATCCATCTTTCCATTTATGAATTTCAAAAATCAGCATTTTTTTTTTTAAATTCAATCATCTGCAGAAATTAAAATACATGTAATAATAAGTACCAGGGATAAAAAGTAACCCCGACAATCATGTCGTGTACATTTGTCGACTAATTATTTATGTAAGTATTGGGAATTAATAATTTTTTTGTAAAATTGTACATTTCTGATGTATTGATATAAAAATATCATGACCACAAAAAGCAGTTAACGGGGCCCATCATCAGAGAAAAAAAATCGTTAAACATCTTAAATATGCTTTATCATTTAAAGTTACGCTGTTTTAAAAGAATACAATACTGTACGACTTATTATATTGCTTATTAACTACCGATAATTAGTTCGTTCAATAATGTACATGTAAATTGCGCGTTGTTTTTTTTTTTTTTTTTTCTTTTTATTTCAGTTAATAAAAAAACCCAACAACAACAACACGGTAAATCAAGCTTTACATTATTTTTTTGTAAAAGATAAATCAAAATAATACCATAGTAGTTTACGATTGGACATGCTGTACATGTACATTTATGCTGTTCTTTATTTATTTATTTTTTTTTTTGTTGTTGTCTTTTTTACTTTTTTTCCAACTAAGAAGATTAATAATTTTGATGTTGATCTGGATTTAAACAAAAATGTAAATTAGAATTATAAAAATAAAATAATTGAATGAAAGCACGTATTTATACATACTCTTGTACAGTATCTTGAGAAAATGAAATGCTATAATTTGTCAAAATGCTTTTTTTTTTCTTTTTCTTTTTTTTAAAGTTACAATTGTGATAACCATTATTTTCTTTTAAACATTAAAGAACTTTTTGTCTGATTAATTTACGCAATATAAATAAATGGATTTTAAAAATAAAAAATAAAGAAAATAAATGTTTAAATATAACATGCTACCTGGATAATTAAAATATAAATATAATTATTTTTTTGATCGTGTTAATAATAATTTCACACTGTACATAAACACGCTTTGCTTGTAGAATGTTTTATTTACATCGAATGACAAACTTTTCGGTTGGTCGGTCGACGCGCTGATTGGTTAACACGTCTTATCGCTAATCCTGATTGACAGCTCAGTTACACAGCACCAAACGCGCGTTCGCTTGCTGGGTTCGCTACAGAATTTGGGGTTCGCTTTCGGCGTTCGCTCTGGGTCCGCTGCAGGTTCGCTCGGGGTCCGCTATAGCGAACCCCAAGTGAACCCGAAGCGAACCCAGGCAGCGAACCCGGGGTGCGCTTTGGGTTCGCTTTCTGTTAGGTTGTGTCTGGTCGATACTGTAAGTATTTAGAAGTATGAAAAAGCCTCTCTTCTTTAATAGGGTGCATTATTTTTTTTTTCAGGCAAACTTCTATCAATGTTTTGATCTATTTTATGTTAATTCAGTTTATTGAGAGAAAGTATAACAATGTCCAGTTATGTAAATACAGGTATATTTGGGTAGGAAAGATAAAGGGCTCGAGCCATATAAAAAGACTCCATATAGAATGAACTATATGTGGTATATATATGCATATTTTTGCCCCCACAAAAGTCATATTTTGAAAATATCTTGAAATGTGCTGAATTGTATATATTGTATGAGAAATCTAAATTAACAAAAAATATTATAGTTTCAAAGTAGGTTATTAGCAATTTTTGTTTCTATGACGTCACAAACTATTCGGATTTTGTGTTGTTTTTCAGAAAGAGGAAAAAATGGACAAAATTTGTTCAATTTTTACTATAAAATTTATAGAGCACAGGCCTGCTCCAGAACAAAATTTACATATTTCATTGATATTATCATTCTACACATTATATCAAAATATTGAGTTGGAGCAGACCTGCACTCGGTGACTTTTACTCAAAATAATGACGTAATATACACCTTTTTCTGTATAATTCATGGAAATTTTGAATTTACGTCATTTTTCTGACGTCATATTTAATATATGGTGTCATGGATTATGAAAATATTCAGTGCTTTGATGTCTTCAGATATCCCCCTGTTTTAGTACATAATTATATATTTTTCTGTCAAAGTTTGATTTTGGGGCAAATATTTGTCATTACTGAATATAGTCCTTTACTCATTCTTTGATTTGGCTCATGAGTGACACATTACCTGGACTTGTTACGGTCCACTACACTTCGTGTTGCCCATGTTTGTATGACTTTACTTGTTTTTCTTCTTGACCTTCCTTGGTTTTATGAGGAGTTTATCGGATGTTCTTTGCATACCAGACAGCTCTATGTCCTTTTCCCCCTGGTCAAGAGAGCAAACTAGGCATTCTAGGTCTAGTTCACAGACAAATTCTCAAGGATGGTCGCCATTTTGATAATGGTGAAACCCCAAGTAGTGGGCACACCGAAGCTCAAGCTCAAAGTAAGAGTGGAGCACGCAAATGGAGACACTCTAGTTCGAGTTCTGGCTCCAGTTCAGATTCATTTCTTCCTGGTCGAGCAATAATTCTAGAGCTTCTTCTCAGAATTCCCATAAGTTGGGCTTGGAATCCATTAAATCCGCCACAGAAGTAGAGAAAACAAAAGTAGCTCTAGACTTAGATGAAGCATCACATCAGAAAGTGTGGAAGTTTATGAAATGTTTGACATTGAAAGCCATGTCAAAGGAGAAAAACTCCACGAGGATTTGAAACAATTTTTCTAAGTACTTTACAAAACTCCCAAGACTAAGATCTTAGACAAGTATACTGTTCCTGATGCAGGTGATCTTTTCAAAGTGAAAAAATTAGATTCCTTTATCAGTCCTTTACTGGAAAAGAAAAACAAACAAGTTGATAAATGTGCCAACAAGGGCACGCAAAATATTCAGTCAAGAATTTTTAAAACAATGGGACCACTTTCCAAATTGTGGAGTATTTTGGAAAGTTTATGTGCTGCTTCTACAGATTCATATGACGATGACAATGTTGATGTTGCTCATTTGTGCTCCCTGTTAGAACAAACTGTTTGCTTACTTGGTCAGAGCAGTGTAGCTGTAGACCTTCACAGAAGAATCAATGCAACTGTAAAAATTACTAGAGATTATAAAAAGGCTAAAGCTATTTTGGATGAGGATTCAAAGGCTTTAGAAACTTGTGGAAGTACACATTTTTGTGATAAATTCATTAAAATCTTAAAAAAGACAGGAAAGAGACACAAGGATGCAGGTGAATTTGCGGATGCCTTTCAACCAGAGAAAAAGAAAAGAAGAAAGTCTTTTTACAATCAACCTGCAACTTCTTATGATATCAAGCAAAGGTTCAGACAGCCCTTTTAAGATGGGCCCTCAGGCAGATTTTCGGATGGCCAAAGACTTGGATACAAGTTTAACCCATTGTGCACGCGATACGACCTCAGTCGTAGTCTACCTTTTCACGCGGGATACTACTGGCATCGTAGTAAACATACCTTCTCATTTGAACGCTTGGAAAGTCTCTATATGAATGCGTTTGAATAAAACTTTTGTAGGAGTAAGATTACTATAGATTTCTACTGCTCATGCGCAATTAAAAATGAAACTAGATACTTATTCATGAGGGAAAATTCCAGAGAGAAACAAAGAAAACCATGCGTTTAAGTTTACACAGAATCAAAATGGCGGCGAGAGAAGCGGAGTTAAGTGAAGGTAGCGATATAGAGGCAGATTATGTAGAGGAAGACGATGAAATGGATCTAGATGGTGGAAATATTGATAGATTAGATCGAGAAGTTCAATTAGGTGACCAAGATGACTGGATTTTAAATTTATTTGAGGAGGATTCGGACGACGACGCAGATTTCCTTGGCTTTCAAAATACGTGGATGAAGGAAGATTTTCAGCCACGTATCCAACAACGCTACAAAAAGGTAGGGGGTGCCACAGTTGAACACCCAGAGGAAGCAGGGGCCGGCCAATATTTTGGACTCATTTGGGACAACGAAATGTGGACCACTCTTGTGCGTGAGACCAACTTATATGCCGAACAGGAGAGAGAGAAAAACCCACCCCCGCCATATGCTGCAAAGTGGACCCCTGTCGATGTATTTGATTTGAAGGCCTTTATAGGCCTGTGCTTTGCCATGGGAATTATGCGTATGCCCTACAAAAATGACTATTGGAGACAGACAAAGTGGCTGTTGACAACATCATTTGGGAGAATTATGCCCAGAGACCGCTTTACGCAAATATGGAGATACCTACATTTACAAAACAACGAGAATCGACCAAATCAACCAGACAAACTTTGGAAGGTACGATGGTTTATTACTTTCTTGAATAATAAATTCCAAGAACTGTATATTCCCTATGGAAATGTCACCATAGATGAAAGTATGATAAAGTACAAGGGGCGTCTGGGATTCCGTCAGTACCTGCCAGCCAAGCCGATAAAATGGGGCATAAAGCTGTGGACCATGGCCGAAAGCGATACTGGATATATGCATGCCTTTCAAGTCTATACTGGCAAAGAATTCGGACAACAAGAGAAAGGACTGGCCTACAGAGTTGTAATGGACTTATGTAGACCAATGTTTGGAAGCAATCTATGTGTTTACATGGACAATTTCTACACAAGTGCCGACCTTTTACGAGATCTTCATATCAGAGGTATATATGCTTGTGGAACTGTATCGGAAAAGCCTACCCAAAGACTTGCTGCCAAAGCAAGTTAAATTACAAAAACACCAATACAAAGTGGCTCAAAATGATGAACTAACATTCTGTATTTGGCAGGACACAAAGGCTGTGCTTGTTCTCTCCAACTTCCATGACCCACTTCATGTCGGCCAAGTAAACCGCAGGACAGGAGCTGATCAAAATGCTGTGGAAGTTCCCAAGCAGCTTGCAGATTACCAAAAGTACATGAAAGGGGTAGATACCTGCGACCAAATGATTGGCTACTATCTGCTACACCACCGATCAAGGAAATGGTGGAGACGGCTGTTCTTCTACCTGATGATGGTGTCAGCCCACAATTCCTATATCATCGTGAAGGACGTACATCCTGAACTAGCCAAGGAACGCTGGCCAAAATTCCAGGACTACATAGAGGATCTGTTGGAGGATCTAATTGGAGACACGCGTGCAAACAGAGAACCTCCCAAAGTTGATTGTGGTGGACGAGCAACAGAGCATTCACTTGAACAGTTGTATGTAAAAAACAAAGTGTGCCGTGAGTGCTCCCTTTCTGGAGTTCCTTGACAAAGGAAAGGTGTCACAAAAATGGGATGCAGACAGTGTAATATACCTGTTCATTTGGCTTGTCAGTCAAAACACATAATGAGAATGTTGCAGCAGTAATGACATGAAAGTGTGAAATTCCGTGAACTCCCATATATGGGAAATTTCTACAGACAATTTAAAGTTTAAAAGTTTTCAAATTATGAAATGTGTTGAGTATTTCTTCAAAATTCAAGTTTGTTCTTCTCAAAATGTTTTCATCATGGACTGTGTATCAAAAAAAAACTCTGGAAACTCCATAACTATCAGGTATGAAGCAGTTGATAATGTTGAATTATTTTGTCAGTTTACCTGGTAATATTCAAACACAAATATCTTTTGTTCTAGTTGGAATATTTTTATTATGTAAAGTGCATCTGAAAGAAAAAGAATTATTGTTAAATATGCTATAAAGATTTTATATGGTTTACATTACAATTTCATGAGAAAAAATGGACTGAATTAAAACATAGATGTTTTCTCAAGTTTTGTTTATTTATTTTGTGAAGATTTATCTACTATTAATGGGTGTTAAATTCCACTTAGCTGTTTGAAAATTATATTGCTGCAGAGAAAAAAGTATAAGCTTTCAGAAAATGTATACTTTTATCTACATTGCTTTAGTAATTAAAGAGCCATTAGCATAATTATCTACTGGCATCTGTCTGCCCAGCTTATCTGGTCAGCAGGAGACTGACCACTCGATATACTGATAAGAGCAGCTGAGTTGGATGCCGTGCACAATGGGTTAACAGAACAAACCAGAATGAAAGAAAAAGTGAGCAAGCTCACATACCCCACGCTCCCCCAAAACTCGACAATACAACATGTACTGAATAGCACAGTGCATTTTAAATACACAGTATAATTCAAAAAGGGGCATTACTTGCAAAAAATCATCACATCAAAACTTCTTGCATATAAGGGCATTCAAATCTTTGCATGTTACAAATTTAATTGGGCTGAAGTTTCTAGATAAATAATGGAATCAAAATTTCTTGGTAATATACAAATCTATACATTATGTCTAAAATACCTACAAAGTTTCAGGAAATTCAGTGCAGGAGTTATGCTGACAAACTGTTATTTAAATTCCTCAGTGATTTCAATTTGTTAATGAGTGTAAGTGCATGTCCAACACATGACAACTTACACAATTAAATAATTGATGGAAACAAAATTATGATGTAGGCATATGAATTTGTTTCTATACTGTACTTATGAAATTATTTAAGGCAAAGCACCAATTTGAAGGGGGGGGGGGGGGGACTATCCAAGATTCAAGATTTTGTGTGTGTGTTAAATCATTAATATTTTGATCTCAAAATCAACAGGGGTCTTTTAAGGTCATAACATATTTCACATAAAATGTCACTAGAAAGGCTGATTCCAGTGTGGATTTCCTTATTACCTAGCTGGAAAGTTTCTTCAATAACAGGCAAAACTCTTAGGGCAAAAATAATGGAATCAGAATTTCCTGGTAATATGCACATCTACACACTGTGTCCTAAATATCTGCAAAAGTTGACGAAATTCTGTGCAGCAGTTTAAAAGGAGTTGCGCTGACAAACTGTAATCATCTCTATATTCAAGATATGGCCAAAAATCTAAGTTGAAAAGTGCCGAAATTCCCAGAAAAATAAAGGAATTGGAATTTCCTGGTAATATGCACATCTACACATTGTGTCCTAAATATCTGCAAAGTTTGATGAAATTCTGTGAAGCGGTTTAGGAGGAGTTGCGCTGACAAAATGAAAGAAAAAGTGAGCAAGCTCACATACCCCACGCTCCCCCAAAACTCAACAATAGAACATGTACTGAATAGCACAGTGCATTTTAAATACACAGTATAATTCAAAAAGGGGCATTACTTGCAAAAAATCATCACATCAAAACTTCTTGCATATAAGGACATTTAAATCTTTGTATGTTACAAATTTAATTGGGCTGAAGTTTCTAGATAAATAATGGAATCAAAATTTCTTGGTAATATACAAATCTATACATTATGTCTGAAATACCTACAAAGTTTCAGGAAATTCAGTGCAGGAGTTATGCTGACAAACTGTTATTTAAATTCCTCAGTGATTTCGATTTGTTAATGAGTGTAAGTCCATGTCCAACACATGACAACTTACACATTTAAATAATTGATGAAAACAAAATTATGATGTAGTCATATGAATTTGTTTTATATACTGTACTTATGAAATTATTTAAGGCACCAATTTGACAGGGGGGGGGGGGAACTATCCAAGATTCAAGATTGTGTGTGTGTTAAATCATTAATATTTTGATCTCAAAATCAATAGGGGTCTTTTAAGGTCATAAAATATTTCACATAAAATGTCATTACAGTGAGGATTTCCTTATTACCTAGCTGGAAAGTTTCTTCAATAATAGGCAAAACTCTTAGGGCAAAAATAATGGAATCAGAATTTCCTGGTAATATGCACATCTACACACTGTGTTCTAAATATCTGCAAAGTTTGACGAAATTCTGTGCAGCGGTTTAAAAGGAGTTGCGCTGACAAACTGTTCATCTCTATATTCAAGATATGGCCAAAAATCTAAGTTGAAAAGTGCCGAAATTCCCAGAAAAAATAATGGAATCGGAATTTCCTGGTAATATGCACATCTACACATTGTGTCCTAAATATCTGCAAAGTTTGAAGAAATTCTGTGCAGCGGTTTAGGAGGAGTTGTGCTGACAAAAAAAAACAGGACTGACGGACTGACTGACTGAATGACGGACAGGTCAAAAACATTATACCCCCCGCAACTAGTTCCGTGGGGTATAAAAACAGGACTGACTGACTGACTGACTGACTGACGGACGGGTCAAAAACATTATACCCCCCGCAACTAGTTGCGTGGGGTATAATTACAGAAAGAAATCTGACAGGTACGGACACTATACCTCAAAAAATAGAAAGGGGAAGAACTCTTACTTATGCAAAAGAAGTGTTAAGCTCATTTTCTGTAACTTATGTTTCTAGCCAGAAACAGAGAGAATTTGGTTCAAAGTCGAAATACAACACTCTTTCTCTTACAGATGCTTGGTTCATGAGAAACTGGAAAAAATTCATGTTAGACGCAGTTCAAGAAATTTCTTTTCTGGGGTTCAAAATAAACTCCGTAAATATGCTTTTCAAGTTACCAGAAGAAAAAGTGAAAAAAATAAAAGGAGAATGCAAACAGGTTCTGAAAAAGAAAGTCTGTCTGTGAGGGAAATGTCCCAGTTGATAGGGAAATTAATTTCAACAATGCAGGCTGTAATTCCAGCCAAAATACACTGTCACTTCATGCAAATGACTCAGATCAAAGGGTTGCTAGGAAACAAACACTACGAGGCACCGATTCCTATATCAAGTGGGGTAAAAACAGAATTAAGATGGTGGATAAACCAATTAGAAATTTCAAACGGGAAATAAATCATAGCCTCAAACCCATCAATGATTATTACATCAGATGCCTCAAACCTAGCATGGGGGGCCACGTACGAAACCCAAAGCAAAGGAAGGTTTTGGTCCCCAGTAGAGAAATCCTATTGCATAAATGCAAAAGAACTCTTGGCAGCTTTTTAGGCACTTCCATCATTTGCAAAATCAAAAACAAATACTGTAAAATGAGAAAATATGGTGCACTACTAATTTTAGCGCCTTTGGTGCAAGGACCCCTGCATGCTAAAAATCATTGTGCACTAACAGATTTCTAAATATTTAATTTTTTTGTGTTCAAATCCATCACTTAAGTACGTAAACCGGAACGCGTGAATACATAATGTCGTAGGGTAGATGTATTTTTTGTATACACACTCGCACTGGTAAACTGAAGTATCGATCGAGAAAGTTCTGCCAAATCATGGATTAATCAGTTAATTAAACTATTGTTAGTTGTTATCCAGTACTTATCATTAGCACCTTCAAAGATAGCTTCTCGCTGTTTCAATCATCTATCGCCTCGAGGTGAATAATGCGATCAAGCATGGTAATAGACCTTTGGGAACAATTAATTATGTTCCTTAATTAATTAGTTCCTTCGATGCATGCATGATTTTAAGAAGAAACTCATCAACGTTTTCTTTTATTAAAATCGACATTGTGCCACTTCCATGTGCTTGTAACACCATGGAAAAATGAATGAATGCTATTGTTTTTGCTTTGTTGAGTGACCACAAAATCAAATACGGGCGTAGATCAAAGAAAAAATATTACATTTATATATTTTGATGACAAGCGCAAGCGCTTATACAATTTTAATAAAAATAGACATAACAGGTGTAGCACACATAAACAGAATGGGCGGAATAAAATCGGAATTACTAATTCATCTAGTAAAGCAAATTTGGGATTGGTGTCAAAGAAATCAAATTTCCCTAATGGCAGAATTTATTCCAGGAACTCTGAACAAAAGAGCAGACTGGGAGTCAAGAAATCAACAAGATTCAGGGGATTGGATGTTAGACAAACAAGTTTTCAATCAAATCATGAACCTATTAATCTAGGGTGGTGCAATATAGACATTTTCGCCTCTCGCCTAAACCTTCAACTTCCTCAATATTTCAGTTGGAAAGCAGACCCTGGGGCCAGAGGGATCAGTGTGTTTCTCCACTCTTGGAAGAAAATGAAGGCTTACATTTTCCCCCCATTCAGTCAGATAAGCAAATGTTTAGGGAATATAAGGGAGGACCAGGTAGAATATGTAGTATTAATAGTACCAGTGTGGCAAGCTAAACCCTGGTATCCTCTTTTTTTAGAAATATTGATTCACAAACCAGTCCTTCTTCCACCATATCCCAGTCTGTTGACATCTCGAACAGGTTTTCCTCTTACATCAAACAAATCCCTTCATCTAGCTGCATGGATGGTTTCAGGGAACACACACACAAACAAGGTCTCTTTCTAGAGAAGCTGCCTCTTTACACTCCCTAGCTTGGAGACAGGGAACTAGAGCAGCTTACAAAAGTGCCTAAGGAGTGGGTTGGCTGGTGTGGTTCAAGGTTATTTGATCCAATTTACACCCCTCTGGAACCTATTTTAGAGTTTTTAACTGTTTTGTACAATGAAAATAAACAGTACAGGACAATTAATACTTACCGATCTGCTATTTCCAAAAATCATGCCCTCGTAGATGGTCAAGGAGTAGGGCAGCATCCTTTAATTATTCCTATGACAGCTATTTTCAATATGAGAACTCCAAAACCAAGATATCAAGTCTTGGGATGTAGACATTTTGCTTAAGTTTATTGATAACTTAGGTGATAACAGAAATCTTTGTCTGAAAAAGTTGTCTTGCAAATTAGTGGCCTGTAACTAGCTCTGACCTCTGCTGGCAGAGCCTCAGAACTCAACCAGTTAAATGTGAATTCCATGTTAGATTCTGGTGATTGCATTTAAATTAAATATCCCAAGCCTACAAAAACTTGCAAGCCAGGGAATCTATTACATCTGATTGCATTCAATGATTTTGAGACAAGTACTTTATGTGTGGTAGAATGTATTAGATATTCTGCCACACTTATTGCCAAGATCAAAGAAATGCTGCAGACATTATTCTCCAATAAATCACGAACTTCATCAAAAAATTACCACATCAAAAACACATATCAAACCTGTACAGTTGAAAAGAATATTTCACTGTAGAATCTAATACTTATTTAGACCATATCAATGTGTCGCCTTCCACAGTCTAAAGAGTAATTATCACCTAAAACAGCTGATAAATGTCGGTTTTTTATTGCTAAGTTGGGCTGTTCCACGGACCTCCCAACAACAATTACATTTCATGATTTTACTGATATAGCAATGAAATAGACAACTGATTTTGTTATTTTACATTCATTAAAATTAATCAATTTATGTTGCAAACAAATTTATGAATAATTAAAGGATATTTTTAACCCAACAAAAGCTCAGTTGTCTGCATTCTATGCAATTGATACGCAGGTAAACAAACAAACTGACCCTCAGGTGTTAAATGGAACAGCGTTATCGCGGCATGGTGACCTAGCTAATTTCTCTATAGAGGAAACGATCAGTCGTATTTTAGAGCTGTTAGTAGAATAGAAATAGTCCTTGTTGCCATGAATGATGCAGGATAACCTCCACTGTCTTGAAATGTTGTTTGAAATATAAAAGCTTACGCCTTGGCTTTTATATTTCAAACAACATTTCTCAACTTCGGAGGTTATCCTGCAACATTCAGGAAAATGCAGACTTTCTTAATTATTTAGAAAGAACAGTTGGTTTTAGAGATGTTTCTAACAACATAGATAGATCCTGGTTGTCACTAAATTATGTTAAACCACATCACCCATTGACAACAAGTGCTATTTCACGATGGTTAAAAACCATACTGGCTGAAGCTGGCATTAATACTGACCAGTTTAAAGCTCACTCCACAAGGTCAGCTTCAGTATCAGAAGCTTATTTAGCAGGAGTTTCTGTTTCTGACATTATGCAACAAGCTCATTGGGCTAAGGAAAGTACCTTTGCCAGGTTTTATTGTAAACAAGTACACAAGTTGAGCTTTCAGCAATCAGTATTAAAAAGATAATACAGGTAAACTTCGGTATCTTGACATCGAATATGTCCACAACCTGGGATATGTCGACAACCGTCCACGGTCCGGCAGTATTTACTATATAAATGATTTGCAAAAACTCTGATATGTCGACCTCGGTAATGTCGACAACCCCGGTTATCTCGACGTATAGTCACAGTCCCAAGAGCAAAATTTACCTGGTATATGTCAACATCGGCAATTTTCTGCTCTATTAAACCTTTCTGTTTTTCAGATAGGGTCGCTCGTCACGCACGGACGACTCCGGTTATCTCGACATTGTCAAAAATTCACACCTTTCACACCCAAATTTGACTGCACACTGCTTAATTAATTCTATAGACTGTGTATGTAAGTGAATCCAAAGCCCCCTCGGCGTCTTTGAGACGTTAATTGCTAATGTTCAGCTTGGGTAATATCATTGATAAATCGACATGATTCTGCGTAAATGTACAGGCAGTGATTGTTATCGAAACCTAGCATAATTTTCAAATTTGATAAAGGTAACTAAATTACAATGAATAACAAACACATTGAATAATTCAAACTAAGGTATTAGATGTTTTAATGATATTTTGTAGTTAAAATGTATTCAACAGGAAACAATCCAATTAACAATACGATTGACCGAATCAGCAGTTATTCATGCATGCATCTGTAACATCACTACGTTAGTTTAGATACACAAATCTCTTTTAAAAATAATTATAATGTACATTCTTCCTGAACAAAATAAGGGGGGAAAAATAATACACATTTAATGTTTTTCCGTATTTCGGATGTCAACTTTATATGGTTTGAATTTTATAAAGCGCATTTCGTATCCTGTTCTGGCAAAAAAAAAGAAGCAAGTTACACGCGAATGCTTTAAGTTTGTGCTGAAACTTTCTAAATTTAGAAAGATTTCGATAAAGAACATGTTTTATAAACAAGATTTTTAAAAATAACTTCGTCGATTTTTAATAAAAATAAGAGGGATTGCTTATATATGTTGAGCTAGAGCCTATATTAAAGTCATATACATATAATAAGCTTGCCTGTTTTGCTGTGCAGTGAAATCTTGTATGTCAAGTCTCAACTCTGATATCTCGACACCTCGGATATCTCGACATTTTCCGATGGTCCCGTTGATGTCGAGATAACGAAGTTTACCTGTAATATGGGCTTTAAAAGAACACTTAGTATCTTATCAAAGGTTATGAAATGAAATTGGAGATTTCATAAGAACACATAGTGTGTGCAATGGAATCCTAATTTCATGAATAACCTGAGATAAGATATGAAAGTGTTCCCACCCACCCTTCCCATTACCTTTTGTTTTTTACTGCATTGCTTATATCATATATAAGAATCAGGTTAAAGGTTTAAACTTCTGAATCATTTATATTTCCATAGACGTTATCACACCCATTCAATAGAACAATTAATTCAAGAAGAAGGCGCAAAGACAATTACTTGTGACATTTGGCATGAAATGATTGTGTTGCCCCTTTCATAGAAGACAAATGGACTGATCCATTAGTAACACCTTCCATTTTAACTTGATCAATTCCATTTGATCAAAAGCTCTGTATGGTTGTTAAGTACCAAAAAGACAACTGAAATCTATGCACACTTTAAACACTTTATTTTCCAATTCTTACCAAATGCTTGTTAAAGAAACCATTATATATCTGGCACGTCTTAACAACTGTTTGTTAAGAACACGAAAAATAAGCTGAAGGAATTCTTAAGTAATTGCTTGTAAGATAAAATTAAGTAAAACTGTTACACTTTTATACAGAGTTTTAACAACTGTTTGTTAAGACTACCCAAAGAATTCCACAAGATATATTCTTAACAACTGGTTGTTAGAAATGCAATGGAAGACAAACAGAATAAAGTCTTAACAACTGCTTGTTAAGAATACCAAAAGAATTTCACAAGGTATATTCTTAACAACTGGTTGTTAGGAATGGATATAGGAAGTCAAACAGAATAAAGTCTTAACAACTGCTTGTTAAGAATACCAAAAGAATTTCACAAGATATATTCTTAACAACTGGTCGTTAGGAATGGATATAGGAAGTCAAACAGAATAAAGTCTTAACAACTGTTTGTTAAGAATACCAAAAGAATTTCACAAGATATATTCTTAACAACTGGTTGTTAGGAATGGATATAGGAAGTCAAACAGAATAAAGTCTTAACAACTGCTTGTTAAGAATACCAAAAGAATTTCACAAGATATATTCTTAACAACTGGTTGTTAGAAATGCAATGGAAGACAAACAGAATAAAGTCTTAACAACTGCTTGTTAAGAATACCAAAAGAATTTCACAAGATATATTCTTAACAACTGGTTGTTAGAAATGGAAAGGAAGTCAAACGGAATAAAGTCTTAACAACTGCTTGTTAAGAATACCAAAAGAATTTCACAAGATATATTCTTAACAACTGGTTGTTAGAAATGGAAAGGAAGTCAAACGGAATAAAGTCTTAACAACTGCTTGTTAAGGGTGCTAGAAGTAGGTCCATGGAATCCTTTTAAAATTTGCTAGAAAACCGGGATAAAAATTGACAATCAATTAAAATTATTAAGCAAATATAGCACATACAAGTTTAATGAAATATTCTTTTCTTAACAACTAGTTGTTAGAGGACCAAGGCTAGACAACTCAGGAAACATTGGGAAAAATGTCTTAATTTAACTTTTTAATAAAAAGATTAGGAGTATGTTCAAGATATTTTCTTAAAAACTGTTTGTTAAGAAAGCTATGTTTCAATTAATGCAATTCTTTTAAAACCCTAATAACTGGTTGTTAAGAATATCGTAGATTCCTGAATAAGTCTAAACCCTAACGACTGCTTGTTAAGAAAATCTTAAATAGCTCCAAGAAAGTCTTAACCTTAACAATTGCTTGTTAAGAATATCTTAGATAGCTTCCTGAAAATGTCTTAGCAACTAGTTGTTAGAATAACAAGGGAAGTTAATTCAGAAAACTTTAAAGGAAAACAACTTTTTAACAACAGTTTGATAAGAAATTCATTATTAAATTTATATGTTTATAACATGTGATAACAGTTACTTGCTAAGAAAATAAGTCTGAAAAAAGATTTATTTGCAAGTCTTAAACGCCGATTGCTTAAAATATAATATAAAAAGTAAATATCTTTAACAAGTGGTTGTTAGAGAGCTAAGAGAAGGCAATTCAGATAAATTTAAAGAAATTTTGGCAATTTTCTGTGTGTCTTTTTAGTTTAGTATTAATAAATTCATATTAATATTAGACATGATAAATTGTTCATCGAGTTTTCCTAAAAAAGTCTTGCAGTAGGTTTACTTATTCTTCTCTATTACTCCCAAATATTCAACATCTGCCACAGTGTAATATTCTATTCCTCTTCTGTAATACCCTGTAAAAAATATACATCATTTGAGTGGTAAAATTCATATTCTTTGATATTTTTTTCTATCTAATATATTGTCAAATAAACCATTAATTGAATTTTTACATTCACCAAACAAATTTATTACATTTGTGCATAATACTGGACAGATTAAGGCAGAGAAGTGTGATGGGGTAAACATGGAATTTGACCTCAGACACTTAAAAAAAAAGGTAATAACTATGAATAATAAACTGCATTTGGTATCTTTATTTTTTTCTAAAAATGTGGCAGAATGAGCCAGTACTTCCTAATGGAAACATATCCAATAAAAGAGGTTAGGACAAGTCCCAGAGATGAGTAAACCAAGACCCTGCAGGAGATCCCCCCCCCATATTTCTCATAGACGTTAAGCAGCCATAATTGCCATCAGATTTGTTCCCTTTTCCAGACTTTGTGTATTGCAAAAAGTCTTTATCTAAGCAATTAATACCATTGTCATTTGCTGGACAATATTAAAAAAATTCACATTGTACAATTTCAAATTAGTTTTCATTACTTTATACCGGATTTATTTTGAAAGAGGCTAGACAAAAGGATAATTTTATCCAAGACTGAGCAATTAAATTCCTTTGCTTAATTCCCAAGAGATCTAGATAACATCTGCCTGATCAGAGATGCTCTACCAGTTAAAATTCCTCACAGGAAACTCATTAATTTATCTCTAATTCAACATCTAGTTTGTTATTAAAATTCTTCTTGACTACTCCAATGTGGAATTTCTCTCTTGTTTTTGACACAAACAAAACATTATTATATTTGTTAAAAATTGTTGTAAAGTTAGCAATGAGAAAAAACTGTGTATTTTCTTGATGAAACATTTTTTAAATATCTGCAATATTCTTACATCTTTTTGGACTGTATAATTTAAAATGTAAAGACATACATATATATATATATATATATATTTAAATTTTGCCTTAAATGAAGGTCAAAGTGCCCTTTAAATAGGATGCGACAAACCTTCTATTTAAGATGCATCAAATGGTCGAGTATTACGGTTCTTGGTCTAATAGTTATCTAGTAATGAGCCGGACAGGATTTTCCCCTTTCTTGACAATAACATCTTAATTAAAGGTCACAATGACCTATTTTTAGAGTGAAACACACCTTTTACACAAGATGTACCAGCTGACAAAGTTTGTTAATTTTATGCTCATAGTATAAAAATTATGAGCCGGACACGAAAAAGTAAACAGACAGACATATGGACAAACATGAACGCCATAACAAAATATGCCCTGCCTTAAGATGAGCGTATAAAATTATAATTCTCAGGCAGATTATTATTTCAAATATTCTCATTCAATTGACAAAATGAAAGCTTTATTACAGTAGAAGAAAAGAATTATGACATCTTAGTGAACCAGTTGCTGCGTAAAAAATCGTCCATTTGACAATTTTGAAGAAGTCAATAGAAATAGCAGTTTAATATTGTTTCTTTACCACTTCAGGGCGTAAAGTCACTTTGTATAATAGTTCCTGTAACGAATTCCATTTATAGGGTATACACTGTAGATTAATTATAGATGCGTTGAAATGCTTTACCTCACAAAGACCAATCATTTTTCATATGAACGTAATTTGTCAATATGTTTTAAAAATCAAAGCATAGATTTATATGGCACCACTTCCTATTATTATATTATGACAATGAGACTTGATTTGGCAGATTTTTCTTTAAAAACTTGTATTGCTTAATATGAGGAAATATTTGTCCAGTCCTATCTTTTCTCTGTGTCATGATAACAGATCTAAGAGTCCGTTATATATATAGATTACCTAATATATATATATATATAGAGAGAGAGAGAGAGAGAGAGATTACCTTAGGTTTTTAATCTTAGTCGATGCCATCTAGTATAACATAAATTCGATCGTTTTTTCAAAACTCCACAAGACAATCCCATTCTTTCATTCAATGCTTCATATTCTTTTAGGGTATCAGAATCTGTAACCAAAATTATACATTTATTACGAGATATTTCAATGAATCATTACATTTCATTGTTATTTAGTAAATGGATTAGTTCCGGTTGACAGTGAAGAATATCGGTACTTCGATTTCATTTTGAGTGAGGAGAAGTCCAACGAACATTATTTTTTTGGTGGCCTTATTAAATATGCGAGGAAAGAGTAAGCGCGGCTGAGAGAGACAGATGATGTTTACTTGAAAGCATACTGAATAATTTATCTATTTATGGAAAAAAAAAACAACTTTACACATCAATTATTTAAACACACACACACAACACACACGGTAATTATTCTGAGTACCTATTCCGGGCATATTGAATACATATTCACACGTTTGTTAGGTATCAATGAAACAAAACAAAATTTCAAATTATCAAAACCAGTCCACAAGATAGAGGAATTCGACGTGATTCACCCGTTGGTTACCGACGATTGCTTTTCCTTTTCGTAGAATTTCCCACAACCGTCAACGGACGAGTTCATTGGTTACTGTCGAAAGGTGGAACAGGTTAATCTTTCGTCGGTAACACAGTGTATTGATCTGACTACTCTATTCCAGTTTACATATAACAACAATTTTGGTTATATTTTAATATTACAAAGTCGTAAATTCTTTCCCTGTCATAGAACTGTTATTAATTACTCGGGCTGTATTCGATAAAACATAATTCATAAGTTTTACGGATTATCATCGCATGCCGATTTTTTGGTAAATTTGTATTTTAAAGGAAATAATAGAAAAGCGAAGATGGTGAAAAAAAGAACAAATGACTGGAATTTGATGTACCAATTTTAATCGATTTGACGGATTTTTTTCGGGGGGGGGGGGGGGGGGTCTCATTTCAGAAAGAAACTTAATACTAGTGTAATAGATCAAATTTTGCTATGTCTTTAGGATATACATATTAAATGTAAGTGAATTGAATAATATAAATACATTTAGCATATAAAAATACGTTCATGGAAAAGCAATCTGCTTAAAACGGGCGGGTTCAACAGAAAATAATGCTTCCACGGATATTCCTGAAATATACTGAATAAAAATAACTTTTAAAAGACGTGTGTCCGTAAAAGAATAATTGATGAAATTTTAAGTTTTGTATGATGTTAAAAGGTTACTAAAAATTCTTAACTCTTTCTTATATTTATCAAGCACGTGAAAATACTTATTAGCCTATTTCTTACTTTAGATTTTGAATATTAATGACACTTCTTTGTAACTACTTTCTACAGCTTGAGTATTTCTGACATTTTGTCAATTTAAAATTAGAAAAGCGGCATTTGTGAAAATAATTTTAAAACAGGGCAGTTAGCAGTGCCTTTTCTATCTACACAGTTGTTATTATCCCTTGAAGCATTATTCATTACATGTGTGTACTCCGTGATGCGAACAGAACGATGGTTGCGGATTAAATTATATTAATGGGAAAAATCAGCCTTGCTACTTCTTGTTATATGGACACTGATAAAAATAACCTCAAGGGTAAGGAATGGATTAACAATTGCTCATTCAACACATCTCGGCTGTTTCATGTCAGTAACGCCGGGAATTATCCGAAGTTATCGAATGCGCAATCAAAATTCTCGTCACACATTCAGTCTAGATATCTTCATAATGTGGAAGCTCAGAGATTTAAACAAAACGGCATACTATAGGATTTTAAAAATTCAATTCGGTTGATAATTAATCAATTAAAACTTACAGGAAAATAAATTTTCGATTAAAAAAATTCATTAAGTACATACAATGTTGGTATAATTTAAAAGAAATGCCGGTCCTGTTAGTCTTAACGTTACGATTTTCCAGTATTAAAGGACCAAAAATATGTATATATATTCACCCTTTTACAGTTTTTTTTTTTAATCATTATTTCTCATTTGTTTAATACATGTATGCTGAACATTTAACTTTTAACATTCAATCATTCTTTAAAACTTAAATACTTTGTACAAATGGAACATGCTTTTTAAGTCAAAATCATATATCTTACCTAGTCCTGAATTGACAGTTTCACTTGAATGCAAAAGATCTTCATCTTCAATACATGTATTTCTCGATCTGCAACAAAATGTTTGAATGAGTATTTAACTTCCGCTCCTTTATTTCTGCGCATGTCAAACAGTTATTCTTAATTTGATTGGTGATTTTTGGGGATATAGCCAATCGAATTCGAATACGCTATTGAGGGCAAATATTTCGATTTCCAGTGATATGTTTCAGCCATTCTACAATTATGCCGACGGATTTTTTGTTAATTTTTTTTTTATTATAAAGAAGATCCCACAAATTGCGACGCAAAGTAGACTTCCTCTTTGTAGGAAGCAGTGATACTGATGACAAGGACATAGAAGTTACTGTTGACGATCAAAGTAAGTGAATCTAATCTATTTACATACAATAATTACATATTACCTAATGTGAAGATGGTTGTACTATAAACGGACAGTAGATGGTATTTTAATGTTTGTGAGTGTGGGTGTGTGAGTGTGAGGGTGTCTGTGTGTGTGAGAGAGAGGGTGTGGGATTGTGTGGGAGGTTGCTTAGGGGGGGTGTGTGTGTGTGTGTCAACTTGAAATTCTACAGGGTTTTTTTTCATTAAAGCTTAAAAGAATTGCACACAAAAAAAAAATACCAGTAAAGTTATTCCTTTTCTATCACCTTAACATATAAGTCCATTTTAATTCGAAGTGCACAGTTCAAGTTTCCTATGAAATTATATATTGGCACTAAGCACCACAGACTTTTTATGAGCCTTGACACCTTTTTTGCCTACTGAGTTGAACATGATTTCAAATTTATTACTTGACCCCACCCCACCCCCCGCCGAAAAATCAAGAATCTAATTACCACGTAACATGACGACTTTATTATTTTTCAAACGTCTAAACTTACTTCTCCCTTTTCAGAAAACCTCCCCATCTTACTCTAAATGTGCAGATACATGTAAAACACTAATCACCAGAATTTTCCCCTAGTTTTACGTCGAAACAAGGCTGAAGCAAAATACCTTACGAATTCCCCTTTGAATCAATGGCGTGTCAGCCCGAAACAGGGACAGAAGTGTTTGTCAGCTTTTCCTGGGGTGATTGCAATACATTGATTTTTCCAACAGATTTTCAAATTTCTTGTGTAAAAAAAAAATGGTAGTTCATGATAAGGATTGAAGTGATATATCGCGATATGAAATTTTTGGCTATACCCATTCCTATTTTTTATACATGAAAAGCATGCTCATTGTTAACTAAAACAAGTCATTTTATGTACTGGTAGATATTATTGCCAGGCGCGGATCCAGGAATTTTTTCCGCTTTCGTGAAGGGGGGGGGGGGGGGGGTTCGTTGAAATTTAAAGCTTCATACCTATGACTTTTCATACCCATTTCACATAGATAGCTATGACTTTTCATACCAATTTCACATAGATCCGCGTTTTCGAGGAGGGATCGTGTTTTGGGGGGGGGGTCCAAAGTCAATTTTACTTGGTATAGTATATATATTTAATAACTCTGCAAATTCCAGGGGTCCCCCCCCCCTTCTAGATCCGTGCATGATTGCGCAGTGTGATTAGGTCAAGTAATGACCTGTGACCTGTGAAAATGAAGATATTTGCTCTCTGCATGTATATATCATAGAGATATACTACAAATCTATATATAAAGTAATGTTTTTAAAAAAATGTAAACAGGAGTACTTCTTCCACGAAGTTTGTTTTAAATTATCTATTTAAAATGATAAATTAACATTTAAGCTCTACAATTTTGCTAAGACGATGTCCTAAATTTTGATAATATGGTACAACCTGAAGCCTCAAAATTATTTAAGCTTGATCCCTCATGAACTAAAGAGATTTTAATGAATCGATGAACTATCTAATTTACTTTTACATAAAAAAAAATAGAAATTAAAAGATATCTTACCTTAATGTATAGAGAACGTTCGGAGATTTCAACAGAACACAGGATAATAGAATTTCTGAAAGAGTGTAAGTTTTCGCGGGAAATGTTACCATGTTAATCTTATTTTGCATACGATAGGCTGGCTGAAGCCTGTCATTAATTTCTACCAATGGCAGCACTAGAATCATTTCGACGGTCGCCTTTAACTTGTATAGACAGATGTCCGAAACACTCATCACAGACATCAAAGGGTCAGATTTTCCTAACATTGAATAGCCTGGTATTCCGCTAATAACTGTTACTTTTTCCTCGCATAATTGACATCGCATAAAATGCTAGAATCTGAAAGACGTACTTAAAATATTTTAATAAAAATATATTTGGGTTTAAATAAACGATTTCTCAAGGAATAGGAAATCTTGTTACGCTAAAACTTTATCATTTACCATCAATGTATAAATATAAAATCAGATATATCTAAAATAAGTCCTTTAGATAAACGCAGTATTCCTGTGGGTTAATTAACGAAAACACCGAGATTTATTTTCTGCATTTTAAAATGTACAATGAGTTAAGATCCGCTTTATTTCACACCATAAGAAATAATAAATGAATATTAGCCCTTTATATTATCCTCCATGAGGACCCATTTGTGGGCCGCCTAAATAACAAACATTTTAAAGCTTTGCACAAGTAAATCTAAAATAAAATGAAAAGATTTTGATGATTTTGATGATCATTTCTCTTTCTTCTACAACCCTCTTCCCTCTGTAATATTTTTCTGTTCTTATAAACCATTTCATACCCCGCACTCTAAAGATATTTATTTACATTTTTTGTGTAACGCGCATTTTTGTTTATATTCTTTGTATATAGGAGAGGACAATCTAACTTACAAAAATCTCAACTAATTACTGATAAAATATGTTGAAACTTTTTTTACATGTAAAAGGGATAGGTTAAAATATATAACGTGTAAAGTTTTGATAACTGTAAAATATATACATGTTACTGTTTGATGTGAGGAATTTCTACAGAATTAATGATTGTATTATTTTAATGATTTCTTTATTATTAAACACGAGTTTAAATAAGATCCTTTATACTTACGTCTTCTAACAAAACATGTACATGCATTTTGCGACACCCGAGAATACAGTAGCGTGAAAGATCTAATTTTCGTGACGTTCGTTACATACAACTTAAAGTTTCTTTATTAATGTTACATGCCACGTCAAAGCAACTGAGAATTTAATGATCATGCAATTTCAGCATTCTTGCAAGTTTCTAGTCAATTACTTTCAAAGTTCCATACTCATTGATAAATTCTCTCAAATTACCTAAGTGAATGAAAATAATGGATCATCTATTCGTTTTACAGCTCTACTGATAGTATCAAATACACGGTGTTTTCCCGAGTGGGAGCAAGTTGAAAGGGTTCATTTTCTACGGCTGATAAATATTCACTGTACCAACTTTCTAATTTCCTTGCTGTTGCTATGGGATGGGTAAAAGTGAAGTATCTTTGGATCGAAGACTTTTCTTAACATATATTTCTTTATTTACCCGGCATAAAAAGTCATGAAATGACATGACACCCACATAAAATAAGCATGTTTTAATTTGACCAAACAAAAAATACTAGTATCTGTACATTTGTTATGAAAATATATATAATTATATATATTTAAAAAAAAATGTGAATTGATTGATATAACGATTCAAAAGTTCAACATATGCACCATATTTTTTTTTTGTACCGGCGAAATCTGAAGCGTTCCTTTCAAAGATCACATATGCATTATATAATTCCAATTAAAAAAATTACATTCTCAAAGTGTCTAGATTTTTCCGTTTCCATGATATGCGCATTTTTCAAATTTGTATGTTTGAAAAAAAAGTGGGGGAGAGGGGAATATTTGTTGCATAATTTAATACATAGGAATCAGTTTAAAAGAAAAAAAAAACGTTAGTTCATACACAATAACATTTAATTTATACAATGCTACGATGTCGTTGATATATTGATAATCTTTTAAAATATGAACAATAAAGTCAAACAAGGAGAAAATCTTGTGTTAAAAGTAGAATTAAACAGTCTATTCTAATGGAGACATGGCCTCTAACGATAACAAATTCACTGAATAATACATGTAATTAGTATGCAAGTTTTGATTAACAGCCCCCCCCCCCCCCCTTCCTGCCCTCCATTCACTTTTAAGTCATGATTCGTGATACCTTTACCAGAGATGGACAATTACTGTATTTATGTGTATTAATGTTACAGAAACAAATGTTTTGATCTACCCACCATAGGTCTCGAATCTCTTCTGAATTTTAATTTAAAAACAAACTTCGAATGTATCTGTATTTAGTGTATTTCATGGGCCCGGAGAGTTGACGAGTATTTTCATCTCTCTCTCTCTCTCTCTCTCTCTCTCTCTCTCTCTCCTTCACACTTTTTAAAATTCAAAATTCAAAATCCGTTGTTGAAAAGTTTAATGTATATCTCGTAATATGAATAGCAATTTTATCATGTTATACATGTATATATATATATATATATATATATATATATATATATATATATATATATATTCATCATGTTAATTAATTTCGCATCTTTACTTGTAAAAATAACAAGTGCTAATTTTGCAAATCTCAACAGAACACACATAAATGCGATTAAATAGAAGCACATTTTGAAATAGATGTATTTCTCTGGTGCAGCATTAGATCATGAGATCCAAAGTGTACTTTTCATTATACTAAATTGTTGTAAAGTTGTTATTTAGATTGCAAGATCACAATGCTCTAAATATCTATCTCACTGTGAATTCTTATCAAGGAACATTTACTACAGTTCGGGTGAAAAATCCTATCATACCGATGCGCTTTCGCGTACGGTCCCATGTGAAAGTGAAATAATGAGGCATTTCAAACACAAAGTGGTTTAATGAAATCCTGTTCTTTCTTCTCCTGATGACTGTTGTAAACGTGCGTGGTGCTTCTCCCCCGAAAGACTATAAATTATGTCCAGTCTATCAAATAACACTTTCTTCTGTAAAGACTGGAAAGTTAATAGTAAAATGTGACGAAACAGAGATATTGAGTTCTCTATAAGAGTTTTCCAGAAAATAGTCTTTATGTAAAACAATAAATTATAAAATAAATAAATTTTATTGAAATATTGTCATTTAGTAGTGAATAACCACTAAATGTGCATTGTTGAAAGCAAATGGCTAAAACGCTTATGAAAAATTGAAAATTAACTAAACAAATCGGAAAATCCTGCAATTTTTTAAAACTAAATCAAACGTAGCATTTATATAATATTTTATTTACGGGTAATGAAATTGTCAGAAGAAAAAAAAAATACATGAAATGTTTTCAATTTCTTAAGTGATGCATGCACGTAAACTGGCACACCACGTTTCGGCAAAGCGAATTACCTTTTCACTAAAAATAAGTTACGATTCACCCACATGATGCAATTAACAGTATACTTAAATATGTAATCTATTGACCCGTCAAATGCACGAGAGAAGAAATTCAGCGTGTTTAGCGAACATTCTTATCTCTTTTAATTTATTTTTATTTAGAATATTACATGTCTGTAGAATAAAATTATACCAATATTATTCAGATTTGTGCTTTAAAGAGACGCATACGGTTACTTTAGCTGACGGCATTGAGATCGTGCCGACATACTGTTCATAAAAATAAATGTTCATAAAATCGCATGGTGTTTATCGCTTCACTCTAAAATAAACACCGAAATATATTTTCCCCTTTATTTATTCCTTTTTATTTAATTCTTTATATCATATTAACTTACATTATTGGTTTTTTAGCTCACCTGAGCTGAAGGCTCAAGTGAGCTTTTCTGATCGAAATTTGTCCGTTGTCTGTCGTCGTCGTTGTCGTCGTTGTTGTAAAGTTTTCACATTTTCATCTTCTTCTCTAGAACTACTGGGCCAATTTCAACAAAACTTAGCACAGAGTATCCTTGGGGGAAGGGGATTCAAATTTGTTCAAATGAAGGGCCACGTCTTCTTTCAAGGGGAGATAATAAAGAATTAGTGAAAAATTAATAGCATCTTTTAAAAATCTTCTTCTCAAGAACCACAGGACCAGGAAAGATGAAACTCATATGGAAGCATCCTCAGGTAGTGTAGATTCAAGTTCGTTCAAATCATGACCCCCGGGGGTAGGGCGGGGCCACAATGGAGGATCATAGTTTTCATAGAAATATAAAGGAAAAAAAAATTAAAAATCTTTTTCTCAAGAAAAGGAAAGCCATGATGAGTAATATTTATAAGGAAGCATCCTCAGGTAGTGTAGATTCAAGTCTGTACAAATCATGACCCCCGGGGGTAGGGCGGGGCCACAATGGAGGATCATAGGTTTCATAGAAATATAAAGGAAAAAAGCTTTAAAAATCTTTTTCTGAAGAAAAGCAAAGCCATGATGAGTTATATTTATGTGGAAGCATCCTCAGGTAGTGTAGATTCAAGTTTGTTCAAATCATGACCCCCGGAGGTAGGGCGGGGCCACAATGGAGGATCAAAATTTTACATAGAAATATATAGGAAAAATCTTTAAAAATCTTCTTTTCAGGAGCAGCAAAGCCCTGATTGGTCATACTTATATGGAGGTATCCTCAGGTAGTGTAGATTCAAATTTATTCAAATCATGACCCCCGGGGGTAGGATGGGGCCACTATGGAGGATCAAATTTTTACATAGAAATATATACATGTAGGAAAAATTAAAAAAAAATCTTCTCAGGAACAGCAAAGCCCTGATTGATCATATTTATGTGGAAGCATCCTCAGGTAGTGTAGATTCAAGGTTGTTCAAATCAATACCCCTGGGGGTAGGGCGGGGCCACATTGGAGGATCAAAGTTTTACATAGAAATATAAAGGAAAAATCTTTAAAAATCTTCTTCTAAAGAAAAGCAAAGCCATGATGAGTTATATTTATATGGAAGCATCCTAGGTAGTGTAGATTCAAGTTCGTTCAAATCATGACCCCCGGGGGTAGGGCGGGGCCGCAATGGAGGATCATAGTTTTACATAGAAATATAAAGGGAAAAAAACTTTTAAAAACTTTTCTCAAGAAAAACAAAGCCATGTTAAGTAATATTTATAAGGAAGCATCCTCAGGTAGTGTAGATTCAAGTCTGTTCAAATCATGACCCCCGGGGGTAGGGTGGGGCCACAATGGAGGATCAAAGTCTTACATAGAAATATATACAAAAAATCTTTAGAAATCTTCTTCTCAAGAACAGCAAAGCCCTGATTGGTCATACTTATATGGAAGCATCCTCAGGTACTGTAGATTCAAATTTATTCAAATCATGACCCCCGGGGGTAAGGTGGGGCCACTATGGAGGATCAAAGTTTCATAAAAATATATAGGAAAAATTTAAAAAATTTTCTCAGGAAAAGCAAAGCCCTGATTGATCATATTTATGTGGAAGCATCCCCAGGTAGTGTAGATTCAAGGTTGTTCAAATCAATACCCCCCGGGGGTAGGGCGGCGCCACAATGGAGGATCAAAGTCGTATATAGAAATATATAGGAAAATATCTACTTCTGAAGAACTGCAATAAATAAAAATGTATAGAAAAATATCTACTTCTGAAGAACTACATGTAACACATGTCACTATAATAAATAAACTACTACTACTACTTCTACTACTACTGCTGCTGCTGCTGCTGCTACTACTACTACTACAGAAACATTTCTCTTTTATTGGAAAATCAAGCTGGCTTCTGCAAATATTTTTCCACTCAGGATCATTTATATTTGTATTCTAAAATAGAAATTTACAAATCATTGAAGAAATTATATTGTACATTTATTGACTTTGAAAAAGCTTTGGATTCTTTCTGGCATATAGGTTTATGGAAGAAGATTTTGTAATATAGATGGAAAGTGTTTTAGAATAATTAAAAATATGTACAAAAATATCACGTCTGAAGAATTTTGTAATAGAGTTCAAATTTTTTTCCCTTGTACTAATGGGGTAAGACAGAGTGATAACTTGTCACACATTCTGTTTTCACTGTATCTCAATGATTTAGAAGAATTTCTTGTTGTAAATGATGTCAATGGTTTAACAACATTGTCAGATAAAATGGAATAGAATACTAGCTTATTGATGAAACTGTATATCTTGTTAGACCAATATGATTTTCAGCATCAGTTAGAATTTTTTTCTAAATATTGTTAAAAAGGCATTTAAAGGTGAATATTAACAAAAATAAAATTGTTATTTTTGGTAGAGGTAAAGTGAATCACAGTATTGTTTTTTGATATAATGAAGTACCATAACTGGAAGTCGTTAGTCAATACAGATATCTTGATGTTATATTTTGTAAAATTGTGTCATTTAATATGAATATAAAAGAGTAGTATGACAAAGCAAGAAGAGCAAAGTCTGGAGTAATTAGTAAATGTAAAGGACAAGATTTATCTATAAAATGCAAGCTTGACCTCTTCGATAAAGCTTTTAAACCAATTTTGCAATTCGGTTGTAAAATATGGGGTTTTCTTTTTTAATTGAAAAACTACATCTTAAATCTTGTAAACATGTCTAAATTGTGGAAGTAATCTACTCCTAATTGAATGGTATACGGTGAATTGGGAAGATATCCATCGTCAAATAATATAAATGAAACACCATCGAATAAATTTGTACAACAAATCTTAAATGAATGTGGTTTATCATATATGTGGAAATATATCAATGATAAATGTCAAATGGTTAAAAAATAGATTATATCATTCTCTTATAGATCAATTTAAACAATCATGGTCTAGTGAAATGTCCAACACCAAAAACACTTACTTACAGGTTATTTAAAAGTACATTATCCTTTGAGAAATATTTTGACATTTTACCATTGAAATTACTGAGATTTTTTTTTTTTTTTTTTGGAAATTTAGAATTAATAACACTAGGTTCCCTATTTAAACAAGCAGATGGCACGGTGTTCCTAGAGAATTAAGACTCTGAAACCTATGTAATTGTAATGAAATTGGTGATGAGTTTCATTATTTATTAATTTGTACTGATGCAATACTAAAACAAGCAAGGTCATTATATTTATCTTATTATTATACTGTGAATCCGAATCTGTTTAAAATTGCAAAAAGAAACAGTTGATAAGGGTCTGTAAATTTATACAAAAAATTATCTCGAGAGTTCGCTGTTCTGATTAATTTTTTCCACGCAATGTGCATTGTCATCTACATTTTTGTCTAAATTATTGTTCTCTGCATCTGTAACTAGTTTTATGAGAATAAAGTTCTTGTCTTTGTGATATAAAGGTCTTCATTCATAGACTGGTATCCCCCTTTTCTTTTTGTTTAGCAATGACGAAATCCCTCATGATTTTGTTCTAAATCTTTTCCTGAAAATGTGAATGACCCCCCCCCCCTCCATCTTGATAGAATAGGATTTTTGCCAATTGTTTTCCAATTTGATGGGTCAGTTTTTTCTATTGATGAAACGCCCTTATCCCTCCTTTTTTGCTTTGAAATACCACAAATTTAAAGACGACAACAAACCACATGCCTATTTCAAAAGCTGAAAGCTTTTTTTTTTTCATTTTCATTGTATTAAAGACTAGACCCACAAGGCAGCCTACTACTGGGGCTGAAAAAATAAAAGCAAATGATA
The DNA here is from genome assembly GCF_033153115.1 of Saccostrea echinata. Taxonomy (NCBI): domain Eukaryota; kingdom Metazoa; phylum Mollusca; class Bivalvia; order Ostreida; family Ostreidae; genus Saccostrea; species Saccostrea echinata. The sequence goes on from NW_026889778.1 coordinate 31,649,749, forward strand.
CATGCTTTACGTCAGCGTTATTTGCTTGCCTGAAGAGTTATCAAAAGTATGAGAGAGAGCAGAAGCAATGTAGATGAATGTGTAGTGATCTTAGACGATTTCCTATGTGCCAGATAATGGGCTTGAGTTTATTGATCTGCATGCAATAATTACAAATTTATATATGCACACAAATGGTTTTACTTTTTTTTCGAGTTTATTTTTTAACAAGCCCTTTTTTTATATATACTCGTATAAATAAACATAAAAAATGAAATCATTCATTTATATTTATTCCATCAGACATTTCATTTTGACAAAAATTTAATTGACACATATAGTGAAAAAAGCAGTTCAGTTTAAGTGAAACTATTTCACACTATTTACAGGTCTTCACAAAACAACTTGGAGAAGATTGGGGAAAATATGACAAAGAAGGCATGGTCCTATCAAAGATATCTACCACAAAGCTTTCTGTTTGCAAAATCCGCAACCTCTGTGGAGAAGAAAATGGAACTAGCAATATTCAGAAGAAAAAAGAATTCCTTTCAGGGCACTGGACAAGTAATCAATGTCAACGTTAGATCCTGCTTGGTATATGCGTTCAAATTAACAAACAACAAAAACCTTCCGTCGATGATAAAAAAATCATCTCAAGAAAAAATATCGATTGTTTGATGCATTGTTCCCAAAAAATATATTTAAAAAAATTACCAGATAATTGAAATTTATGTATTATAATTATAGTTTTCTTTTTCTTTAAACCTTGATTTTTGTCTGTATGTGTGCCAAAATTTAATTTTTTGATTTTTAATTTACATTTATTGTTTCCTGTATGATTTGAAAAGTTTTAATATGAAAGAAATATCATACACATATGATTTCTTTAATTAACATCCTGTCTTTTTAGTAAACGTTTCAAATCTAAGTCAAAACAAAGAAGAGTATGGTATTCAAGTTTTCTTTTAGAAAATACTTTGCAGTGATTCTTATACATTTATACCTTTTTTGGTACTCCTGATATCTGATATTTTTTCCCCTCATATTTAAATTTTGTTTTAAGTCTTATAACACAGGTCAGTTACAGTTTCAAATTAAAGTTTGTAAATGGGTACATTGTTTTGATATTTTTTGTAAATGATAAGAAGTTCTTTATAGTTTCTTGAGTTCAAAAAATGATTATTTGCTTTTTTATATATATCTAAGCTATGGTTTTAAGTTGTTTTTTTTTTCAGTGAATTAGCCCTTAAATATCAAAAACTATCTTTCATTTGTTGATAGATAAAACAATTTCAACTACAAATACTCAAACTTTTTCTGCAATTACTTTTTGGAGAAGAGAGATAAAGATCATTGATAAATATAAAATTGTTTTGTTACACTCCTGACAATAATAAAATTTAAAATAAAAATCCCAAATTTCAAAGTTCTGTCAACACCAAGTTTAAAAACAAGATGTTTCCTTTTAATGTCACAAAACTAACTAAAAATATTAAATAAACTGTAATTAGAAGTTGAAAGTATATTTTATAGGATACCAGTATATTACTTCGATCATTTGGAAAGCACTGTATGCAATCAAAAGTCACCCAGAAGCATTCTACTCTTCACTTTTTTTTTTTATTAATTCATATTTGATAATAGGTAATTCGAACATTTGTGTTGCACTCCTGAAAGAAGTCTTTTAAGAAGAATTGTGAAGCACAAATTACACAAGAATGTGTTTTGTTGTTTCAGTGAAGTAATCGAATAACTTGAATTTTATATTAATTTTCCAGTGTTTTTTATTCATATTAATTCATCTAAAGAAGAGAAAATTGCAATGATTAAAACAGTCTATAAAAATATAATTTAATACAAAATTATTCAAATAGATCCTTATTGATCAAAGCATACCTAGAAGCAAGAAAAGGCTTATTTTACTATTGAATCTATCTTTAAAAATTGTTCCATCCCTGACCATAAAATATGAATCTGAAACACAGACAGAAACTTTTATTGACAGAATTATTTGGTAAGATATGTACATTAAAAATTAAGACAATGATTTGTTAAGCTGTATATTTAACTTAACAATACTTGTTAAAATGTTTTCTGAATAGGCTTGGTTCACTAACTTGTTTTTTTTTTCTTTTTTTTTTATAAAGTGGCCTTTGATATTCGTAATAAGAAGCAAATATGAAGTTGTTAGGACTTGTATAAAGCTACGAGGGCTGTTCGGAAATTATTGAGACAATGTGTATATTCTTCTTTCTAATGAACGTTTTTCGGTGAAAATTTGCATATACGTTTGACAAACACTAAGAATTAATAAAAGCAAGAAACATTTTAAAAATATTTTATTTCCTCTTTTCATTGGTATATAAATGTGTCAATGGTAGGGGTACCAGGCGCAGTCACGAAATCAGATATTGAAAATATGTAACACCAACGTTAAAACTCCCAGTGGACCCATAGTAAGATAGAAAATAATTCAAATTATGTATATAATTTTTCATTTTTATTTTGACTTCATTTCGTGCAAGTTTTCTTGAATTTCGATCAGAAATACGGTGATCATACAAAAAATTTAGGCGCGATATAGCAATCTGATAATGACAACAAAACGGATTTTGACGTCAAGGCGGAGCAGCGAGCATACCTAAAATTTTGTGTAGCGGTATTGAGAACTCTTGTCCAGACTAAACGACCTGCTAAAACAATAACAACGCAATAAAACATGTCTAAGGTTTTATTTTTTTCATTGGTATATTTTTTTCTTACAAATAATTCAACCAGAGTAAAAACAAAGGCTCCGGCCGACCATCAATTATTACGGACTAAATAACGTTGACCCGCGTTGCATAACTCGGTACTGCATGATACTAAGTCAACCTGTATATGACACTTCGTGTATATTTTACACTGGGGTAGCATCAGAACGCGTTTTATTTTATTTTTTTAAGGAATCGTTTAAGAATTATAAGAGACAGTTTGAATTTTTGAATGTTATATGCAATGACAGAGAAAGTAGATTGAACGCTTCCCGATCATTTCAAAATGAGAAAATATCGGCAGACCTGACGTTAAAGTGACGTAGCGATGCTGCTCCAGGTCAATAGACATATACGTATTTATAATTTCACCGGAACTTATTTAATTATCCTATAAATAAGAAATTTTGCACAATTCTTTTATTTGTTCTTTATAAAATGTTGACGAATTTTTATGATTTTATCTCTGTCCTTTGTGGAGCAAAAGAAATTGTCTCAATAATTTTCAAACAGCCCTCGTACATATAACTTTGGTTTATTTTAGCGGTTTTGTACAACCCGTACTCTTATGTTTCCTGATCTTTACCTAGTTTCTCCTATGAGTTGTTTAGAATACATCTTTAATTTGTATATCATGTTTTCAACAGACACTTGCTAGAAATTGTAATTAATTTACAATTTCTATCTCGGTTTTCTAGACCAGTAAATTAAGAGGATATCGTGAACTAATTTCTGATATTCTGAACAAATAGTTTTTAAAGATTCTTTTCCCCTAATATTAATGATACCCATAACAAATGGTTATTTTAGATATGAATATGTTTATTTTTATCTTATTGTTTTTTATATTTTAGCCATATTTTAGCCATATTTTTAAAGACTGTTTTGTTTTTAAATTAAATTAGAAACAGTTAATCGATATTTCTAAAACTGATTTTCTTGACAAGCAGTTGTCAAGACTTGTTTCTAATTTGTTTTCTAATTTTTTTCCCTTGGCTCTCTAACAATCATTAAGAATAATTACCTTTATATTCTATTCTTAGCAATCAGTTGTTTTCAGACTTATTTTCTTTGCAAATAACTGATTAAACATATTAACTAATTGTGAAATTCTTAACAAACAGTTGTTAAGACATTTGTCTTTCAGTTTTCTGAATTGACTTCCCTTTGTATTCTAACAACTGTTTGTTAAGACTTCTTCATGAAGCTATATTTAACAAGCAGTTGTTAGGGTTAAGACTTTTCGTGAAGCTATCTTAGATTCTAAACAAGCAGTTGTTAGGGTTTAGACTTACTCAGGAATCAGGAATCTTTTTTTTTTAAAGTTAAGACATTTTTCTTATGTTTCCTGAGTTGCCTAACCTTATTCCTCTAACAACTGGTTGTTAAGAATATTTCTTTAAACTTGTATGTGCTATTCTTCATTCATTTTCATTCATTGTCAATTTTTGTCCGGGTCTCTAACAAATTTTAAAAGGATTCCAGGGACCTACTTCTAGCATCCTTAACAAGCAGTTGTTAAGACTTTATTCTGTTTGTCTTCCTTTGCATTTCTAACAACCAGTTGTTAAGAATATACCTTGTGAAATTCTTTTGGTATTCTTAACAAGCAGTTGTTAAGACTTTATTCCGTTTGACTTCCTTTCCATTTCTAACAACCAGTTGTTAAGAATATATCTTGTGAAATTCTTTTGGTATTCTTAACAAGCAGTTGTTAAGACTTTATTCCGTTTGACTTCCTTTCCATTTCTAACAACAATTGTTAAGAATATATCTTGTGAAATTCTTTTGGTATTCTTAACAAGCAGTTGTTAAGACTTTTTTCTGTTTGTCTTCCTTTGCATTTCTAACAACCAGTTGTTAAGAATATATCTTGTGAAATTCTTTTGGTATTCTTAACAAGCAGTTGTTAAGACTTTATTCCGTTTGAATTCCTTTTCATTTCTAACAACCAGTTGTTAAGAATATACCTTGTGAAATTCTTTTGGTATTCTTAACAAGCAGTTGTTAAGACTTTATTCCCTTTGACTTCCTTTCCATTTCTAACAACCAGTTGTTAAGAATATATCTTGTGAAATTTTTTTGGTATTCTTAACAAGCAGTTGTTAAGACTTTCTTCCGTTTGACTTCCTTTGCATTTCTAACAACCAGTTGTTAAGAAAAATCTTGTGAAATTCTTTTGGTATTCTTAACAAGCAGTTGTTAAGACTTTATTCCCTTTGACTTCCTTTCCATTTCTAACAACCAGTTGTTAAGAATATATCTTGTGAAATTCTTTTGGTATTCTTAACAAGCAGTTGTTAAGACTTTATTCCCTTTGACTTCCTTTCCATTTCTAACAACCAGTTGTTAAGAAAATATCTTGTGAAATTCTTTTTGTATTCTTAACAAGCAGTTGTTAAGACTTTATTCTGTTTGTCTTCCTTTGCTTTTCTAACAACCAGTTGTTAAGAATATATCTTGTGGAATTCTTTGGGTAGTCTTAACAAACAGTTGTTAAAACTCTGTATAAAAGTGTAACAGTTTTACTTAATTTTATTTAACAAGCAATTACTTAAGAATTCCTTCAGCTTATTTTTCGTGTTCTTAACAAACAGTTGTTAAGACATGCCAGATATATAATGGTTTCTTTAACAAGCATTTGGTAAGAATTGGAAAATAAAGTGTTTAAAGTATGCATAGATTTCAGTTGTCTTTTTTGTACTTAACAACCATACAGAGCTTTTGATCAAATGGAATTGATCAAGTTAAAATGGAAGGTGTTTAGTTTAGAATTTATGCAGAAACAAGATGTGTTTGTGAAACACTGATGCTCCCATATGGCAGCTTATGGCGAAGGTTAAAGTTTCTCAAATGCAAGTCTTAATCCAGGCCAAAAGATAAAAAATGTTGGAACCCAAAATAAGGTCTTGTCTCAAGGAATACACCTGTGAAATTTGAAAGCCCTAGCTGCAACTGTTCAAAAGTTATGTCGAAGGTTAAAGTTTTTTAAAAGTAAGTAAAATGTCAAGGTCAAGGTCAAAGTTGTTGGTATCCAAAGGAAGGTCTTGTCACAAGGATTACATATGTGAAGTATGAAAGTCCTAGCACCAACCATTCAAAAGTTATGGCCAAGGTTAAAGTTTTTCAAAAGTAGGTCAAACTCCTAGGTCAGGGTCAAAGTTGTTGGTATCCAAAGCAAGGTCTTGTCACAAGGATTACATATGTGAAGTATGAAAGTCCTAGCACCAACCATTCAAAAGTTATGGCCAAGGTTAAAGTTTTTCAAAAGTACGTCAAACTCCTAGGTCAAGGTCAAAGAGGTTGGTATCCAGAGGAAGGTCTTGTCACAAGGATTACATATGTGAAGTATGAAAGTCCTAGCTCCAACCATTAAAAAAATGGCCAAGGTTAAAGTTTTTCAAAAGTAGGTCAAACTCCAAGGTCAAGGTCAAAAGGTCAAAGTTGTTGGTATCCAAAGGAAGGCCTTGTCACAAAGAATACACATGTGAAGTTTGAAACCCCAAGCACCAACTGTTCAGAAGTTATGGCCAAGGTTAAAGTCTCATAAAATTTTGCATAAGTGGGTCAAACTCCAAGGTCAAGGTCAAAAGGTCAAATATGATGATACCCAAAGAAAGGTCTTGTCACAAGGAATACACATGTGAAATATGAAAGTCATAGCTCCAACCAATCAAAAGTTATGGGCAAGGTTAAAGTTGAACACAGACAGACAGAAAAACAGACAGACAGGACAAAAACAATATACCCCCAGGATCTTTCGATCCGGGGGCATAAAAATGTTACACAGACATGTCTGTATAAAGAATCGGAAATAATAAACAGATGCATGCAAAAAAAACTGAAGGTAGTATCCAGTAAACACTTCATTATTTTGCATAAGTAATATGATTTTTCTTATGCAAACTGTATTTGTTAAAATGCAGGTAATAAATTCCCATGTAAATCAGCTGGCACAAAATTCTAGCTCACTAAGTATGATCACTTAGTTCTGGACCATGGAAAAAATTATCTGTACACTGCCTGATGCTCATGGCATCACACAAAAATGACCATTGTCCATCACATCTGTAAAAGATGCTAGGATAATGATTCCATTCTCAATTCAATGGGTTGATGTTGGGTTACAACCATACCTATCATAGCTGCTAAAATTTCAATTGAATAAAATTATAAAGTATTACTTACAAAAATTGTTATTGAATTTTGTGTAAAGTTGTATCTGTCTCCATTTAAAAGTTGTGGACCTCGTTTCCACTGAAGAGTTGGTGTCGGATACCCATTGTGTTCACATGTTAAAACTGCATCATTCCCAGCAGCAACTCTGACCAATTTCGTCCAATTGGTAATCTCTGGAGGCAAAGCTGTAACAATGTTTGAAATCTATACTACTATATTAAAATAATAGACTCGAATTTTTGGCCTTTAATACCGATAAATCGGAAGAGTACTGTCATTTGTTTTACATATTTTAAACATAATTGGTACTTGAAGATTACCAATTTATTTTTATTTTTTCTCAATTAACCCTGGCTAATTAATAATCACCGAAAATTCCTCAGAAAATTCCGGAAATCATCTGGATTTTTTGGATTTTACAATCTTGCGCATTTGCATTACACTCACGCTAAATCACGGTGTTCAAGACAAAAGAAGTACTAAGTTATATTTGTTATTTTATATTTCTCTAATAAGAAATCATAAATCATAAATATATATGAACAGAATATGTAGCAAATTTTCAATGAAAATTTACACATATTTGTATTATCTTTCTGAGTTTATCCATTACAAATGTGATATTGTGGCAACGTGGGTAATCATTCGCCATCTCGGAGACATATTTATTATATGTTATTTATGTCTCTGGCCATCTCAACGGGGGCAAAAAGCTCATGATCGTAGGAGCAATATTAATGTAACTACCCGATTTTATTTTATCCCTCCTATATTTTATGCTTTTTTGAGGGGAAGGGGGGGGGGTGTTACAACTCCAGCTAGAATAACATCTTAGTGAAGTAGGCATTCTTTTTCCGCCAAAAATTACAATAACATTATTTTCATTTCTTAAAGAAGAAGGTATGGTTTCAGCTTTATTGTGCCCTAAAAATTTAATGTTTTCAAAAAGTTTTGAAACTGGCTTAAATATTAGTTGAGTATATGACTGTAATAAATCAGGAAAAAATATAGCATGATGGAGTACCATTCTTGATATATGACGTCATTAATTTGATGCATTTCTCTATTTTAAACAGAAAAAGCCTCAAAATGTCCCATATCAAGGGTTATTTTCCTTAAGAAAATAGTGTCCACAGCCGTCGCCCACGTTAATTTTTAGATATGTTGTGTAAAATTCTTTGAAAAATCACATATCTCAAAATCTTTGTGGGCGATGCCTGTGGACAATATTATCTGAAAGAAAATTCCATTGAAAATTGATGTCTTCTGCAACTTTTTAAGAAAATATGGGAAAATGCACAAGTTTATGACGTCACAATTAGCATTTGGAAGGTCATGTGAGAAAAAAGATTTGTATGATCTTTCTGCATGGAATTTCAATAATTCAAAAAGCATGAGTTTTAATTTTTTACATCACTTTTATTTTTAAGAAAAACACAGGGCAAGATTTGTATTGAAACCGTACCTTGTTCTTTGAAATAAATCGAAGTAATTAAAAAACGTCAATATAACCGATATTTTCAATTTGAAATGTGTCTAAATGATTGCAACTTGAATTTGTTCGCCATGTTTACTATTACCTTCACTGCTGAAATTTATAACGTGGTAAATATGAAACATAAACTAAGGGCAAAGAAATATTTGATTCCATGCAAAAAATTCACATTATATTTCTTAGGAGTGTAGTGAAATCAATAGCATTATTGTAGGTTTATAGCTTTATTATGTAAATACATGTAATGACCTCTGACCCTGGTCTGTCAACAATACGGTGAACACCCCTTGCAATGCTTGCGCCGTGCATTTCCCATGTGAACCATCAAAGAAAGCGTTTTATTGTTTATATTTAAATTCACCTCCAAAAATTTCTTTAACTTTCAAAAAAGTGGGTGAAATATGTAAATTATTGTTACTGATCTTCAGTACGTCATATAGAAGGGAAGGCCTGTTCTTCTAAATATGTAATGGTTGTCATGGTAACTACGCTTGATAGGTAGTCTGAAGTCAGCCCTTGCGGTCCGTACAGTTCATTCTATCAATGCTGCTAAAATATCAATCGTTTGTAAAATATAAACCATGCATAGTAAATCTCAAAACTATGAGGTGGGACAAAATTAAGATTAAAAAAAAAAATTTACTCATTGATGAAATGAATTATATTTAATCGTAGCAAACAAACTAACGTTTTATTAAATCGTCACAAGAAAAAAATACACCAGCGTGAAAACAAGTTGTCTTCTTCAGCAGCCATGACAGTTCTCAAGTAATGTAATGACTTTTGATCGTTTAATACTGCAGTAGATTACCTTTTGTTATCACTAAACAGATATATAAATGTTAATGAGATATTTTTTTTTAATTTTTGCTGCATTACTTACGTATGAAGTAAGAAAAATTCCCATATTCAGTTCAAGATCCCGCTCCCAAATTCTCATTGACTGTCCCAGAATAGAATCGGTCAAGGTCAGTAAACTTAGACTTAACTAAATATTTTGGAAAAAAATTAGGCTCTGAATAATTACATCAGAAACATTTATTTGAAAATGTTTCTGATTACATTGTATGATTTCAATTAAAAAATGGAATGATATTGCATGATCCAAAAAGAGTTGCCCCCCCCCCCCCACCCCCCCAGGAAAAGTCTTCATTATTGCAGCAAGAAGTACTTTCAAGTTCCTACTTTCCTACTAAGCTTGGTTTATCTAATAATAATGATAATTTATGTTTCCCATATATTTTATACTGTACTAATTCAAGGATATTAATTTTTATCAAAACAGACAATCATGAGAGCATTTTCTTATATCATATATAAAGTACATTTGATATTCTTAATTTTTATTCTGATCTCTTGAACAACCAGTATCTTTTTTTTGGGAAGGGGGGGGGGGGGGTATTTGCAAGATAATCTGTTCTGCTTCACATCTGCTAAATTGTGGAAAAAAAACAGGTGTAGCACATTTTTCCATGTTCATTTCTGCTTTAACAGATTATATACATGTCTATTACCTGTGTATATATAAAGTATATGTATTAGCAGTGCTTAACTCTTTTATTTTTGAGGTCATATTTTGAACAAGTTGAGACCTGCAGTGTTAAAATTGTTACAAAATTTGTTACACCTTTAGTTTAATAACTGATTAGTGTAAAAATACCAGCTTAGCACATTTCTTCATTTTCATTACTTTGCTTGATATGTATCAGCAGTGCTGAATTCTTTGTTGTTGTCGTCATATTTTCAATAAATATCCATAATTTCTTTTATTAAATTTGTTAGGAAAGGTGAAAATTATGTAGCTTTTTTTGTAAGCTCCGGCGTGATTCGAGAACTCATGACTTGATTTATAGCTAATCGGGGGTCAAACCCATTCTGCGCTACGCCGTTACGCAACAATTTTGCAAAAAAACAAAAACAAAAACAAAAACCCACCAGAATTATATTCACATTGAATTTCATTGTTTATCTCAAAAGTACCTTACAATATGAATGTGTCAATGTATCTATTTTGTAAATGTCCGATATGCACATGGATTCATAACAATGTCAACCCATGCACACATGGGTCAAAGTCTAGTATTTTAATAAAATAACATGCAGCAGTGCTTTAATTAATTTACTCATACATGTATTATGTACATCTCATGCCATGATTAAGTCCAGGATCTAAAATCAAATAATTACTTCTATTCTATTTATAAATATGCATTCTATTTGTTTTTTGTTTGTTCAGGGAGAAAAAAAATGGGTCCAGTTAGTTTACCTTTTCAAAGTTTCTTTAAAAAATACTGAAATTGCATTTTTCTATTCTACCATATTTTAATCTCAAATAGACACATCTGACATACATAAATCATGTTATTGTAAGATAAAATCTAAAATCAAAATTTTCCACAGTGACAAAAAAATCTATGAAATATATAGAGATTACGAACAGTATTCAAGCTCAAAAGTCCATTAAAATATAAACAAGAGGCCCAAGGGCCTTGAATCGCTCTTCTGATAAACTGTACAACCTATATCACTTCTATTTCACTTCTATTTGAAGCCTCTGAGTATCCTGTATATTTAGATAAAGCCTTGAAATTCCAAAGGTAAGTCATCATGACCTACATTTTAGATGAAACACTCTGAGAACCCAAGATGATTCTGAGCCAATTAGTACCTGAGAGTTGGAAATGGTGACCTACTGATCACTTGTCATTCTCTGAGGACTCAAGATGCATCAACTGACAAAGTTTGATGATTCTAAGCCAAATAGTACCCGAAAATATTAAATACAGCCATAAAATTTCAGAAGTATGTCAGTGACCTACTTTTCAGTTGTTGTACTCGAGGACCCAAGATGCATCAACTGACAAAGTTTGATGATTCTAAGCCAATTAGTACCTGAAATATTTAATTTAAGCCATAAATTTTCAAAAGTAGATCACGGTGACCTACTTTTCAGTCAACCTACTCCAAAGACCCGAGATGCATCGACTGACAAAGTTTGATGATTCTAAGCCAATTAGTACCTGAAATATTCAATTATAGTCATATAAATTGAAAAATTAGGTCACGGTGACCTACTTTTCAGTTGACGTTTTTGAAGACCCAAAATGCATCAACTTACAAAGTTTTATGATCACAGGCCTTAAAATGTCCAAATTATGCCTCTAGGACACTTTGAAATCGAATGCCTGCAAAGTTCAAAAACTAGGTCACTGTGACCTACTTTTTAATACATATGTTTTATGGCCCCTAGATGCATCATCTTACAAGATTTAATGATTCTAAATCTCTCTGTATTAGAATTAATGACCTTAATTGTTTTGAAAAAGATTAGCCATAAAATTCAAAAAGTAGGTCAAGGTGACCTAAGTGACAAGGTGACCTTTTAGTCGACATACTCCGAGGAACCAAGATACATCAATTGAACTGACAAAGTTTGATGATCATAGGCCTTAAATTGTTCAAAATATGCTTCTAAATCATTTTGAAAAAGAATGGCCGCAAAATTTAAAAAGTAGGTCACCGTGACCTACTTTTGAGTCAACATGATATGAGGTCCTTAGATGCATCAACTGACAAGATTTGATGATCCTAGTCCTTATCGTAAGCAAAATATCAACATTTTAATAAAATGTAATTTTTGGTCAACTTCGAAGTGACCTTGAGACCACACCCTTTGCCCCAGGGTAATGCCTTGAACAATTTTTAATCTACAACATATCCTCATCCTTTTGTGTAAGTTTGGTGATATTCTGCCCTGTGGTTCTTGAGAAAAAGATTTTTTTTTTAGCAACCAGTACTTTTGTTTCTATTTTCCTAATTATCTACCCTTGTTTAAGGGTCACAACCCTAGTTTTAGTATAAACAGGAGCCCTTGGGCCAATGATACCTTGTGACAAATTTGACAATAATTGGCCAAGGGGTTCTTGAGTTATGGCCCATATTCTAAAAAGTTTACGCACACCGCACATATGGCCACAGCATTAGCTCTTTGGCTCAGAAGAGCTAAAAACTTACCAAGTATCAAGTAAATAATGTACTTTACTATCGTGGTAAAATTATCACCGATAAATCTAGTTAAACAGTAATACACAGATGAAAAGTCAAACTGAGGCTAGACGTTGCCTTTCAAGATTGCGAACCACAGAGAAAAAGCAAGGAACATGCGCGGAAGTAGGGGGATCTAGAGGGAGCATTTTTTCTCTGTGGTTGAGTTGAGGTACTAGACAGGGAAAATCCATAGGTTATTTTGAGGCAAGTATCACATATGAAGCGAAGTAAAATTCACAAATTTTGAAGAGACATCCCTGATCACCATAACCATGCATCTAGTTTATCTGCTAAATATAGAACAAGATGCCCATGGGCTACAACACTCATCTGAGTAACAATGGCCCTTCTTGATCTTCATCAACAGTGACCCCACCCTACTCCCAGGGGTCATAATTTGAACAAACTTGAATCTATACTACCTATGGATGTTTCCATTTAAATATTCACTGATTATGGCTTTGTTGTTTTCAAGAAGAAGATTCTTAAAGATTTTTTATATATATATATTATTCATTAGGGAAGGCAATCAAATACAGAATTGCTAATCGTTTAACCGCAAGACGTTTTGACCAATTAATTGGTTAATTGTATCCAAATACACATTTTCCTTATATTTTATTTTTCAAGTAAACTCTAGTTATATACACAAGAAAACTAAAAGAGACGTTAGTAATATTCTGTCAATGCTTGATTAGTATTATATATATATTATATTTTATTTCAATTTCGTAAACAAGAAAAAAAAAAGCCCATTTGCCACATCGCTCACCTGAGTAACTTTGGCCATGCTGATTTCCCTCCTTGTTATACCTATTGTGGCTCCGCCCTACCCCAGGGGTCCTGATTTGAACAAATTAGAATCTACACTACACCAGGATGCTTCCACATAAGTTTCAGCTTTTCAGGTCCAGTGGTTCTTGAGAAAAAGATTTTTAAAGATTTTTCCTATATATTGCAATGTAAAACTTGGATTCCCTTTTGTGGCCCCGCCCTACCCCCGGGGGTCATGATTTCAACAATTTAGAATCTACACGACTCCAGGATGCTTCCACATAAGTTTCAGTTTTTCTGGCCCAGTTGTTCTTGAGAAGAAGATTTTTACAGAATTTTCCTATATATTTCAATGTAAAACTTGGATTCCCTATTGTGGCCCTGCCCTACCCCCGGGGGACCTGATTTGAACAATTTAGAATCTACACTACCCCAGGATGCTTCCACATAAGTTTCAGCTTTTCTGGCCCAGTGGTTCTTTTTTTTTTTTTTAATTTTTTATTCACATCTCTTTTACATTATTGTACATTGAAGTTAATACAATATGATGTTTTTTTTTTAGGGATGGCAACGAATATTCGAACATTCGAATATTCATTCGATGAGTTGATATTCGAATATGAATTTAAGATTCAAATATTCGATGTTTTTCAGATTTCATAAAAAGAAGTACTGTGATTAATAAATTTTGATTAGAACAGTGCTGGAATTATCCCTGTTTAATTTACTAGCAATCAAGTTGATCACATGATTTCTTTCACTACTTTCTTATCTTATAGATTTACTAAATTACATGTATTTTGTTTTGAGTAAAGTGTTAAAGAATTGTACAAAAATGCTTTATGTATAATAGAAAACGTACTTTCATAGTTTTTATCAGTTAGATACGATCGGATTTAGAATCGAGGACAAAAATGAAATCTAAGAATGTCTAAAAGGCATAAAGAGTATACTTATCAAAATAAAATTAATTGATCATTGAATGAATGTCCGATAGAATTAATCTGTAATTAATATTGTAAAGGGCTTAATTTCAGAATAAATGTGTAAATTACTTGATTATCTCGGGTTGTACATAATCCTGAATTTTATATTCATTATCGGGAAATTAGTTAATTACCTAGGAAAATTGTCTATGGAAATATTGGTTTACATGTATCAAAGATTATAATCATATCTCTTATCAGGCAGATAATTGTAATTTATTACACGTATTGAAATCTGAACAGTATACCGTTACGACTATCTTCCCTTTTGTAAGACGACTGGTTCCTCAGTTGGAGCTACTATAAATACACATTTCATTTGTTAAAATTAGACTTTTCTACATTTAAATCAATTATATATTTCAAACATTGACAAATATCAAATGGAATTTCTTATTGTAAACCTACAAATGTCTTCATACAACTTTACTTCCAATATAAGTATACCTACGCTAAACCTTTCATGAGAGTATACGATGATGCATATTTAAAATAAAACAGATTTATTTATTTTATCGAATATTCGAATATATTTGAATACTTTTATTGAATATTTGAATATGAATTATTGGAAAAATTGACATCCCTAGTTTTTTTTAAGAATAAATAGAGAGATAAAGGAGAGAAAAGAGAGAGAGAGAGAGTTGAGAAAAGCTGTTTCCATCTGTTCCACTGGGCATAAAAATTTTCCTTTCCACCATTTTTATAAGACATAAATTTGTGTGTTTCATAATAAAGATTCATTTGTGATATTGCAGCACATAAATTCAAAGGTTTCACAGTACATCTTGCTGTATAGATATAACACTTAAGCCAAAGGATAATAGTATTTTGAATATCAGTATAATTATCTATATAACCTAAAATAATGGATTTCTTCGTAATATTTATCACTAGACCAGTCTTATCTTCAAAAAACATTACAAAATCTTCTAGAAGTAATTGTGTATAATCACATTCCCATAAAAGGTGTTCTATTGTTTTTTCTTGCGAGTGACAAAAATTGCAGTATTTAGAGTCATTTTAATTTTAAACAAAAAAGAATTTGTTGCTAAAATTCTGTTTATAATTCTATACTGAAACCATTGGAGTTTGCAGTCTTTTGTCACTTTGAAGGGTATTTTGTGAAATTTTTTCCATTCTTTATCATCGATCTGTAAAATCACACTCCACTTTGTTTTACCTGTTGACACAGAAGAGTTTTGATTAAGAATTTCATAAAAACATTTGGATTTACGACATTTCATCACCTTGTAAATATTTGACATAACTAATGGATTTTCTAGCTTTTTGATAGGCTTGTTAAGACCAGAATTTTTTATCCAAAATTTAGTAGCATGAATAATACAACTATATTCTAAAAAATTAATCCTTATTTTTGGATAAGTATTACAAAAATATTCAAAACTTAAGGGTGAGCCATCTTCATTAATGATATCATTAATTTGTCTAATGTTGCTGTCAAACATTTCTTTATTATAAAAAGGCTTTCTCCTAATATGAATCATTGGATTATAAAATAAATGCGAGTCACCAGTAACCTCAGATGTTTTCTCATCATTTTGTAATATGAACCAGGATTTGAAAACATCTATCCAAAATTTATTTTTCAAAGTTTTCAGAAAAGTTGTGACATAATCAGTCCCACGGTTTATAAATTTCTCTAAGTTGAAATTTGGGATGAGGTGTTCCATGCCCCTATTTGTAAAAATGAGATGTCTTATCCAAAATAATTTCAATGAAGATATAAAAGACGTAAGGTTTAACATTTTCAATCCCCCATCTTCATAGTTTTTAACAATAACTTCTTTTTTAACCCTGTGAATTGAATTATTCCATAAAAATGAGAAGAACGTTTTTTCTAATTCTTTACAGTATGATTCAGAGGGGTTTGGGATTGACATTAAAATGTGATTTAGTAAAGGTAAAAA
This sequence comes from Saccostrea echinata, assembly GCF_033153115.1. Taxonomy (NCBI): domain Eukaryota; kingdom Metazoa; phylum Mollusca; class Bivalvia; order Ostreida; family Ostreidae; genus Saccostrea; species Saccostrea echinata. The sequence continues at coordinate 31,665,893 of NW_026889778.1, forward strand.
CTAATGTCTTAATGACTGTAATTTTCCCTACTGGAGTTAGATACCTTTTTCCCCATTGTTTAAGTATTGATTTAATCTGAACTAGCTTGGGATCATAATTTAGTTGTTGTAACTTATCCAGTTCCACATCAAAATGTATTCCTAGAAGAGTAAATCTAGTAGTTCCCCAGTTAAGATTGTAATTTGGCAGTAAGATTTCATTGCTAAACTTTTTGGAGCCTATCCACACTATACAAGTTTTGGCATAATTAATGTGTAATCCAGATATTTCTGAAAAACTCCTTAGTGTTTCCAATGTTTCTGTAAGTGATTCTTTACTGCCATCAAGAATAAGAGAAGTGTCATCAGCTAACTGAGAAATCTTTTTTTCAACATTGTTCACAGTTATACCTTTAATATTTTTGTTTAATCTAATTTGGATTGCTAATATTTCTGCACATATAATGAATATATAAGGGGACAATGGGTCTCCCTGTCTGCAACCCCGCTGGATGTTAATTCTATCAGAGAGAGATTACCACCTTGTTTTATTGCAGATGTAATGTCTGTATTAAAAAGCGATACCCAATTCCTAATTGAGGGGCCAAAGTCGAAAAATTTAAGTGCTCCTTGAATAAAATTCCATGACAAAATATCAAAGGCTTTTTCAAAATCAATAAGTAATAACAACCCAGGTATATTTTCTTCTTCCGTATAATGCATTATATCATATATTAACCTTGTATTTTCACCTATATATCTATTAGAGATAAAACCTGTTTGATCTTGGTTGATAATTTTGTCAAGGTATCTTTTTAGTCTATTTGCAATAGTGCCAGATGCAATTTTGTAGATGGTATTTAACAAAGTGATTGGTCTCCAATTCTTTAAGTATTGTCTTGGCTTATCACCTTTTGGTAAAAGTGTAATAATCCCATGTCTTTGTGTGATAGAGAGACTCCCACTCTTATAACTGTAATTAATAGATCTAACTACAAAAGAACCAATATATCTCCAAACCATCTTAAAAAATTCAGCAGAAAAACCATCGGACCTTGGGGATTTATTAGATTTCATTCTGTAAAGTGTATCCGAGGCTTCTTCCTAAGTAATTTCACCTTCTATAGATTCTGCTTCTTTACTTGAAAGCTTTGGTATTTCTTCATTATTTAACTCATTAAATAAATCAGTATTTGGGTTGACTGCACTTTTTTTATATACAGGTAACTCTCGATACCTTGAAGTCCGCGGGACCGAGGAAAAACTTTGAGAGATCAAGAGTTCGAGTTTTCAAGAGTCCGGAATTTTCTGGGTTTGTTGACAGGTTTTAAAATTAGTCTTACCGGATGTAATGATTTTCATGCAGTGCTAACCTTTTACATGTGGTTTTTTATAATTTTCATAATTCAGATGAATATTTCATGAAACTGAATAAAGCAAGAAATATATATCATTATTTCATGTATATTTATTTATTCCTTGTAATACGGACATAATACTACGCATTCGTTACATGAAAACGACATTTTACAGCGTGTTACATAGTTTTGACTATTCCAAAAATGATCATTGAAAGCAGTTCTGTAAGTATTTGTCCAATAATAGTCGTCATATTGACATTTAGGCTGTTTCTGCTTTTTTCATATTTCGTTTAATTTTGACACTGACTCGAAATAAAATTTAAATTAGGGTTTTGTCCTTTAATCAATTACTACTTTTCAATGACACTGCGTCTCTAAATTATCATAAGACAGTCCATGATAATTATTTTAATAGCATATAGGCAAAATATGATTAATTATAAATCAATTAACACCCTGCAGCAGAAATGTTACCTGAATGAACATCCAGTTCCTCGAGACCCGCCTCTTCTGCCTGGGGCCATTTAAATGTCAAGGTAAAGGTGCTAATTATATAATCTTGTATACACATAGCCACTTCGAGGTATCGAGGGTAAATTCTATTAGAATATGCATAGTGGGACTGCATTTTGACTTCGAGGGATCAAGGGTTTCGAGAGATCAAGAGTTCGAGAAATCAAGAGTAAATTTGCTTAGTTATATAGTGGAAAAATTTGGGACCAAGCGATCAAGAACTTCGAGAGATCGAAGTTCGAGCCATCAAGAGTTACCTGTAGTTGTTCATAAAATAATTTTGTTTCCTTTAAGAATTCTGATTGGTCATAAATAACATTACCATAATTATCCTCCAATCTAGGTATAATTTTACTAGTAAAATTTCTAGATTCTAATGTGCAAAAATAGTGTGATGGTTTTTCACCTTCCTCAACCCATTTTGCTCTACTTCTGATATAAGTACCTTGCAATTTAAGTTTTCTAATTTTCTCTAATTCTTGTTTTTTACTATATAATTCATCAATATTATTTTCACAAACATTTTCTTCCAACAATTTAATACTTTCTATTAAGTCTCTCTCCCTGTTTTCTCTTTTCTTTTTGATATATGATGCATAGGAAATAGTCTTACCTCTTATTTCTAAAAGCAGAGTTTCTAAAAATAGCTGATCATTAACAGTGAAAGAAATATTTGTGTCTGGAATATTACCTATGTTGTCAAAGTTATACACTGGGATTGCATATTGTTTCTTAACCTCTAAAATAACATTTTTAATACAATCACTGCATAGCAAAACAGACAAGCTTATTATATGTACATGACTTCAATATAGACTGTAGCTCAACATATTTCAGAATTCCCCCTATTTTTATTGAAAATCTGAGAATTTATTTTAAAAATCTTGTTTATAAAACGTGTTCTTTATCGAAATCTTCTAAATTCACAAAGTTTCAGCACAAAGTTACAGCATTCGCGTGTAACTTGCCTTTTTGTCAGAACCTCTAAAATAACATTTTTAATGCAATCACTGCATAGCAAAACAGATAAGCTTATTATATGTACATGACTTCAATATAGACTGTAGCTCAACATATTTCAGAATTCCCCCTATTTTTATTGAAAATCTGAGAATTTATTTTAAAAATCTTGTTTATAAAACGTGTTCTTTATCGAAATCTTCTAAATTCACAAAGTTTCAGCACAAAGTTACAGCATTCGCGTGTAACTTGCCTTTTTGTCAGAACAGGATACGAAATGCGCTCTATAAACTTCGAACCATATAAAGTCGACATCCGATATACGGAGAAAAATTAAATGCGGATTATTTTATTTCTTATTTCATTCAGGAAGAATGTACATTAAAATTAATTTTTTAAGAGATTTGTGTATCTAAACTAACGTAGTGATGTTACAGATGCATGAATTATGGCTGATTCGGGTACCTTTTTCAAATTTAAAAGTTAGTTTGGTTTCGATATCAATAACCGTCTGTACATTTGCGCAGAATCATGTAGATTTAGCAATGATATTACCCAAGCTGAAGATTAAGGAGGTAACTTCTCAAAGACGCCGAGGGGGCTTGGGATTCACCTACAAACACAATCTATAGAATTAATTAAGCAGCGTGGAGTCAAAATATGGGCCAGTGTGTATGGTGTGAAATGTTGATGACGTCGAGATACCCGGAGTCGTCCGTGCGTGACGAGCTACCTTATCTGACAAACAGTTAGGTTCAGTATAGCAGAAAATTGCCGATGTCGACATATACCAGGTAAATTTTGCTTTTAGGACTGTGAATATACGTCGAGATAACCCGGGTTGTCGACATTACCGAGGTCGACATATCAGAGTTTTTGCAAATCATTTATATAGTAAATACTGCCGGGACTGCGGAAGGACGTCGACATATCCCAGGTTGTCGACATATCCGATGTTGAGATACCGAAGTTTACCTGCAGATAATTTTCGTCATGAAGTAAAGAATTATTAAACTTCCATAACCCCCTACCTTTCTTAAAATCATTAAAAGCTATAGATAAGGATATTATGGAGTGGTCTGATCTATAACTAGCATCTATAGTGCACTTTTCTAATCCAGACATGAGGGTTTCAGATATTAAAAAGAAATCTAGACGGCTTTGCTTCAATGGAGTTTTCCTTCTCCATGAATATCTATGCTCATTTTCATGCAGCTGTCTGAAAGGGTCAACATAACCATTATTTTCTATTATTTCCAAAACTTTTTCTCTTGCCTTTGGATTATTTATAGATTTGTAATTATAATAGTCCAAGTCAGGATTTAAAACTAGGTTGAAATCGCCACACAAAATAATATTACTACACTGCATATCATCAATATATTTTTGTAAATTTTCAAAGAAAAGTGGTTTGTCATTATTTGGACCATAAATATTACATATCAATACTTCATGGCCCTCTATATAAGCTTTAAGTAAAATATAATTCCCATCAACATCACCCTTTTCTGAAAGAGGTTTAAAATCAAAGTTATTGTTAACTAGAATTGCCACTCCCCTAGAGTTTGTGGAGTATGAGCTGAAAAAACACTGGTATCCCCACAAATTTCTTACTTCGTTTTCAACATCACATGAAAAGTGTGTATCTTGTAAACAATAAATATTATATTTTAAGGCTCTTAAGTAATTAAAAACATCCTTGCGCTTTGCAATATCACCTAAACCTTGGCAGTTCACTGAAATAATTTTAACCATTTCAAATAATTACAAGATGTTTACGAGTTGATACCCACTATGGAAACAAACAATCGGAGCTCATGTTGAAACTTAAAAGTAAATAGAGAGAAAGAAGGAAGGTTCTTGAGAAGAAGATTTTTACAGAATTTTCCTATATATTTCAATGTAAAACTTGGATTCCCTATTGTGGCCCCACCCTACCCCCGGGGGTCATGATTTTAACAATTTAGAATCTACACTATTCCAGGATGCTTCCACGTAAGTTTCAGCTTTTTGGCCCAGTGGTTCTTGTGAAGATTTTTTATATATTTTTATATATTTTTTTATATATTTTATATATTTTTTACCCCACCCTATTTTTGTCTTTTCTTGATTTTCTCCCCTTGTAAGGGGACTTGGCCCTTTATTTTATCAATTAAACTCCCCTTCATCCAAGGATACTTTGTACCAAGTTTGGTTAAAATTGGCCCAGTGGTTCTTGAGAAGAAGTTGAAAATGTTGAAAGTTTACAGATGGACGGACGGACAGATGGACGGACGATGGACAATGGGTGATCAGAAAAGCTCAGGTGAGCTGAAAAATAAGGAAACTGTGAAACATCTCTAAGATATCACAGAAATTGATATTGTTTTGATGCAAGGTCATTGTGCACTGTCACCATAAACAGAAACTGAGTCTGAAATAATTTACAATCATGTTTGTTTGAAAATATATTATGACAGATAACTGCGAAGGATAGACGGGGTAAGATACACATTGCCTTCATTTTAATCATTTAACAGAAGCTTTAATTAATATCATTATTAAAGAAATTTAGGACAGGCTGGGTAATGACATGGTATTTAAACAGCAATTAACACTTTGTAAAGTGACCAATTACCCCAACGAATTCAATCTTGAGAGTGGTAATTAAATTATTTACCTCCAAATCAGCCAAATTAAATGTGCTTTATAACTATATATAATCAATATTCAGGGTTGTCTAACATTGTAAATCGTGTTTTAGGGAAATTTTCTTCTATTTTAATTTTTTTCCAACTAACCAATTACAGATTTTCTAACTGATTACCATCGTTCCGACCGAGTAACCGGTTAACAATTGCCATCCCTAATATTCATGTAAAACTTTGATCATTCATAGTGGCCCCACCCTACCCCACGGGTAATGATTTGAATAAACTTGAATTTACACTATGTCAGGAGGGTATCACATAAATTTCATCTTTTCTGGCCCAGTGGTTCTTGAGAAGATTTTTAAATGACCCCACCCAATTTTTATGTTTTCTTAATTATCTCCCCTTGGAAGAGTAGTTGGCCCTTCATTTAAAGAAACTTGAATCCCTTTTACCCAAGAATTCTCTGTGCCAGGTTAGGTTGAAATTGGCCCAGTGGTTCTGGAGAAGATGAAACTGTAAAAATTTTGATCAGAAAAACTCAGGAGAGCCTTCAGCTCAGATGAGCTAAAAACTTTATATATGCAACTTTACTATATGATCAATAAAGCCCCACCCTAACTCCAGAATCTGTGACTCCAGGACCATGAATTTCACAATTTTATTAGCAGTCTCAATGATGATAACAATCATGCCAATTGTTTGACTGATATGAGAAAAGAAAGAGTGAAGAAGATTTTTATAGATACACTGTAACATAAATTTTGATTTAAACCTTACATCTGAGACTCCAGGGAAGCAGGGACTATAAAACTCACAATTTTGCACTCCTTTATCCATACATGCTATATGCCCAAAGTGGTTGAATTTGGTTCAGTGTTCCAGTGAAGAAGCTGAATATGTTCAACTGCTATCATATGTCACATGATTGATGACAAGCAAACACAGATAGTAATAGGTCACCTGAGTGATTTAGGTGACCTAAAAATTCCTACCTAAAACGTTGATGTAAACATCAGAAAACAGAGATCCATGAGTATTGGTAGCATTGCACTGAACAACCATAGACTCCTTTTTAGTGAGGCTACTGACATGTAGAATATTATCTTGGAGTTGTCGTTTGCCAGGAATTTCTAATAATGATAAAAAAGAACGTTATATAAACATAAACATGACATAAACAGGATACATAGCTTAACTTTTGTGCATTTCAAAAAAGAGAAAGAGGATCAAGGGCATTAATGGTCACCTAAGTTATTAATACAACACCATTAAGGATTTATAGAAGTATAAAATAAATAGACTTATAGATGAAACTATGCTGCCCAAAAACAAAAGAAATACAGTGATCAGGGATCAACAAAATAATTATTCTAAAGCTCTGGATTAAATCTTTATCATATCTTTAGGTCTATTTACTTGCCTGTATTTGCTTCCATTTGACATGTTCACCATGTAGCCAAACAAAACAATAGTGCTTAAGTGTGTTCATACTAAATAAGTTTTACTGTATTTAGTTATTCTATAAATGAAATGTTGTTTTTCATAGCATCATCATGATTCAAAATTCAGTCAGTGATTGTTAACTAATTTTTATACACGTGTGAGAAACACCTGCGAGATCTGTGAGCATCTCAAGCTCACTGATATTTGTTGCCACAAACTAGTCATGTTAATTTTGTATTCATTTGCATGCAGGACAGTGATGGATGACAATGAAAAGGGTGAAGATAACGAACACTGATCAATCTAAAGAAATCCACAAACGATACAAATTTGTGAAGAGGGATTAAACATGGGCCCCTGGAAATTTTAGAGGTGGGATCAGGTGCCTAGGAAAGGTAAGCATCCCCTGTCAACAGGTCACACCTGCCATGAAGTCTTCATAATACAGTGTACATTTTCAGAATAGATAAACAACATTGCCTTTTATTCCCAAAATATATATTGTTAGTGACATTCACATACAAGAGGCCCAAGGGTCTTGAATCGCTATTCTGATAAATTGTATAACCTGTCACTTCTATTTGAAGCCTCTAAGTATCCCTTTTATTTAGACAATTCCAAAAGTAGGTTATCATGACCTACATTTTGGATAAAACACTCTGAGAACCCAAGATGCATCAACTGACAAGGTTAAATGATTCGAAGCCCCTTATTATCTAAAATATTCAGATATAACAATGAGATTCCAAAAGTAGGTCATGGTGACGTACTTTTTTGTTAAAATACTCTGCGACCCCAAAATCCCTCAACTGACACAGTTTGATGATTTTAAGACTCTTATTATTTGAAATACTTAAATATTGCCTTGAAATTCTAAAAGTAGGTCATGGTGACCTCCTTTTAAGTTGACACATTCTGGGGACTCAAAATACATCAACTGACAAAGTTTGATGATTCTAAACTGATTAGTACCCAAAATATTTAAATATAGCCAAAAATTTCAAAAAGTAGGTCAATGTGACCAGGGTTGGGGTCGTCAATTACTTTGAAATGTAATTAAATACTTTCAAATACATTGAAAAGTTTGTCAATTACTTGCAATTACAATTACATTGATTTTTACAAATGTAATTAATTACTCTCAATTACTTTGAAGAATGTAATTAAATACGTTTCAATTACTTTTGTTTCATTTTCAAATCTTGAAGATCAAATACATGTAAATTTAAGGTAAATGCCTAATGGGAATATTTAAAATAAATAATGTCAGGTGCCTGCCATGTTTGTGTGTTTCATCAACATAAGACCTAGTCCTACATGTACATTTATCAATTAATTGACTGCCTTTATGAAATTAAATTAAAAGAAAGTTTTCAAGAGTTTATGAATCAACCATAAAATACTCTCAAATTATTTCAGCTACAGGTAGGCAAGCTAAACACCTTTAGTTGCAAATGTTGACAAATAATACTTGTTTTATGTAATAACAATTTCAGATAACAAATGCATACATGTATATAACATGTATACATAAAGATCTGTTTAAATATTAAAATAGTGATTCAATATTTATTTCTTTTCTGAAGTACATGTATAAAAATAGAAGAGCATTAATCTTAATAATATTTAATAAATTACGTCTAATGGTCATAACTTTGAATTTAATCAAAGCATGGTATAAATTTATATAAAATTTTGGAGGGTTGTTTTGATAGCAATCTACAACTGGGAGTTGAAGGGCAAGTAGGCAGGTCTTCATGACACATTAAATTATTTTCTATTCTTTTTTTGATAATCAAGCAACAAAAAAATAATGTTTTCATGTCTATACCAATGAGAGGTAGAACAAAATTTTTGATAAACATTAAACTAGTATTAATTCTTTCTGTACATTTTAATTATAAAACAAATATTTTTTTAAACAAGTCAATATATCAAATTCATTTATTGAGATATAAAAGAGTTTGAATTTTGAAAAAAAAAACAGAAGGGCCTTCTTTGAATAAATTAAAATAACTGTAAAATGTGACAGTTTTGGAATTATTTTCATATTAAATACACTTAATATGTATTATGTAAAATAATTGAAATGTAATTGAAATTACAGGGTATTTTGTTCATTGTAATTAATTATATTCAATTACAAGTAATTGAGAAAATGGTCAATTACAAAATATGGCCAATTACTTTGAAAAATGTAATTAATTACACTCAATTACAATTATACTTTTATCAATTATCCCATCCCTGACAGTGGCCTACTTTTCAGTTGACATATTCTGAATACCCAAGATGCATCAATTGACAAAGTTTGATGATTTGAAGCCAATTAGTACCTGAAATATTTAAATAGCTATAAAATTTTAAAAAGTAGGTCACTGTGACCTACTTTTCAGTTGACATACTCTGAGAACTCAAGATGCATCAACTGACAAAGTTCAATGATCTTAAGCCAATTAGTACGTACCTTGATCATTTAAATATAGCCATAAAATTTCAAAAGTAGGTCACTGTGACCTACTTTTCAGTTGACATACTCTGAGGACCCAAGATGCATCAACCAACAAAGTTCAATGATTTTAAGCCAATTAGTACTTGAAATATTTAAATAAAGCCATAAAATTTCAAAATGTAGGTCATAGTGACCTAATTTTCAGCTGACGTACTCGGAATACCTAATATGCATCAACTGACAAAGTTTGATAATTTGAATCCAATTAGAACCTGAAATATCCAAGGTGGCGAGATATCAGAGTTGAGACTTGACATTCAAGATTTTACTGCATAGCAAAAAAGACAAGCTTATTATATGTACATGACTTCAATACTGACTGTAGCTCAACATATTTCAGAATTCCCTCTATTTTTATTAAAAATCTAAGAAGTTATTTTAAAAATCTTGTTTATCAAACGTGTTCTTTATAGAAGTCTTTCTAAATTCACAAAGTTTCAGCACAAAGTTTCAGCATTCGCACGTAACTTGCCTTTATGTCAGAACAGGATATGAAATGCGCTCTATAAACTTGGAACCGTATAAAGTCGACATCCGATATACGGAAAAAAATTAAAAGCGGATTATTTTTTTCTTTTTTAATTCAGGAAGAATGTACATTAAAATTAATTATTTTTAAGAGATTTGTGCATCTAAACTAACATAGTGATGTTAGATGCATGAATTAGGCTGATTCTGTCAATCATGTCATTAATTGGATTGTTTCCTGTTGAATACATTTTAACTACAAAATATCATTGAAACATTTAATTCCTTAGTTTGAATTATTCAGTGTGTTTGTTATTCATTGTAATTTAGTAACCTTTTTTCAAATTTAAAAGTTATGTTAGGTTTTGATATAAATAACTGTCTGTACATTTCCGCAGAATCGCTATAATTACCCAAGCAGAACATAAGGCAATTAACTTCTCAAAGACACCGAGGGGGCTTCGGATTTACCTACAAACACAGTCTAATTAATTAAGCAGCGTGCAGTCAAAACATGGGTGTGAAAGGTGTGAAATTTTGACGTCGAGATACCCAGAGTTTGTCCGTGCGTGACTAGCAACCCTATCTGACAAAGGTTCAGTAGAGCAGAAAATTGCTGATGTCGACATATACCAGGTACATTTTGCTCTTGGGACTGTGAATATACATTGAGATAACCCGGGTTGTCAACATTACCGAGGTCGACATATTAGAGTTTTTGCAAATCATTTTTATAGTAAATACTGCCGGGACCACGGAAGTACGTCTACATATCCCAGGTTGTCGACATATCCGATGTCGAGATACGGAAGTTTACCTGTATAGCCATAATTTTTTTTTAAAAAGGTCACAGTGACCTACTTTTCAGTTGACATACTCCGAGGACCCAAGATGCATCAACTGACAAAGTTCGATGATTCTAAGCCAATTAGTACCTAAGCTAACAGACAGACAGAATGTCATACCATAATTCTCATTTCTTAAAATGGGTGTATAAAAATTAGGATTATAAAAAATTTTCTTAATATCAAGAAAATTTGATTTTAGAAATATTCTTTTGTTCATTTGGCATATCAAATAAAACAATATCCAGATAGAACCTGGAGGCATAATCCTGTTTAGTTGAGGCTATAATAAAAAAATTCCTAGATTCTCTTCCTTCCTGCCCTGATTTTTTACCCCTGCTCCAATTTTTTAAATTTTTGTTTTTCTTCATTTTAATACTGATAGAGATTGGTAATCAACTTACCATTCAGCTTTCATTTCATATCCCACGAAAGTCAGCATGATTTGAACAACTTTTTTAATTTTTGTTTTCTTCATCTTAATACTGATAGGGATTGGTATTCAACTTACCATTCAGCTTTCATTTCATATCCCACGAAAGTCAGCATGATTTGAACAACTTTTTTAATTTTTGTTTTCTTCATCTTAATACTGATCGGGATTGGTATTCAACTTACCGTTCAGCTTTCATTTCATATCCCACGAAAGTCAGCATGATTTGAACAACTGACAAGATAGTTATTGCTGTAATATGTATTAAACAAGAACCATTTATTGTGAAAGATTGATGATAAGCAGTAAGAGATATACATATTTAAATTGATCTCAACTATATAGCCATAATAGATAAATCTGCAATGATTGATCAGGTCAACAAAATAAAAATATATAATCAAATCCTTGATTTTTCAAAAATTTCAGAGAGAATATAGGAATTTTTTATTATGACCTTATTAGCCAACTTTTATTTGTCTGGATATTTAATTGATATTCAAAAGATAATCACTGCCTGATCCCAAGTGAGGGTGACGTTCTCTACAAAGTGCTAGCCATAATCAAAAATTTACTGAGGCCCAAGATCACCGAGCCATCAAATTTTTGAATTTTGTTTCTTATCCTACCTTTAAATGGTTTTCCATCAATAAACCACTCCACATTTGGTGAAGGGATGCCTTCTGCTTCACAATTTATAGAGGCTGATTCACCAACACTAACTCGTGTATCAACTGGTGGAATTTTCCAGCTAGGTTTTGCTGTTAAAATAACAAAGTTAGCTAATTAATCTGTTGAAATGATAAGAAAAACAATGCACACAAGCACTTGAGACATTTTTTTTCAATTTTCATACATGCTCATGCATTCTACAATCTTATTTTTATTAGCAAAATGAATCATACAAAAAATCTCTATTCACTGTTGTATTTGGAATGGGAAGGGTAATATTAGTTACAGAGTTTTGTAGTGACAGGGCACGGGATGATACCTGGTTAGTAAAATTTCATACCTGGCGAGGTGAGGTATGAAATTTACTTACCATGCAGGTATCATCCCGTACCCTATCACTCCAAAACTATGTAACGAATTTACCCCACCAATAAACATTTATGCATTGTCTGAGGTTTGTAAAATTGTTTTTCTCACTATATTATGTTTCATAACTCATACAAGGACTATTATGATGTCATGTTGTGTTATGTAATCTTGTTTTGCGAGTGTTTTGTGCTGTAATAATGTAATGACAGTTTTGAAGACTTTCAGTAAAGGGAGGAAAAGGTTCCATCTCGTTACTTACATTAATTAACTGTTAAATTGTCAACAGACACTCAGCAAACCTTGTGAACTCGAGTTTTCGAACGTTACAAACGAACGATAACTCTGTATCGACCATGTATTGATTTTCAAGTGACTAGGTATAAGTAATACATCCCCTTCACGTGACAGAGTTCAACCAATCGTAAGCCAGGATTTCATTGAAATATCATTAGAGGTGGGGTAATTTTCTAATCATGACAAAAAAGGGAAAATAATAGAAAGGTGTAAGGTGAATAGAATTTGATACTGGAGGATATATGAAGTCCATAATTGTATCCATACTTTCTAAAGAAAATTTGTGTATATGTTATATTATACATGCATGTACTTGATGGAAGTTGAACTGTTCAAAATTCCCTTGGTCATTGCACACTATTTGAATTGATTATTGTCCCCCACTTTCACTGAAAGTGGGGGATATTAGTTTGGGTCTGTCTGTCTGTATTTCTGTCTGTCTGTAACACTTTCGTTTCCGCGCGATATCTTGAGAACCCTTTGAGCTTTCGCAATGAAATTTTGCATAGCAACTCCCTATGGACTAAAGAAGAACCTTATTAATTTTGAGGTCAAAAGGTCAAAAGTCAAGGTCATAAATTCATAAATTCTGTCTGTTTTAACACTTTTGTTTTCCGCGCGATATCTCACAAATTCTTTAAGCTTTTGCAATGAAATTTTACATAAAAACTCCCTGTGGCCTAAGGAAGACCTCTATTGATTTTGAGGTCAAAGTTCAAGGTTGTAAATTCACAAATTCCGTCTGTGTGTAACACTTTCGTTTCCGGGCGATATCTCAAAAAGCTTTTGAGCTTTTGCAAAGAAATTTTATACCATAACTCCCTATTGCATCTCTCGCCCCTCTCAAAGTGTCCCGCCCTGTTTTTCTTTTAATTTATTGTATATTTAAAAGTCACTTGGCACTATTTTTAGCACAGGGGCATGTGGAGAGTTATTACATATGATACAGGTTGTCAGTCCACTTTATATTCTAATTACATGTATTAGAACTGTTAAGTAAAGGCTAAATTAGACAATATGTAATGTGTAAAATTTTGACAACATCAAACATGAATATAAACATTATATGTGACCTAATGTTTGCATTTAATCAGACTTAACTCAATGTGAGTCATATTATGGAAATGAGTAGATCAACTTCTTGTTACATAGTCAAAAAAAGCATAACTCTTACCACATTATCATTACTGACTTTTGTGTGTGACCTAGTGTTTGCCTTTAATTTGCTGTATAATCAAGTGCCTCCGTGGTCTAGGGGTATGTTGCTCGCTTAGCAAGCGAGAGGCCCAGGTTCAATCCCTGATCGATTCTATTTTTCTTCTTTTAATGGGTTTTTTTTTAGGATTTACTAAATGATAGGCCTACTATTCAACATGTGAAATGAAAAAGTTATGATGTCTGGCTTGTACAAACTCATAAAATCATTATTACAGTGTGATAAATATTCTGTTAAAAATTCTATTAAAAAGAATTTTCTATACACATATTAAAGAATAAGCAATCAAATCTTTATATCCATATTGGCTTTTTTTTAATTTGCTTCAAAATACATGTATACATTTAATAATTCTACAAATACAGGGGGACAGTGTGACCCCTCCCCCCCCTCCCGAACTGCGCATGCTCTTCTTTTTTCCCTAAGTGGGGGGCAAAAATTCTCTGAATTAGCTTGTATAGTGATTGTCAATGGGAGTTCTATCTCAACTAATTTACTTCTGTGATATTCATTTTAAACTTGCATAAACATCCACCATAAAATAAACTATGTCATTTTTCTGAATGAATCTAATTTTGATTACTGAGGCCAATGTTTGTTTGTCTTCTCCCGACTCAGGATGAAAAAGTTGGGTCGGTAGGTAGATGTCAATTTTTTTCCTCAGAAAATTTGAATTTCAATGCTGAATTTTCAAAATCTTTTGTCCATAATGCATAAAAAATAATTGCTTCCTAGAGGTTAAAAAAGTTTTGGGTCGGGCCACCATTCTTAGCCAGTCGGTCTGGAGAGGGCAACCAAACAATTTTTTAAAGATGGCCTTACATGTAAGTTAATGCAATTATATTTTATTAAACTTACTTTAAATATTATAATTTGATCAAAGTAATATTGATTTATACAGAAGCAAGAAAGTTTGAAAATTGTCCAAACAGACCTCATTTGCCACACAGCGACACCTATAAACACTGGCAGCTAGGGAAAGGACTATATTTGATATTAACCAATATTTGCCCCCAAATCAAACTTTGATGGAGAAATCTAAAATTATGTTCTAAACAAGGGGGATTTCTGCAGACTTCAAAGCATTAAATATTTTCATCAGCCATGACACCATATGTTAAATAATGGCATCAGCAAAATGACGTAAATTCAAAATTTCCATGATGAAAAAGGCTTATATAATGTCAATATTTTGAGTAAAAATCTGCTCCAGGTCAATGTTTTGATATAATGTGTAGAATGATATTTATTTTTAATATTGTTTTATACAAAGATAGTTAAAACTTCTTTGAATTGTGACATAACGTATTTTCTCCAACTTGCCTGTTCAATGCTGTCGTAGTTTGACTCTGTCGTTAAACACATAAATACGGTAGTATACAACAACTATATTTAGGGAAAATACCCGAAATCAAACAATAATCATTTTTTTTAGAACATTTTGGGCACATTCTTTTATTCCGACATTATTTACCTGGGGTACAATATTAACTACGATGACTGCCATTTTTATATTTCTTGTCCAGGGATTTGATAAAACACGCATATGACTATTACTGGTACATGTAACAGTGAGCAACTGAAATTATTAACATGCTATAATTTTGCTTGAGATATTATTGTAAAAAATAAATTTAATTGAGAGTACAATCACAATTTAACAGTCATCATGAATTTCACAGTTTTGTTTGTTCAATGATGTATAGCACTAATACCCCTGTAACGGAACGTGGATCTGTTAATCATGCCCCGCAGGTGTTTAAACCAACACAGGTGTTAACACTTTTGTGTACACAGTGTACATCCCTTTATCTGTCAGACAATTAAAATTCTATTAGAAGCCAATCTTTGTATAATTCAGTTTACCCCTTGGGATATTAAATAAAATAGTTATGACTAGCGGTATATTTGGTAAATAATTTTAGGAATTTACTGGCAACAAGTTATTTCACTCATCTGACATTTAAATAAATATCATAAGACAATGAAAAAATATTTAGGTATACTATTTCAATTAATCGTTACAAAAAAATGGTTAAAAAAAAAAGATTGTAATTGTGAAAACTCTCCAAAAAAAGTATTTTTAACTTTGATACGGTTGCGGTTTTATTTTTAGTAAACGATTGCAACTTCCAACTTCACAAGATGGACACAGCATGTTGTAAATATACTTTGAGACATTATTTACTAGATGATATAATAAGTTTTTTTGTACATCGCGGATATTTAATGGAATTTATTTTGTAAGAAATCAATGGAATAAGTATTTAATTCTTTGTTGTTTATTTTTTTTTTTCTTGGTAAAATAATTTTTAAAAATACGAAAATGGCACAGATTTGCTTTAAAATTGACGTAAATTTTACTGATTTTGGACATTTTTTTTGTAAACTTGAGCCTTAGATAGGTCGATTTGTTAAATAGGACGACCCCAGCGGTTCTGAGAAAAAAGTATTGTCCTATCTCCCAAAAATTACGGTACAAAA
This sequence comes from Saccostrea echinata, assembly GCF_033153115.1. Lineage (NCBI taxonomy): Eukaryota > Metazoa > Mollusca > Bivalvia > Ostreida > Ostreidae > Saccostrea > Saccostrea echinata. The sequence goes on from NW_026889778.1 coordinate 31,682,075, forward strand.
TATTTTTTGTCAGTAGTAGTATAGATTCAATTCCCCGCGCTTGCACGGGATTTTATCTAGTGTCCCATAATAAATTTCAGTGTGAGAAAGGTTTATATGGTTTTCATTTGCATAAATTGTATTAAATTATTTTTAAAATGCAGAATTGAATTTAAAAGACGTAAAAAGATAATATAACCTTCAGATATAGAATTAAAACAATTAATATCTTTAAAAGTATAGATTTATTATGGAGAAAAAGTGACGTCTATTAAAAAATGCAGCATTTTCAACTGCAGTTTTTTGTAAAAACGGATGTGGCCACACTTTTGTAAGGATATTTTTTCTCTTTAATATTAAAAATCTAGTTATATTTGTTCTTTCTGTGAAGTTTCGCTTACACACTCGGATGCGGCCATATTGAAATATACATGTAGATTTGAAGAGGAGGAAAACGTCAAAAATAAGGGAATTCTGGAATATTAGACTGGTTTTGAATGTTATATAAATGAGAGGGCGCTCGAGTTGAGAAAAATTGTTACCCATTTCACACACAAGGAAACCTAAACAGTAACTTGATACATTTGATAAAATGTAAACCTGCATCTAATTTTTGCCGATTTTACAAGGCCGATTATTGGGCTTTCTTCAAAAAACACAATATTTGCTATATATATATATATATATATATATATATATATATATATATATATATATATATATATATATATATGTATATATATATAATTATGTATATGCCAAATTTCATGTAAATGGTTGTCAAAATTTTAAGATATTTGCATTTAAATATGCCAACGTGACAATTTTGTCAATATTCTGAAACAACTCGATGAGTACTGAGCTTACTGCTCACTTAAAACAAGTCAGCACACAAAAGGTTAATATTATATAAATAGTGCACGTTTTTGAGTGTAACAGTTGAAATTGACACCCCAAGGAAAACCATTGTCAACCGACACATCAGCGGAGGTTGACAATGGTTTTCCGAGGGGTGTCAATTTCAACTGTTATCCTCAAAAACGTGCACTATTTATTTTATTATACTGAATGTCTTATTCATTTCGGATGTCATAAAAAAAATTCGGAGATCGTCATTAAGTTCACGCTTAAAAAGCTTTCAAACTCCCCGCTTCTATTTTTCTCAATAAGAAAGCTTCGGAAAAGATTTACCAACCTCTTTGTTTGTTTGCTACTCAAAAAGTCCTTTATCATCAAAAGTTTGCATTCGCAAGGATGTTTTGTCTGTCGTTTGTTGTTTTCAAGTAAGCTACATCAGACGAAACTTTTATTGACGTCGTTTATTCGGCTTCTTTCAAACGCACAACCGACGTTTTGAGAATTCTACGGTGAACCGTACGTGCATGATTTGAACGCATGTGACATTTTCATAATGTTACCCGTTGTCAAGCATGTTGCTAACGCTGAGGGTAACATTACGGATTGTTAAATGCGTCTAAACCAATCAGATTTTAGTATTTAACATGAAAGTATAATAATTGAAATAAGAGAGGATATTCAATGTTTTGTAGTTGGATATGGAATTTATTTCACGAGTGGGACAGGTTTTTTTTGTAATATTTTCATGAATGCAAAGCACGAGTGAAAATATAAAAAACAAGAGGCCCATGGGCCACATCGCTCACCTGAGTAACTTTGGCCATGCTGTTCTTTACCAGATTTCCACCCTTTTAATATACCTATTGTGGCCCCACCCTACCCCCGGGGGTCATGATTTGAACAATTTAGAATCTACACTACCTCAGGATGCTTCCAAATAAGTTTCAGCTTTATTGGTCAAGTGGTTCTTGAAAAGAAGATTTTTAAAGATTTTTCTTATATATTTCAATGTAAAACTTGGATTCCCTACTGTGGCCCCGCCCTACCCCTGGGGGTCATGATTTGAACAATTTAGATTCTACACTACCCCAGGATGCTGCCATATAAGTTTCAGTATTTCTGGCCCAGTGGTTCTTGAGAAGAAGATTTTTTAAGATTTTTCTTATATATTTCAATGTAAAACTTGGATTCCCTATTGTGGCCCCGCCCTACCCCCGGGGGTCATGATTTGAACAATTTATAATCTACACTACCCCAGGATGCTTTCATATAAGTTTCAGCTTTTCTGGCCCAGTGGTTCTTGAGAAGAAGATTTTTTAATGACCCCACCCTATTTTTGTCTTCTCTTGATTATCTCCCCTTGTGAGGGGACTTGGCCCTTCATTTTAACAATTTAAATTCCCCTTCACCCAAGGATGCTTTGTACCAAGTTTGGTCAAAATTGGCCCAGTGGTTCTTGAGAAGAAGTCAAAAATGTGAAAAGTTTACAGACGGATGGACAGACAGACAGACGGACAGACAGACGGACGGACGGACGACGGACAAAATGTGATCAGAAAAGCTCACTTGAGCCTTCGGCTCAGGTGAGCTAAAAATCCTGTCTCAGGAGTGAAATAAATTCTATATCCAACTATTGAATTTTCTGTTTATTACATTTTCTTTGATTTTCCCTGTGCCCCTGTCTTTTGTTAACACAGTGTCATAGGCTTTGACGTCATAGTTGAGCGGTTGAGACGTCATAGCTTAGTAAGATTGAAAACACTGTAACATGGATTTTAGCAATATATTTGGGGAGAAATTGGCAGTTTTAGTCTCTATCAAGACGGTTTAGTTAATATCTCTATCTTATAACAGACCAGAAATTATTTTTACTTACTTTGATATCCTTTCACACTGTGAGAGAATATCACTTTGGTATCCTTTCACACTGTGAGAGAATATCACTTTTATTCAGTAAATAAATCACAGTATTTCACTGTTGAAAATGTAATCTTTATCATATACTTAGTAGTAAATACACCGATTCTGCACTGTGCGATACGGGTGACGTCACTATACCCCATATCAAGGACCGGTCCGAAAATCCACATCACATATCGGACCGGCGGGCAAAAATCCATATCAAAGCGGAAGTAACATTTGTTTAAAGATAAAAAGTTAATTATAGTAACTTGATTTTATTTAAATACACGTAAAATATCTGTGGACTTAATTTGTTTTCAAAGACCTAAAATTTGCTTTATTAGATTTTAAAGAAAAAGGTCATAAACATGCAAGAAACATTCTTCAATGATTTTATGTGAACTTGCATATTAAGTATTTTAAATATATGATAAATAGAATACTACATACTGAAATCCATATCATATGTCATATCAGCCCTCGGGCCCCATATCAGCTCTCAGGCCTTCAGCCCTTGGGCTGATATGGGGCCACTTGGGCTGATATGACATATGATATGGATTTTAGTATGTAATATTCTCTATTTATCAACAATTTGGTAACACATACTATAAAAAGAAAAACAAAAGAATAAAACATTGATTGGGATATACTGATTGTTCATTTAATACTGAGTCAACACTAACTTAGGATACTTTCATATATAAATATGATTAATCATGACCTTGCTGTTCTTTAGATGAAGAATAAATTTAGTTATTTTCTTATGAATTCCTTTGTAAAACTTTGCTTGCCCAAAACACCCCACCCTAACCCCTGGGGTCATGATTTGAACAAAATTGAATCTACACTTCCTGAGGATGCTTCCATGCAAATATAATTAATAATGACTTTGTTGTTCTTGAAAAGAAGAATTTAAAAAAATATTATGCATTCCTTTGTAAAACTTTGACTGCTTATAGTAGCCCCATCCTACCCCTGGGGGTCATGATTTGAACAAAATTGAGTCAACACTACCTGAAGATGCTTTCATAAAATATGATCATTCATGACTTTGCTGCTCTTTAGAAGAATTTAAAAAAAAAAGAAATTCTTATGTATTTCTCTGTCAAACTTTGATTGCCCCCAGTGGCCCCACCTTATTCTCGGGTGGCATGATTTGTCCAAAACTTGAAACTCCACTACCCAAGAAAGCTTTTCACATAAGTTTCATTATTTCTGGCTCAGTTGTTCTTAAGATTTTTAAATTACCCCACCCAATTTTCACTATTTCTTAATTATCTCCCCTTGGAAGAGGGTGTGGTCCTTTATTTGTATAAACTTAAATCCCCTTTACCCAAGGATACTCTGTGATAAGTTCAGTTGAAATTGGTTCAGTGGTTCTGGACAAGACGAAATGTGAAAAGTTAATGACACAAACAATGATGACAATGACAACAACAGACACAAACAAATTTTGATCAGAAAAGCTCACCTGAGCCAAAGGCTCAAGTGAACTAAAAAGGACTTGCTGAAAATAGGACAAATTAAATGATGAATGGATTCAGGTACATAGTTGAAATATTAAAGTAATTACTGTTTTGCCATGAAATCTTGGAAGTGAATTAAGCTAAACTCTAAAATCTTGACACCTTGGATATCTATTTTCTGATAGTTCTATGGATGTGAAGATACCATAGTTTCCTATGGTTTGTATACAGATTAAACACTTTTTCATAGTTTACCTTGTACATTCAGAGTAAATGTCACATTTTGTGGTTTATCTGTAACAGGATTTTTTCCAGAGCAAACATAAATGCCTTTGTCATTAAACTGCACAGAGTTGATAACAAGTTCATGTCCTTCTGAGAGCATCGTTGATGGTCTCCCTTCCTTGTGCCACAAAATTTTAGGTACTGGACTGCAATTAACAATAATGAAAAAAATATTGTGATTTGAGTTTTATGTTAAAGATCATTTTCTATTGATAGAGAAGATGAAAGCAGGGTTTATCACTATGATTCCCATCCATTACCTCTCAAACAAATCAAATATTAAAAACATCACTTCAATGAATGTTGTCTAGAGGCAAGGTAAAGTCTCTTATGTTCAATATTATGTATTGTTACAACGCAAAATGTAATTACAACACAAAATGTAATTTTATTGCATTTTGCATTATTACATTTTGCGTCAATATTATAGCAGAATGTAATAATGCAAAATGTAAAAACAGACTTTTTAGGATTATTACATTTTGCGTAATTATACATTCAACATCGAGATCAACGCAAAATATAATAACGCAAAATGTAATAACACAGTTTTCAGATTATTACATTTTGCATTGAGATTAAGCAAATTGCAACAACGCAAAATGTAATAACACACTTTTTGGTCAGTCAGATTGAGAATGATTTTAAATTGAGTAGTGGATGAAGAAAATACACGGAAAGAAATAAAACAAAAGGAAAAATTAGCGTATGATCATTCTTACATTAGATCTGATTTCATCATATATTGATTTCATTAGCCAATGTATTTAAATCAGTTGATACTCAAATCATATGTGTTGCAAGTTAGAAACGCATGTGTGTGTGGGGGGGGGGGGGGGGATTTCATTGATCAGTGTATCAGTTTGCTTTTGCTTTTTGATAAGCACTAGCATTAAATTTAGAAAAGAAATCTATTTATTTTTACTGGCAGGTGTAAATATAGTGGGAAGGGGTTTCTTGACAATTAAGATTTCATACTAGCTATTTTACAAATCATGTACATTGCAGACCAGCAAAAATAAAATTCTCTCTCTCTCTCTCTTCAATAATAAAATGGATAGTTTCTGCATGCGCATAAAAATACAATGATCAATATATTAAGTTATCCCTACCCCCAACTTTTCCTCGTAAGACACACACACGTACTTCTGATTTGCTAACCAATTTAGAATGACAGTGATGGATATATAATACAGACTGATTTATAAGTAGACATGTCAATCAAAGTTAAGTTAATGTTTTATAAAAATTCAATTAAGATGTTAGAAACAGAGTTAAAAAAAAATAATATACAATTAGTTTTAATAATGTCCCTGAAAGCTGTAACGTTTGTCTCATAGTCAAAGGTCTGTCTGTCTATTCAGTAAAGCGAGTTTATATGTCGAAATCAATTTTGTGATGATTCTCGCTGAACACAATACAAAAAAATATTTATATTTTGTTTTATTACATTTTGTTTTATTAAATTTTGCATTGTCCTCAATGCAAAAATTAAACAACGCTAAATGTTACAACCAAAAAGTGCATTAATATTACATTTTGCGTTAATCCCGATGCAAAATGTAATGACTCAAAGTGTAATAATCCAAAAATCGTGTAATTAAATTTTGTGTTACTACAATCTGTGCAAAATGTAAAAATGCAAAATGTAATAATCCCAGTTTATTACATTTTGTGTTGTTATTACATTTTGCATTGTAACAATGCATATCATACAGAAACTTCAAAAAAATAATTCAGAGAATTTGTGTCCCCGGTTAAAGGAAAAACAACAAGAGGCTCATGGGCCACAATGCTCACCTGAGTCAATATGGCCCTGCTGTTCTTCGTTAGCAGATAATTCATATGTAAAGCTTTGATCACCTGTTCTAGGCATACCCTACCCCCAGGTGCCATGTTTTGAATGAAATTAAATCTAAACTTTCTTAGGATGCTTCTATATTCATATAACTAATTATGGCTTTGCTGTTCTTGAAAACAGAATTTTAAAGATGTCTGCCACCCTAGCTGGGGGAGGGGGGGGGGGGGTCATGATTTAAACAAACTTGAATCTACACTACCTGAGGATGCTAATCATGATTAATCATGGCTTCGTTGTTCTTCATCAGAAGATTTTTAAAGATATTTCCTATATGTGTTCCTTTGTAAAACTTTGATCCCCCATTATGGCCCCAGACTACTGCTGGAGAATGCCTTGAACAAACTTGAATCTACAATACTTGGGGATGCTTCAATTTCAATATGACTAATCATGGCTTTCCTGTTCTTGAAAAGATTTTTTAAAAAGATTTTCCCTATACGTTCCTATGTAAAAATTTGACCCCCCATTTTGGCCCCACCTTACCGCCAGTGATCAAGATTTGAACAAACTTGAATCTGCACTACCTGAGGATGATTCCATATCAATATGACTAATTGTGGCTTTGTTGTTCTTGAGAAGAAGATTTTTCAAGATTTTTTTCTATATATTCCTATGTAAAACTTTGATGCCCCACTGTGGCCACATCCTACCCCCGAGGGTCATGATTTAAACAAATTTGAACTACACTACCTGAGGATGATTCCATATCAATATGACTAATTGTGGATTTTTTGTTCATGAGGAGAAGATTTTTAAAGATTTTTCCTATATCTTCCTATGTAAAACTTTGACCCCCCATTGTGGCCCCACCCTACCACCCAGGGGTCATGATTTTAACAAACTTAAATCTACACTACCTGAGGATGTATATCAATATGACTAATTGTGGCTTTGCTGTTCTTGAGAAGAAGATTTTTAAAGATTTTTCCTATATACTCCTATGTAAAACTTTGATCCCCCATTGTGGCCCCACCCTACCCCAGGGGGTCATGATTTGAACAAACTTGAATCTACACTATGTAATGAAGGTTTCACGTAAGTTTCAACTTTTACAGCCCAGTGGTTCTTGAGAAGATTTTTAAGAGATACCACCAAAATTTCACTTATTCTTAATTATTTCCCCTTGAAAGAGGGTGTGGCCCTTCATTTGAACAAACATGAATCCCCTTTACCCAAGGATGCTTTGTGGGAAGTTTGGTTGAAATTGGCCCAGTGGTTCTGGAGAAGAAGTCGAAAATGTGAAAAGTTTACAGACGGACGGACAGACAGACAGATGGACAAAATGTGATCAGAAAAGCTCACTTGAGCCTTCAGCCCAGGTGAGATAAAAAGGGTGGAAAATTTTTTTAAAAAATATGCAGATGGAAAAGGGAGCAAGATGTGTTTGTGAAACTCTGATGCCCCCATATGACAACTTTGTTACAAATTCTCAAATGCAAGTCAAACTCCAAGATCAATGTCAGGGGGTCAATAATGTTGGTATCTAAAGAAATCTTATTAAGAAATACACATGTGAAAAATGAAAGAAAAGTGAGCAATTTCACATACCCCACGCTCCCCCAAAACTCAACAATGCAACACGTAATGAATGGCACAGTGCATTTTAAATACACAGTATAATTCAAAAAGGGGCATTACTTGCAAAAAATCATCACATCAAAACTTCTTGCATATAAGGACATTCAAATCTTTGTATGTTACAAATCTAATTGGCTAAAGTTTCTAGATAAATAATGGAATCAAAATTTCTTGGTAATATACAAATCTATACATTATGTCTGAAATACCTACAAAGTTTCAGGAAATTCAGTGCAGGAGTTATGCTGACAAACTGTTATTTAAATTCCTCAGTGATTTCAATTTGTTAATGAGTGCAAGTCCATGTCAAACACATGACAATTTACATATTTAAATAATTGATGGAAACAAAATTATGAAGTCATATGAATTTGTTTATATACTGTACTTATGAAATTATTTAAGGCAAAGCACCAATTTGAGGAGGGGGGGGGGTGAGAACTATCCAAGATTTTGTGTGTGTGTGTTGAATCATTAAATAAATATTCTGATCTCAAAATCAATGGGGTCTTTTAAGGTCATAAAATATTTCATGTAAAATTTCATTACAAAAGCTGATTCCAGTGGATTTCCTTATTACCTAGCTGGGTTTCTTCAATAATAGGAATACTCTTAAGGCAAAAATAATGGAATTGGAATTTTCTGGAAATATGCACATCTACACATTGTGCTCTAAATATCTGCAAAGTTTGACCAAATTCTGTGCAGCGGTTTAAGAGGAGTTGTGCCAACAAACTGTTCATCTCTATATTCAAGATATGGCCAAAAATCTAAGTTGTAAAGTGCGGAAATTCCCAGAAAAATAATGGAATCAGAATTTCTTGGTAATATGCACATCTACACATTGTGTGCTTAATATCTGCAAAGTTTGACCAAATTCTGTGCAGTAGTTTAAGAGGAGTTGCGCTGACAAACTGTTCATCTCTATATTCAAGATATGGCCAAAAATCTAAGTTGAAAAGTGACGAAATTCCCAGAAAAAATAAAGGAATCGGAATTTCCTGGTAATTTGCACATCTACACATTGTGTCCTAAATATCAGCAAAGTTTGATGAAATTCTGTGCACTGGTTTTGAAGGAGTTGCGCTGCCAATAAAACAGGACTGACTGATGGGTCAAAAACATTATACCCCCCACAACTTGTTGTTTGGGGTATAATAAGTGGTAGTCCTAGTTATTAACCATTCAAAAGTAATGGCCAAGCTAGGTCAGTTTTTTTCCCAGAAGGTCACACTCCAAGAGGTCATAAATGTTGGTATCCAAGGGAAGGTATTGTCACAAGGAATAAATGGGGAATATAAAAGCCCTGGCACAACCATTCAAAAGTTATGGCCCAGGTTAAAGAAGGTAAAACTCTAAAGTCAATTTAAACAAAGTCACCTGAATTTAGGTTACCTGAATATAACCTTGTAAAGGATTCACGGAATGGTATCAAACTAAATTGAAACTCAAAAAAAAAATTTAAAAAATGAGAGAATTAAGTTGGTCAAGGATAATAAAAGAGTTAGTTTGTTATCAGTCACAAATCAGAAACTTGCCTGTATATATGCTAGTGCGATCTACACTCCATTATAATATCACCATACACAACAAAATAATAGTACTTTATCATAACACACAGTACTCACACCGTATATTAAAGCTATTAACCAGTGTCAAGGTCTTTGAATAAAGGACAGGTTTCCATAAGGCTGTTTTTTGGCCCATAATGACTTTTAAATTAATTTGTTTAGTAATGTCTAGTAATGTTTCCTCTGTTATATTTTATAATTTATTTGCAAAACCAATGTATATTAGTCATGTGACCAAGGGGTATCTAAAGAGTCCCTCTAAAAGCGTATAAGAGCATCTAAGAGGGTTATGATGATTTATTACATTTAGTAGACTATTCATTGTGATAAACCAAATAAATATTAACTGTATATCATCAGGGAACATAGAACATGGCTGAAGTAACACAAAAGGCCAATTGATATAATATTTTTTGGAAAAGAAAACTTCTGTAATTGTAGCCATAAAAATTCAATGGAAGTTGTGTAGTATGCTTTCTTGCTAGATATATTTGCTATTTATAATAACATAAAAAGTTATGAAAATTAAACAGTTATGAAAACAAAAGCTTTCAATATTAAGAAATACCATATATTGTGACATTTTATTAAAACAATAACTTTGCTTGCAACCCCTAAATGCGTTTACAAGTATAGAAAAAGGATCTCTACCTATTGTAAGTAAGCACATTGATTTCAAAGTATTTGATTTAGATAGATCGACTCATAGAAGGTGTAAAAATCTTTTAAATTGTTTTGCATGGCTAAGAGAATTTTTGGAATAAAAATTCATTGTGCATTCAGAATTAATTCTGAAAGTGTATACTTAATGCACTATAATAAACAGGCAGTTATACATTATTTACATGTATATAATGCATAAAGATAGATAAAAAAAATAGCAATTCCATACACTTGTTTTATATATTTTATTCATGGAAATCGGATACAAGATTTTTTTATTACCAAACTTCATTTTTATATAATTTTTTATTTTTATTATAAGGACATATCTTTTGAATCCATGTCTGTGCCCATCTATTTTAATTTTTGAAACCACAGGTACCAAATTGTGTACATCAACCAATAGTTCTTGATCATACTTTGCACTGACAATACTAACCAATGATTGGGGGTAAATGGAAAGTGTTATTGAAATGTAATAGTACCTACAGATATACATGTATCATGAAGACACATGGCATATGATTGAATTCTTGCCCTCAACAGACCAGCATTATCTTAGTTTATGTTATATATAGATATTCTATTTGTTTTATTTGGAGGTAAGTTTTTTGACAATTAATACTTTGTTTGGCTAAACTATATACTGACTCTCAAAAAACCCCATTCAGTAGCTCCATCAAATACTCTTATACAAAATGTAGAGATTGTCAGAATGTCTTCATATAAGTACATTCCTACTGTGTCCCAGGTAAGACCAATGGCATTCAGAAAATCTCCCCTAGTATATGATATCACCTGAGGTGCTCCTCTAGTTGCAGATTACAATCTGTCTCTGCAATACTAAAGATACACGTTGGATTGCACATTTATCCTCAATATCCAGGTGTAAAAATATATTTTATTCACCACCAAGGAGAGATGAACAGGTTGGGGTAACAACTTTCAGAAATTCTTTTTTTCAATAACTACAACTGACTCAAGCATTGATAAGACCACTGGTTATTTGAGAAATAGCTTGAAGACTGATCGAGGTACAAACTGCATCATCAACAACATCTTGTAAAATTCAAATTCACATTAAGCTGAAAAGAGCTGGCTACTGATTGCATTGGGTTTTGTTAACAGAAAAAAGACGTATTTTAAATCTGTGATACGGAAACATACCCAAATCAAGAAACTGTGACCTCGATTTACATAAATCAATTATTTTCTTGACTGTGAAACAATAAGTCTGAGCTTGATTTTTGTTTATTGCAAATACCGTTTCTAGTGTCAAAGTTGTGCTTTTCCTAACAGACAGACACACAGGCATGTTATTATAAAAATGATAAATTTCTCTTTCAGGTTTGACATCATAACGCATAGTATGCTTATAATATAAGAAGTCTATAAGCCAATGCTCAATAGTAATACCCCCGCTCTGATAAGTTATGGGCAAAGGTCTGCATGCATGTTTTCAACTTTGGCCCCTAGAAATCCCTTATTTTCCAGAATTTTATTTTCATCCCCGAATGAGGTCAGATCCATATCAATACCATTCTACCCTTGAAATTTCACAAGATGATATCTTGATTACTTTAAGAAAAAACATGCCATGCATGATTTCAATTTAACATAGGAACTCCCATAGAAAAAAGTTAAAACTCATAAAACCGGAAGTACTTGACAGATATTCATAATATTTTAGACATCAAGAGTATGAATGCCCCCGAGCATCTGTGCAAAGAGAGATAACTCTTGCATGATTACTTTTTACAAAAGTGAAAATTTGTAAATTTCAATCCACAATTTTTGAATAATTGTACTCTTTCTGCTTAACTCATATCTGAAAATTGTTAAAAAATGTATTGAGAAATAAAAAAGTTATGGGCAAAGGTCTGTTTTCACTGTTGGCCCCTTGAAATCCCTTATTTTCCCGAATTTCATTTTTGTAACCTTTTCAGGTTGGAACAATATCAAAGTCATTCTATACTTAAAATTTAACAAGAATATCTTGATTATTTTCAGAGAAAATGTGACATGCGTGATTTCAATTTAACATAGAAACTCCCATAGACAATTTTCAAAGACCCCGAAAACTGGAAGTTCCGCTCAGATTGACATGAAACTTACAGTTTATGTTCTACACATTAGTTTCAACATATGCATATATCAATCTTCAGAATAATTTTGTTACTTTTAATTATGACTTTAAAAAAAGTCATCCCCCCTTTTTCAATGTTTGAAGTCATATATCTCAAATAGTACAGTGGCTTCCATTTTATCAGATAGCGGTTTAACTATTTATTTCGGCTATTTCAATATAATATCAGAGCACAAAACCATTTCTTATATATTTGTTAATAATTTCACCTGATATTCTGATGAGGAAATATTGGAATTTCGTTTTATCTCACTACCGTAAGGTCGCTTGTATTAGCCGCACTTTTTTTCTTCAGAAAATTGTTTAAAATTAGGGATGTGCTTAATACATCGGAACAAAATACAATCCCCTTTTTTCCAGGTCACGAGGACCATTTTCCCGATCCGTTTGAATTGATTAGGCCTACTCTTTGTAACCAACTACGTCAAAGTTTATTACTATTACTCTAATTTCAGAGTCATATACGTCAGCCCTACCTGTTGAAGTCATATATATCTACCCTACCTGTTGAAAAAAAAGATAATCGTTTCATAAATAAAATCATAATGAAAAACGATCTTTGTTTTTTTCCATTGCGTATATTCCGCCATTTTGAACTACCGTCGCTTACATCATATACAAGAACTGCATGTCGCTTAAGACATAGATATATTAATACCTAAAAATGAGTCAACAACTATAATCTTTGTGATATATTCTGAATTATCCATAATTCAATATCTTATTTTTATTTTTTTTTAGATTTCAGATATGCAATTAGAGGTGCAAATTGTTAGGGATTCTATTGTTGTGTCATTGCTATATATAACTTCAGTCTATTTTGTCACGTAGGACATGACCATTGTTTATTTAACAATTATCACCTCAACACCTGCAATGAAAGCGACACGTTTTTTAAAAGAACTTTATTAAAACATATTTCAGTCGGAAGCACATATAAAAACGTATTTTGTAACATTCAAGAAAATATTCATAAGACATAAATATTAAAATGTTCAATAGCACGTCATCATGGTCACAGCACTGATTGTTCATAGCACTAGCTAACTAAAATAATTATCGATGGATACGAAGAACTGTTTAATTTCGCAAAGCCAAACCTTTGACACTAATATCGCTTGGGTATGATTTTTGTTTACATAAATATGGACACGTGCTTGTTATGCATTATACCGGTAAGCTTTACTTTATAACACGCTTGAAATTAATTTGAGAAGAAAATAATCAGGTATTTCTTTTATCATCTCTGGTAAGATAATTATTAAAAAGATTAAATTTAAATGTTCACACATGCACACTTATAATACGTAGAGTAAAAAAGCTGACTCGCTACTTTCATTTGAGATTTGTAAATTTTCCTACTTTCATCTTAAGTTACTGTACTAGAAAAATTAAAGTCACATCCAATTTAGGCGTTTTTTGGATGCACATTTTACATAGGACCTGCGGTTTTTTCAGGATTTTCACCCCAACTTTGGGGGTGCGTCTTTTACACCATCGCGGCCAATACTCACAACTTTATGGCAGTTTATGTACAACAATTTGTTTGGATAAGGAAATAAGCCTATTCAATCGATTAACTTGGTCATTTGGCTTAATATTTGTTCACTTTTTAAGTGCAAAATTTATGGTTAAGATCACAAACGGCCCGTACCATAGATATACGTCTCAAAACATGCAAAATTCAAACCATCTTTCTCCACATGGCAGACAAGTATGAGACTGGTACACTCATTGACCAGATAATTGTCACAAACAGTATAAAATACATAACCTTATTTAAACAAGCTAATTCAGAGAATTTGTGTCCTCGGCTTAGGGAAAAAAGAAGAGCATGCGAAGTTTTAGGGGGTGGGGGTCGGACCCCCCACCCCTCCCCCTCCTGGATTTGTAGAATTATTAAATGTATACAGGTATATTGAAGCATATAAAAATGCCAATATGGATATAAAGATTTGATTCCTTATTCTTTAAAATGTGTATAGAAGATTCTTTTTAATATATAGAATATTTATCACACTGTAATAATGATTTTATGAGTCTGTAAACACTAGACGTCTTTTTCATTCTACATGTTGAATACTATCATTTAGTTAATAAAAAAAAATAAATTAAAAAAAAAGGATCGTCTGGGATTAGAACCCAGGTCTCTTGCCTGTTAAGCCAGCATCATACCCCTAGACCACAGAGGCACTTGATTATACAGCAGATTAAATGCAAACAGGTCATATATAGTGTTTATATTCATGTTCGATATTGTCAAAATTTTACACAATACATGGTGTCTAATTTAGCCTTTACTATAATTACTAGACAGTTCTCATAGATGCTATTAAAATATAAAGTCCGCCGACAACCTGCATTATATGTAATAACTCTCCACTTGCCCCTGTGCATAAAATAGTGCCAAGCGACTTTTAATACAAAATTTAAAAAAAAAAAAACGGGGCGGGACACTTTTATAGGGGTGAGAGAGGCCATAGGGAGTTATGGTATAAAATTTCATTGCAAAAGCTTCTTGAGAAAGTGTTACACACAGATGGAATTTATAAATTAACGACCTTGAACTTTGACCTTTTGACCTCAAAATCAATAGGGGTCTTCCTTAGGCCACAGGGAGTTTTTGTGTAAAATTTCATTGCAAAAGCTCAAAGAATTCATGAGATACAGCGCGGTAACAAAAGTGTTAAAACAGTCAGAATTTATGACCTTGACCTTTGACCTTTTGACCTCAAAAACAATAGGGTTCTTTTTTAGGCCATAGGGAGTTGCTAGGCAAAATTTCATTGCAAAAGCTCAAAGGGTTCTCGAGATATCACGCGGAAACGAAAGTGTTACAGACAGACAAAAATACACATGGATGGTCGGACGGACGGATGGACGGACAGACAGACCCAAATTAATATCACCGCTTTCAGTGAAAGTGATGGACAAAAAACAAATAAAAACGAAATAGTTAATTTATATAATAGTTTTGTTTATTTTTATTTTACAATCCATCCAGGAAAAAATAGTTTACGGTTAGTAGTCAAGCATTTAGTCTACTTCCATTTCCAAAATGGTGACCATAGAAGAAGGAATGTAAACATGTGCTGAATTAAAATGGCAATAACTATCAAAGGATATACATGTACTTTATACATCAATTTATTTGAAAAATCTTATCATATTAAATTCATAAATAAGTGAAATTTTAGGAAATTCACTAAGTAAACTAATCAAACGAAAAGAAAGTGCCAGTCTGAAATTTGCTACGATGTATTATCAATACATGTAGCTCTATACATCTATCTTTGGACTCGGTATGGAGCAATCAGTTATTCTAATAATAGGCTATTCTGATAAAATTAGACTGGCAACCTGACTATTGGATAAAGCAGGAGCCACTGTATCAGTAGTCAAAAATCACTGTCACTTACTTTTTTGGTATTGGTTTCAAGAATTTATATCGTTAATTTGTGAGACATGGGTATCGAAATGAACAGGATATTACTTTCCTTAGGAATTTCAGTTTTTCTCTGGTAGAAACCAGAAGTGACATAACCGAAGTCCAAAACCTTACATACGGAAGATATTTTCGTGTTCTATATGAAGGGTATGAAATACAAGAGGCCCAAGGGCCTTGAATTGCTCTTCTGATAAACTGTACAACCTATCACTTCTATTTGAAGCCTCTAAGTATCCTGTATATTTAGAAAAAGCCTTGAAATACCAAAGGTAGGTCATCATGACCTACATTTTAGATGAAACACTCTGAGAACCCAAGATGATTCTAAGCCAATTAGTACCTGATAATTGGTCATTCTCTGAGGACCCAAGATGCATCAAATAAGTATGATGATTCTAAGCCAATTAATATCTAAAATATTTTAAAAATTATAACCATAAAATTTCAAAAGTAGGTCACAGTGACCTACTTTTCAGATGACATACTTTGAGGAACCAAGATGCATCAACTGACAAAGTTTGATGATTCTAAGCCAGTAAATACCTGATATATTTAAATATTTAAATTTGCTGTGTTTTTCTACTAAGCCAACTGTGAAATTGATTTGAAAGTCATTTTTGTGTATACTCACGCATAGAAATATACACGGTGAAACTCGAGCTAAAGTTACGTCACAATGAAACTACAGAGACGAAAATAAAAATGTACCGATATAGGGCAGCAAGAAATTCAAATATTGAGTATATTATTGGTGCTTTTAAACTTGTAAAATGTAAATATAAGGAATGTTTTTAAGTTTAGTGTGAATTATTGGTGTGTAAACCAGACAAAACTTAAAAACATTCCTTAAATAAAGCCATAAAATTTCAAAAATAGGTCACAGTGACCTCCTTTTCAGTCGACTAGCTCTGTGGACTCAAGATGCATCAACTGACAACTGATAAATGCAGCCAACTAGTACCTGAAATATTTAATTAAAGCCATAAATTTTCAAAAGTAGGTCATGGTGACCTACTTTTCAGTCGACCTACTCCAAAGACCCAAGATATCAACTGACAAAGTTTGATGATTTTAAGCCAATTACTACCCAAAATATTTAATTATTGTCATATAAATTGAAAAGTAGGTCACGGTGACCTACTTTTCAGTCGACCTACTGCGAGGACCCAAGATGTTTCAACTGACAAATTTTGATGATTCTAAGCCAAATAGTTCCCGAAAATATTAAATACAACCATAAAATTTCAAAAGGACCCAAGATGCATCAATTGACAAAGTTTGATGATTCTAAGCCAATTAGTACCTGAAATATTTAATTAAAGCCATAAATTTTCAAAAGTAGGTCACGCTGACCTACTTATCAATTGTTGTACTCCGAAGACCCAAGATGCATCAACTGACAAAGTTTGATGATTCTAAGCCAATTAGTACCTGAAATATTTAATTACAGGTAAACTTCGATATCTCGAACTTGGTGGGACTGAGGAAAAACTTCGAGATATCCGAGTGTTCAAGATATCGAAGTTGATGATTTTTGAACCGATATTGTTATGTTACATGTTCTATTAACAAGAAATTACCACCCCACCCCCCTTTCCACCACGTGCATAATTCAAGCGGTAAATGTTTCAGTTCGTACTTAGTGTATATCTTTTTAAAAATACATTTGCATATACACTTATAATGCATATATTATTTTATTTAATACTGCAACACTTACATTTTACAAATTTTGATCGCTTTCAATAGTGATAATCATGGATTCATGCTGGTTTCAGGATTTCTGATACCCGGATATATGTTGCACTTTGTAAATGATAAACCGATCACTGTAGTAAGGATTAAGACGGAAACAGGAATTATCATTCTACAATAATTTATTGAAATTGCCAATATGCATAAACAAAAGCACTACAATTTATAACATTTATCAACAGATAAAAGCGTGTTTATAATGAATGAAAATGAAACGAAGTCTAAGCACTACATCTGATAAAAAAGTCAGGTGAATTAAAACACCAATAACAATTTCACTGGAAGAAGCACTAGAATCTTATTCACTGGGATTCATGGTACCTTTTTTCGACTTCCGTAATAGCCTGAAACTTTGTTTCGATTGTATGAACTTTAAGTTTTCTTTTTACACCACAGTCACATAATGTAACTATCCCCCCGGATTGGCTACCGGGTCCTTCGTTATACAGATTGCTTATCAGACAATAATGTGTACTGAAGATTTAGATTTTTGGTACTGACTTTTAAACTCAAAATAATGTCTTTAATTGTTTAATTTCTTGAGTTCAATATCACTTTGATGTGTTCAGTGCTTACTTTGATATGTAATAATGTGTATAAGCGTGTATTTTCGATAAATTTAAATTCCTATTCCAGTGATCATCCCCAAGCCACTGTTTCATTATCGTGTCATCATATGTCTGAGTGTGTATTTTATTAACACCTCCAAATCACCTGGCCTGCGTAATTAAATTTAACTACCAAAAACAACAGCTTGGGGCTAATAAGGTGTGATTATCAGCAGTGGTCTCATGAAGCCTGTGCTAGACCTAACGGAAACGTTCAACAGACCATAAAATTAGCATAATTGGATTATTGTGTACAAAGGTGTGAATTCAGAGGAGCGAAAAATTTGTTGGACTTCGAGATAATGCATGTTTTTATGGCACTTAGGACCGTAAATCAACTTCGAGATAAGCGAGGCATTCGAGATTTCCGTGTTGGAGATACCAAGGTTTTTTAAAATCATAAATATCATAAAAATGGCCGGGCCCATTGATTCACTTAGAGATACAGAAGTTTACTAAATTGAAAAGTAGGTCACAGTGACCTACTTTTCAGTTGATGTTTTTTGAGGACCCAAGATGCATCACATTACAAAGTTTTATGATCATAGGCCTTAAAATGTCCAAATTATGCCTCTAGGACGCTTTGAAATCGAATGCCTGCAAAGTTCAAAAAGTAGGTCACTGTGACCTACTTTTTAACAAAAATGTTTTATGGCTCTTACAAGATTTAATGATTCTAAATCTCTCAGTATTTGAATTAATGACCTTACTTGTTTTGAAAAAAATTAGCCATAAAATTCAAAAAGTAGGTCAAGGTGACCTACTTTTTAGTCAACGTACTTTGAGGACCCAAGATACATCAACTGACAAAGTTTGATGATCATAGGCCTTAAATTGTTCAAAATATGCCTCTAAATCATTTTGAAAAAGAATGGCCGCAAAATTAAAAAAAGTAGGTCACCATGACCTACTTTGAGTCAACATGATATGAGGTCTTTAGATGCATCAACTGACAAGACTTCATGATCCTAGTCCTTATAGTAAGCAAAATATCAACATTTTAATAAAATGTAATTTTTGGTCAACTTTGAAGTAACCTTGAGACCATGCCCTTTGCCCCAGGGTAAATCCACGTGCAAATTTTAATCTACAACATATCCTTATCCTTTTGTGTAAGTTTGGTGATAATCTGCCCAGTGGTTCTTGAGAAGAAGATTTTTTAGCAACCAGTACTTTTGTTTCTATTTTTCTAATTATCTCCCCTTGTTTAAGGGTCACAACCCTAGTTTAAGTATAAACGGGAGTCCTTGGGTCAAGGATACCCTGTGACAAATTTGACAATAATTGGCCAAGGGGTTCTTGAGTTATGGCCCATATTCTAAAAAGTTTATGCACACCGCACAAATGGCCATAGCATTAGCTCTTTGAGCCTTTGGCTCAGAAGAGCTAAAAATGTATATTGAAAGGTTCTCTTTAAATCTAGGACAAAAAAGTGTTCAGGATAATAATAATAGCTAGACCTTTTTGTCGTTCAACAAATACGGAGGGCTTTTCGACGCTTTAAATCTCAAGGACCTTTAAGTGCAATAACTCTAAGAAAATGAAAAACATAAAAAAAAATAATCAGACCGCAAGTTTTCTGAAGCTTATAAAAATGGAAACCTAAAGAGTATGTAATTCTCACTAGAGCTTTGCAACGGGGGATAACTCTTAAATTAATTGTTATTTTGGAAATTACTATATTTCAGGTCTCTAAAACACCTATAAGGGGTCAAAAAGTGACCACATGGACCATAATTTCTACACTGTACCCTTTACGCTGAACTCAGAATTGAAAACTGTTCAAAAATTCATTGAGAAATAAAAAAGTTACATGGGAAAATCTGTTTTCAATATAAGCCCTATGAAATCCCTTATTTTTCAGAATTTTATTTTCAGACCCTAATGGGGTTGAAACAATATCAAAGTCATAATATCACTCAATTTTCAGAAGAATATCTTATTTAGTTTAGGAGATATCATGACATGTGCATTTTCCATTTAACATGGGAACTCCAATACACAAATACAGAGATTCATAAAATCGGAAGTACTTGTCAATTGCATACCAAAACTTGAAATCTAAAGAGTATGTAAGCCTGCCAACAGATGTGCAAAGGGAGATAACTCTTACTTCATAATTTTAGAAATAAAAATTACATTATTTCAGTCCTCTGTAATTCCTATAAGGGGTCAAAAAATGACCCCACTGACCATAATTTTTAGATTGTACTTTTTAAGCTAAACCCAGAATAGAAAACTGTTCAAAAATTCATTGAGAAATAAAAAAGTTATGGGCAAAGGTAAGTTTTCAACTTTGGCCCCTAGAAACCCCTTATTTTCCAGAATTTCATTTTCAAACCCTAATGGGGTTGAAACAATATCACAGTCATTATATATCACTTAATTTTCACAAGAATATCTTGTTTATTTTAAGAGATATCGTGAAATGTGCAATTTTCCATTTAACATGGGAACTCCCATATACAAATTCAGTTGCAATTCTGAAAAATATTCAAATTCTCTGGAATGACTGTTTAATCAGTGAATACTTACTGTCCACTAAATATACACATAAATTTAACAGGCTCTCCTTTCACACCAATGACATCTTTTGCAGATCTCCATTGTATCTTTGCTGGTTGATTAGCTGGCTTGTCACCTGAAAAAAACAAGGACTAATAACCCTCTGCTCTAAATTTTATGTCGAATCATGATATGAAGAAATTTTAACACAGAACATTGAAAGAGTAATGATTTATTAATTATCACAACATAATAATAAAAATATGAGGTGTATATGAAAATATTTAGTATCATACCTATTAAATTCATATTATAAAAACATAATAATAACTAGTATTAATTGTAACGGTGACCGTTACAGATGTTCCCCAAACGCTCCCCAACTTCCTTTTGGTGTCTTATTCCCTGTAAGCTTCATTAAATAAGGCAATGAAGTATATTGGGTTTTTTTACGCATTACACGAGCGCGCACGGGCATGCATGTACAAAATGACCATGTCAACTTGTCTACACTTTAATACATCTTTATATTCAAATTTCATTAAAAGATAAAAAAAATTCGGCTATATTAAGTATATCTGTCATTTTACGCATTGCACGCGCGCGCACGTGCATGCATGTCCATGATGACCATGTCATCTTGTCAACACTATAAATATATCCACATATTTTGGGTATCAAATCATTGCATCAAAAAGTATAAAAGTTACAGCTATATCAAGTAAATTGGTCATTTTAGCATTGCATGCGCGCGCACGTGCATGCATATGCATGTTGACAATGTCGTCTTGTCTACATTTATAATATGTCTATATATTCTGAGTATCAAAGCATTACATCAAAAAATGTAAAAGTTATGGCTATATCAAGTATATTGGTCATTTTACTTATTGCACGTGCATGCAAATGCATGCATGTGCGCGCTGATCATGTCATCTTGTCTACACTTCTAATATATATTTATATTCTGAGTTTCAAAGCAGTTCATCAAAAAATATACAAGTTAAGTCTATATCATTTGTATAGGTTATTTCAATCATTGCGCATGCGCACATGTGCATGAATGTGCATTCTGACCATGTCATCTTGTCTACATTATTAATATATATCCTGATATCCTGAGTATCAAAGCATTTCATCAAAAGATATGAAAGTAATGGCTATATCAAGTATATTTGTCATTTTACTCATTGCATGCGAACGCACGTGCATGCATCTGTGCGCTGATCAAGACTTCTTGTCTACACTTCTAATATATATTTATATTCTGAGTGTCAAAGCAATTCATCAAAAAATGTACAAGTTAAGTCTATATCAATTGTATTGGTTATTTCAATCAATGCGCATGCGCGCACGTGCATGCATGTGCATTCTGACCATGTCATCTTGTCTACACTATTAATATATCCTTATATTCTGAGTATCAAAGTATTTCATCAAAAGACATGAAAGTAATGGCAAAATCAAGTATATTGGTCATTTTACTCATTGCACGTGCACGCACGTGCATGCACGTGCGCGCAAAATTACCTTCGTTCCGCAAATCTACATAACATTCCTATTAACCCTAAAAAGGTTTCAACTCAATCGGATGTATAGTTTCCGAGATCACTCACGGACAAAAAAGTACCCAGGAAGAAAAATAATAATAACTAGACTCTTGTTGCCATGGCAACAAAAAAGTCTTCCGTTCTTCTAAATCTGTAAGAATTTGCTTTTTTTTCTGTGTAAAAAACATACATATCATATTTACTGTGAAAGAAAAAAATAACTGGAAAAAAAGTCTTTTCAGTACTTAAGGTACTTTGATTTTCATTATCAATCTTGTATAATACATTTGGCACCTATAAGAGATATACGTATATCATTAGCAATTTTAAAAAAAATTGTTTGCAATCATTTCTAAGACAAACAAACAGACGAACGAACACCGTACCATCATGTATGTTTTGGCATAATTGTGTATGGTGTTATAAAAAAATATAATGAATTAAGTTAGTATCACATTAAACGTATAGTCACTGAGTTTTGTAAAGTTATAATATCAAGATTTGACAGCATACCTATAAGACAGATTATTCAATTACAGTAATTCTTCAGCAATCGATTGATTGATTATACGTATGTTGTTTAACGTCCCTCTCCAGAATTTTTCACTTACATGGAGACGACACCACTCTGCGGTGGAGACTGCAAATTTTTGTCCTATACTTTGGCACTTATCGCAATTGAGCAGAGGGGAATCTTTTTTATGCCAGCACCTTCTGCGACAAGGGACCTCGATTTATACGATCTCATCCAAAGGACCGGTCTCCACGTCCCACAATCGAAGTTCATAATACCGAGATATTTTATTTTTTTATTTTATTCTATTTTTTCACAAGTTTGTTGCATCAGATTTACTTAAAGATCATACTTCAAGATCATTTCAAACTCAGGCTACTTAATTGCAGTGCATACAGCGTCAAGTGATTTTGATTGACAGGTCAACACAGGTGCACTTCGTGTGATACTTTTTAAGCTGAAAAATATACAGAATGTGACCATGACTATGAAATCAGAAAACATTTAATAAAGAATGGGTGTGACCGATATAGAACTAATTTTTGGTCTATGTAAATGGATAGGAGGATCGGGATTAAGAGGGAATCTCTCTCTCTCCTCTCTCTCTCCTCTCTCTCTCTCAGACGTAAATTGAACATTTCATAATGACAAATCTACCATTATAGAATATGAAATTCTGTATACATGTAAATGGTAATTATATTCACATGTTCCAGATTTAAATCTAAACCGAATATATAATTCAAATGCCTAGCTGCACGAACGTCTCCAAATATTAATCAAGACGGGGGGGGGGGGGGGGGGGGGAGGGGAGGGGGAGGAGGCTTCAAAGGAATTAGATAGTTTTATGTTTTATGAATTATAAGGAAAAGTACGGACGTCAGTTGCATGTACATAATTATATATCACTGCATAAAATTGTGTTCATTCAGGTATACTTATCCCACATATCAAGAGACCTGTGCAATTTTTTTTATCATGGTTTTTTTTTCAAAAGAAACATATAGCGTAGCATTATTTCACACAGAATCGCGTTTTCACATTTTTTTTTTAACTCTTTGAGTATTTCACAAGAATCCAAGAATCGTCTTTTCACATCTTTTATAATTTCTTGGGTATATAGAGTATAGATCATGTGTCATAAATAATTTAACTTTTTATCAAATATACATGTAATAACCAAATCTAATCTATAGATTGATTTTCTTTCTTTTAAGTGGCAGATATCAATTTATTTATAAAGCAGCCAGTACTGTATTACAATTTTCTATCGCTCAATTCCTTTTTGAGTGTATGTAATATTTTTTAATATCGAAATTAAAACTCGGAAATCGGGATAATTTCGCATTCAAATCATAGAGAATAATAAATCGTCTACATTATAGAAGGCTTATAACTATCGTATTCTGAACTTACTATACGAGATAGATAAAATTGCATGCCTGTCCATCACTATAAATGTATATTCAGTGCTTATAATATATTTACTTGAATTAGCTACCTAGCACATATATTAATTTTTTTTAGATATATTCATGTGTAAATCAATTAACTGTCAATACAGACTTACACTGCACTGGCAACTTCAAACTTTACATGCACTGGAAGCGGTAACCAACGTACTCTTAAATTTTGAAGAGTGAATATAGAACGTCTAAATATTTTGATATGGAGAGTGTATATGTCTCTGACGTCATCGATACTATTTCCGCCTTTATCTCGAAAGTTCTATTCTCACTTACAAGTCAGAGTTATCTTTCTTTGCCCATTGTCTACACACTAGGTAAATAGGGAAAATGAGGGTACCGAAAATCTACAAAATGTGGAATCTGATTTCAAAACAAATTATATATTTAGTATTTGTAGAATAACCTCTGTTATACATAATAATATCTTGAAAAAATATTAAAAAACAAAAAAGTTGAAAATTGACCAAACACAAGTTCACTTCCGGTTCGGACAGGAAGTACCGGAAACACACGAAAACAACTTCGAAACAAAGAGAATGTCATGATCTAATACCCCTGTAAATTTCACATCTTTATCTCAAACCGTTTCCGAGAAAAATTCCGGACAAAAGTCCATTTAAAAATTGGAAATTCGGCCGTAACTTCGGACCGGAAGTGAATTTTTCAAAAAAGGGAATTTTATATAAACTTCATATATCAGCCTACTATCATGTGAAAAATTGTGAAAATCTATCCAACCATCTCTGAGTAATCGCGCTCACAAAATTTGGGAGGAATAATAATAATAATAACTAGACTCTTGTTGCCATGGCAACAAAAAAGTCTTCCGTTCTTCTAAATCTGTAAGAATTTTCTTTTTTCTGTGTAAAAAACATACGTATCATATTTACTGTGAAAGAAAAAAGTCCTGTCAGTACTTAAGGTACTTTGATTTTCATTATCAATCTTGTATAATACATTTGGCACCTATAAGAGATATACGTATATCATTAGCAATTTAACAAAAAATTGTTTGCAATCATTTCTAAGTCAAACAAACAGACGAACGAACACCGTACTATCATAAACTTCACAGTGTGTATGTTTAGGCATAATTGTGATGGTGGTATAAAAAAATATAATGAATTAAGTTAGTATCACATTAAATGTAAAGTCACTGAGTTTTGTAAAGTTATAATATCAAGATTTGACAGCAGACCTATAAGACAGATTATTCAATTACAGTAATTCTTCAGCAATCGATTGATTGATTATACGTATGTTGTTTAACGTCCCTCTCCAGAATTTTTCACTCACATGGAGACGCCACCACTCGCCGGTGGAGACTGCAAATTTTTGTCCTATACTTTGGCATTTATCGCAATTGAGCAGTTGGGAATCTTTTTTATGCCAGCACCTTCTGCGACAAGGGACCTCGATTTATACGATCTCATCCAAAGGACCGGTCTCCACGTCCCACAATCGAAGTTCATAATACCGAGATATTTTATTTTTTATTTTATTCTATTTTTTCACAAGTTTGTTGCATAAGATTTACTTAGAGATCATACTTCAAGAGCATTTCGAACTCAGGCTACTTAATTGCAGTGCATACAGCGTCAAGTGATTTTGATTGACAGGTCAACAAACGTGCACTTTAAGCTGAAAAATATACAGGATGTGACCATGACTGACTATGAAATCAGAAAACATTTAATAAAGAATGGGTGTGACCGATATAGAATTTATTTTTGGTCTATGTAAATGGATAGGAGGATCGGGATTAAGAGGGAATCTCTCTCTCTCTCTCCCCTCTCTCTCTCTCTCCCAGACGTAAATTGAACATTTCATAATGACAAATCTACCATTATAGAATATGAAATTCTGTATACATGTAAATGGTAATTATATTCACATGTTCCAGATTTAAATCTAAAACGAATATATAATTCAAATGCCTAGCTGCACGAACGTCTCCAAATATTAATCAAGACGGGGGGGGGGGGGTGGGGGGGAGCTTCAAAGGAATTAGATAGTTGCATTATAAATTTATGAATTATAAGGAAAAGTACGGACGTCAGTTGCATGTACATAATTATATATCATTATATAAAATTGTGTTCATTCAGGTACATGTATATACTTATCCCACATATCAACAGGACCTGTGCAATTTTTTTATCATGTTTTTTTTTTCTCAAAAGAAACATACAGAGTAGCATTATTTCACACAGAATCGCATTTTCACATATTTTTTTTTTTAACTCTGGAGTATTTGACAAGAATCCAAGAATCGCCTATTCACATCTTTTATAACTCCTTGGGTATATAGAATATAGATCATGTGACATAAATAATTTAACTTTTTATCAAAAATACATGTAATAACCAAATGTAATCTACATGTATATACTGATTTTCTTTCTTTTAAGTGAGAAATATCAATTTATTTCCAAAGGCTTTAATACAGTCTGTATTACAAATTTCTATCGCTCAGTTCCTTTTTAAGTGTACTTAATATTTTTTAATATCGAAAATAAAACTCGGAAATCGGGATAATTTCGCATTCAAATCATAGAGAATAATAAATCGTCTGCATTATAGAAGGCTTAGTAACTATCTTATTCCGAACTTACTATACGAGATAGATAAATTGCATGCCTGTCCATCACTATAAATGTATATTCAGTGCTTATAATATATTTACTTGAATTACATACCTAGCAGATATAGTAATTTTTTTTTACATATATTCATGTGTAAATCAATTAACTGTCAATACAGACTTACACTACACTGGCAACTTCAAACTTTACATGCACTGGAAGCGGTAACTAACGTACTCTTAAATTTTGAAGAGTGAATATAGAACGTCTAAATATTTTGATATGGAGAGTGTATATGTCTCTGACGTCATCGATACTATTTCCGCCTTTATCTCGAAAGTTCTATTCTCACTTACAAGTCAGAGTTATCTTTCTTTGCCCATTGTCTACACACTAGGTAAATAGGGAAAATGAGGGTACCGAAAATCTGCAAAATGTGGAATCTGATTTCAAAACAAATTATATATTTAGTATCTGTAGAATAACCTCTGTTATACATAATAATATCTTGAAAAAATATTAAAAAACAAAAAAGTTGAAAATTGACCAAACAGAAGTTCACTTCCGGTTCGGACAGGAAGTACCGGAAACACACGAAAATAACTTCGAAACAAAGAGAATGTCATGATCTAATATCCCTGTTAATTTCACATCTTTACCTCAAACCGTTTCCGAGAAAAATTTCGGACAAAAGTCCATTTAAAAATTGGAAACTCGGCCGTAACTTCGGACCGGAAGTGAATTTTTCAAAAAACGGAATTTTATATAAACTTCATATATCAGCCTACTATCATGTGAAAAATTGTGAAAATCTATCCAACCATCTCTGAGTAATCGCGCTCACAAAATTTGGGAGGAATAATAATAATAATAATAATAATAATAAAAAGAAACAATACAATCACTATAAGTCTTCCGTTGTGAACGGAAGACTTAATAACTAGAAACTCATTGCGAGCAATGAGAGGTCTTCCGTCCGATTCTGAAAATAAAAGCAAAAATTCACTCTGAAAAAGTGATAAAAGAAATTCAGCGTGAAAATCCAAGAAAGCTAACCATTAACCAATCACTTTTTTGCATCACTTCCTGTCACGACCGGAAGTAACGGCGATACAAGATTTTCTCACGATTCAAATAAACTGATGACTGACTATCAGACCTGAAAGTTTTAGACTTCAGTCGTTTACTGTTGCCAAGCAATATTGTGAGAATAAATTCTAATTTTGAGGACTGGTAATCACTCGACCGGAAGTGAATTTTATAAAAATCTCTGCAAACTTTTTCAATCAAAAAGATGAAAACATACATAAAACTCCTAAAAGACTCTCTATTAACCCTGTAAATCCCAAAGAAAAATATTGAAAAACAAAAAAGTTGCAAATTTAACATTTTTGAATTCACTTTCGTTTGCGACCGGAAGTAAGAACGACGAAAATTAATTGTCGATCAATATATCTACATTTGATGCTCTATCACCTCAGCAAGTTTCATATTCATATCTTTAGCCATTCTCTGTTGATACTGTTTACTTTCTTTTATTCTTTATGTATTCAACTTTTTATTTCATGTAATTCCATATACAGGCATGTCCATGTAATCTTTTTCTGCACTTCTATATACTTCTGCATCAGACCATTTGTCTACTACGAAAAGTTGATCACGATACATTATTTCGAGCGAAATGTCACGGGTAAATATTCGCGCATATCCTTCGGAATGTATTTTCTATTGAATGGTGATGGTTTCAATGAAATTTCAAAATGTATGTTCTTATAACCTGAATATCGAGCTTGAGAAAGTATATTTATCATATTGTACTTATTATATATCGTATGGATAAGTAACACTGAAGCAGTGATTTAGGTAAGTTTTTCTACAAGTTTTATTTTCCTGTTTACCCCCAAAGTGGACTATCCCGATTAGTTACACATTCATGGGAAGATTAGAATGTTTCGCCCAAAAACATGTCTCGTCCTGCGACGGTCAAGGAATCTGATACCATTTATGTTCAATAACATCTTTTAGAAAAAAAATATTTAAATCATTTTCATTAAACAATCTTTAAAAAAATGGTTTTCTTATTTCTGTCTTTTCTGTTCATTTAATATGACACAAGCCTGCATGGGGAAAAAACAATGGCCAGGTAATAATTACTATATATTGATTGCTTTAGTCAGGCAAGTTTCTTGAAAAGCTTTTACTTATAACCATGGTTTAGGATCAGTTTTTCCATGGTGTAAAACAAAAGTTTGTAGTTATCGTATTTCCACTTGTAGTCATGTCGTTTTTCTACTTTGAGATACAGACAAGAAAAATTATAGTAGACGTTTGAGGAAACCCCGGATTAAAACTCTATTGCGAAACAGAATTGCAACGTAATTGTGATGTGACAATCCAACATTTCCTTCACATTTCTTTGATCCTTATGGTACTTTCATTCAAACAAACGCTCGGCTGACTCCGTAAATTCTGACCTACTTATCGGAGTTTACAGAGACAGCCGCCATTTTGGACCCGCTTCAAATTTAGAAATGCAAATATCTAGAGTTTGGATTGATCAATTCTAAAATAAATTATATATTAAGCACTTTCAGAAGAGTCTCTATTAACCTTATTAAAATAAAAGAAAAATATAGAAAAACAAAAAAGTTTCAAAATACGACTTTTTTAAATTCGCATCCGGTAAAGACCGGAAGTATTGACGACGCACAAAAAGGTGATTCCCCTCATCTAGAAGACATAACCTATCATCTCTAACAAGTCTCCAGTTCATATCTTAAACCATTTTTGAAAAAAAGGGGGGACAAAATTTCATTTTAAAATCAGAAAACTGTCAATAACTTGGCACCAGAAGCGAGTTTTCCAAATTTTCCTTCTGATGAACAAAGTTCATTTGACGACGCATAATTCCTGAAAGTTTCATTTAAAACCACTGAATAGTTTTTGAGAAATCGCCTGCACAAAATTTTGGGGAAAAAAATAATAATAATAATAATAATAATAAGAAACAGTAGAATCACTATAAGGTCTTCCGTGAAGACGGAAGACCTTAATAATAAAAAGAAACAATACAATCACTATAAGTCTTCCGTTGTGAACGGAAGACTTAATAATAATAACTAGAAACTCATTGCGAGCAATGAGAGGTCTTCCGTCCGATTCTGAAAACAAAAAACGAAATTTCAAGCTGAAAAAGCGAGAAAAGAAATTCAGACACTCTGGAGATTTAACCCTGGTCGTCAGCGTGAAAATAGAACGTGCTACCCATTAACCATTCACTTTTTTGCATCACTTCCTGTCACGACCGGACGTAACGGCGACACGCGATTTTCATACGATGCAAATAAACTGATGACGGACTATCAGTCCTGAAAGTTTTAGACTTCAGTCTTTTATTGCTGCCGAGCAATTGTGAGAACAAATTCTAATTTTGAGGACAGGAAAACATGCGACCGGAAGTGAATTTTATAAAAAATCTCTGACGTGTCTCTAGACATTTGCAGTATCTACAACATGTATTAAAACATTTCAATACTTTTTCTATAAGCGATATTTATGAGAAAGTTAAATATCGAAATAACGTATTTTATCTCCTAAATCGGAAGTTGACGTTTTTGTTTCCGTTGGAGTCTAACATATTTCAAAACAGCGGAAGAGATGCAATAAGGTGATGCAAGTTTTAATTTAAAAAAGAAAAGTTGAAATTTTTGATTATTTGATCACTTCCTGTGACGACCGGAAGTGACGGCTGACAATTTAACCCAAACAGTTTTGCCTACTCTTCAAAATCTATTACTATTATAAGTTTGGTGTTTTAATCTCTTAACGTTTCTGAGATCTCGCTCAGATATTTTCTCATTTTGAGGACAGGAAAACACGCGACCGGAAGTGAATTTTTGCAAAGATATTTGACGTTACTCTAGACATTTGCAGTCTGAATAAATATCTAAGAATCATTTGAAATACTTTATCTATAAAAGATATTTATGGGAAAGTAAAATACCCAAATTATGTAGTTTTTCTCTTATAACCGGAAGTTGTCGTTTTTGTTTCCGGTGTGACCAACTTATTTCGAAACTGCGAAAGAGTTGCAATAATGTGATGCAAGATTTGATTAAAAAAAGAAAAGTTGAAATTTTCGATTTCTTTGAACACTTCCGGTGACGACCGGAAGTACTGATGACGAAAACCGAGGTAATTTCGAACATCTAGAAGTCATGGTCTATCATCTCTAATAAGTCTCCAGTTCATATCTTTAGCCGTTTCTTACATCCTTCGAGGACAATATTTCATTTTAAAATCAGGAAATTGTCCATAACTTGGCACTGGAACCAAATTTACCAAAAAACGGAATTTTATATAAACTTCATATTAAGGCCTTTTATCACTGAAAATTTCAAAGAAATTCATTGAATAGTTTTCGAGAAATCGCGTGCACAAAATTTTGTCTAAAAAAAAAAAGAATAATAACTAGAAACTCATTGCGAGCAATGAGAGGTCTTCCGTCCGATTCTGAAAATAAAAGCAAAAATTCACTCTGAAAAAGTGATAAAAGAAATTCAGCGTGAAAATCCAAGAAAGCTAACCATTAACCATTAACTTTTTTGCATAATTTTCTGTCACGACCGGAAGTAACGGCGATACAAGACTTTCTCACAATTCAAATAAACTGATGACTGACTATCAGACCTGAATGTTTTAGACTTCAGTCGTTTACTGTTGCCAAGCAATATTGTGAGAACAAATTCTAATTTTGAGGACAGGTAATCACTCGACCGGAAGTGAATTTTATAAAAATCTCTGCAAACTTTTTCAATCAAAAAGATGAAAACATGCATAAAACTCCTAAAAGACTCTCTATTAACCCTGTAAATCCTAGAGAAAAATATTGAAAAACAAAAAAGTTGCAAATTTAACATTTTTGAATTCACTTTCGTTTGCGACCGGAAGTAAGAACGACGAAAATTAATTGTCGATCAATATATCTACATTTGATGCTCTATCACCTCAGCAAGTTTCATATTGATATCTTTAGCCATTCTCTGATGATACTGTTTACTTTCTTTTATTCTTTATGTATTCAACTTTTTATTTCATGTAATTCCATATACAGGCATGTCCATGTAATCTTCTCTGCACTACTATATACTTCTGCATCAGACCATTTGTCTACTACGAAAGGTTGATCACGATACATTATTTCGCGCGAAATGTCACGGGTGAATATTCGCGCATATCCTTCGGAATGTATTTTCTATTGAATGGTGATGGTTTCAATGAAATTTCAAAATGTATGTTCTTATAACCTGAATATCGAGCTTGAGAAAGTATATTTATCATATTGTACTTATTATATATCGTATGGATAAGTAACACTGAAGCAGTGATTTAGGTAAGATTTTCTACAAGTTTTATTTTCCTGTTTACCCCCAAAGTGGACTATCCCGATTAGTTACACATTCATGGAGAGACTAGAATGTTTCGCCCAAAAACATGTCTCGTCCTGTGACGGTCAAGGAATCTGATACCATTTATGTTCAATAACAACATCTTTTAGAAAAAAAATATTTAAATCATTTTCATTAAACAATCTTTAAAAAAATGGTTTTCTTATTTCTGTCTTTTCTGTTCATTTAATATGACACAAGCCAGCATGGGGAAAATCAATGGCCACGTAATAATTACTATATATTGATTGCTTTAGTCAGGCAAGTTTCTTGAAAAGCTTTTACTTATAACCATGGTTTAGGATCAGTTTTTCCGTGGTGTAAAACAAAAGGTTGTAGTTATCGTATTTCCACTTGTAGTCATGTCGTTTTTCTACTTTGAGATACAGACAAGAAAAATTATAGTAGACGTTTGAGGAAACCCCGGATTAAAACTCTATTGCGAAACAGAATTGCAACGTAATTGTGATGTGACAATCCAACATTTCCTTCACATTTCTTTGATCCTTATGGTACTTTCATTCAAACAAACGCTCGGCTGACTCCGTAAATTCTGACCTACTTATCGGAGTTTACAGAGACAGCCGCCATTTTGGACCCGCTTCAAATTTAGAAATGCGAATATCTAGAGTTTGGATTGATCAATTCTAAAATAAATTATATATAAAGCATTTTCAGAAGAGTCTCTATTAACCTTATTAAAATAAAAGAAAAATATAGAAAAACAAAAAAGTTTAAAAATACGACTTTTTTAAATTCGCATCCGGTAATGACCGGAAGTATTGACGACGCACAAAAAGGTGATTCCCCTTATCTAGAAGACATAACCTATCATCTCTAACAAGTCTCCAGTTCACATCTTAAACCATTTTTGAAAAAAAGGGGGGACAAAATCTCATTTTAAAATCAGAAAACTGTCAATAACTTGGCACCAGAAGAGAGTTTTCCAAATTCTCCTTCTGATGAACAAAGTTCATTTGACGACGCATAATTCCTGAAAGTTTCATTTAAAACCACTGAATAGTTTTTGAGAAATCGCCTGCACAAAATTTTGGGGAAAAAAATAATAATAATAATAAGAAACAGTAGAATCACTATAAGGTCTTCCGTGAAGACGGAAGACCTTAATAATAAGAAGAAGAAACAATAGAATCACTATAAGGTCTTCCGTGGAGACGGAAGACCTTAATAAGAAACAGAGTAAAAACAATATGTTCCCAAACTTCGTTTGGGGAACATAATAAGGGGTTACATTGATAATCCTTTAGTTATATTTTTATGAATTACCACCGAGCAAGTCCGTTGTCCAGACCCTGAAATGTGCCATTACCCCAAAAAAGTGTGTAACTTAATTTTGTATGCTTTTCATTTTGTGCAAACTGTGTACTGTTTCATCAAAACCATGCAGCATTTTAAGCTACAAAGTATTTCTTGCAAATCATGTAGCGAGTGTGCAAGAAGCATGAGAAACATGCATCTTTTGTGTAAAAACCATGTGAGAAACATGCAACTTTTATGTAGGCATTGTGTGAGAAAAGTGTAGGATTCATTCAGATGTCCAATTCTATTTTCTTCTATTTTTCACTATAAATTAAAAATTATACACTCACACACACATACTGATATATATACTTATAAATTAATAAATTTTGCAAATAAACTCCAAAACGCCTGCACCAGAGTTCAAACTTACTCCTCTAATATTACATTAGGTATGAGATGATGTCCATAAACAATATTTTGATTTCACTTGCTTTGCAATTTTTGTAAATTTAATAAAAAATCTACTTTCATTTTTGATAAACAGCCAAGAAATAGCAAACAAGAGGCCCAAGGGCCTTAACAGTCATCTGAGTATGATACAACAATTTTAAAGGATGCATAGAGTATAAAATGAACTAAAAGGTGAAGCTTTGTTGCCCAAAAGCAAGAAAAATAGGGTGATCATGATCAACAAAATAATTGGTCTTAATATTCATTAAGGAGGGATTCTTGTCTGGTTTCTGACTATATGAAATATTCAAAGTAATATTTGCTTATATGTTGTATATATTTAGATGCAAGAGATTTAAAAGATCATATTTTTCTTTCCTCATCACAATTGTACAACTTTAAATAGAAATGGTAAACTGAGTTTGAAATCTATCAGGGACTATATTTTTGGCGGAATGGTGGTGTATGAAAATATCTTTCTGCCTCTCAAAATAATTATAGAACAATGAATTTAGTTATAATTTTTACACAATCAAAGACTTGGAGAAAATTTTTAAATGTCAGTTAAATTAATGATAAGGAACTAAAGTTTTAAAATATATCAAATAAATATGATTTTCCAAACAAACAACAACTATGTTAGCTTTAAAAGCTTCCAATCTAAGTTCAAATTTGAGCCAAAAATTGGTAAAAAGTGTTTTTTCTCTCTTAGTAAATGGTCAAAACTTATTGCTTTTATATCATTTTGTATATTTATATGACAACTTTACCATATGTGAAAATAAGAAAAATTTAAATATAGGAAGCATATAAAAATAACTAAAATATCTTAAATTTTTAAGAAAATTAGAGAAAATTCAGATTAGCCAATATCCATTTTAGTTAAATTATTTATGACAATTTGGAAATATCATCTTATAGACCCAATATGGTAATATCTCTTTATGCAAAAAGAAAAACATTTAATTTATTTAAATAAAAGTAGGCATCGCATGATTGGCAACTGTATTTTTTTAATTCTTAATGTCCAGGGAAAAGGTACTGACCTTGACCTGACCTTGCCTCTAATATAAAACGGTCAAATTTAATCCAACTGATACCATCACTTAGTGATATTGTCTTCTTGATTCTGTGAAAATTTCATTGATATTTAAATATAAGAAATAAGTGTTCTTATGAGAAGAATCCCTCCTTAACAGTTCATAAATTAGGTTCTAATCTGTTCCCTTTTTATCACTATCACCATACAGTATATTAACAAATTATCAATGCTTCTGTACTATTTTAATTCTTTGTTGAAATCTCTTACATTGGCCTCTCTTGGTCTTTGATGAATATTTAATAAGACAAGTTTTTTTTGTCTCATTTTTATTTATCTACTACTTACAAGTCTATCTGATCAATAAAACTATGAAAGTACTTTTTGTATTATACAATAAAAGTTTTTGCATAATTCTCTTATTTTATTTACCTTTCAAGTACATTATTTACAGTGATAAATTATTAAAAGTAAATGGCAAAGGGGAATAACTCCTCTCAGTAGAATACAAATTAATAGAGCCCTGGCCAGGACCAGAACACTTGACCAAATGGTCCAGATGTTCAAAAATCTGGTAAAAATTCCCTTCCTTATAAAAAATTTTACTCTGTTTGCCTCAGATATGCCCAGGTGTGGAGAAGATTTTTAAATAAATAATGCATTTTTACTACAGATATACTATATTATCAATAGAGCCCCCAACCCCAACCCCCCACCCCACCCCCGAAACACCAGAGCTTCTGACCCTGGGACCATATGTTTGCTCATCATAACTAATCACTTTGTTTATCTGCTTAACACTAAGGAGCAAACAAGATTATTTAATAGAATTAATGCATTTTCACTAAATTATCAAGAGCCTCACCCTCACACCAGCACATCTGACCCAGGGGTCATGAAAATCACTACTCTGGAAGAAGCACACTTGCTCATCATAACTATACACTTAGCTTCTTTGCTTTTTTAACCAGAAGAAGAAAAGAATATTTTCAAAGAAATTATGCTTTTTCACTTTATAATCAATAGAACCCCCCCCCCCCCCACACACACACACACACACCAGAACCTTAAAACCTGGGGTCATACAATTCAAGGTTTTGGAAGAGGCATCCTTGGGTATCATAACAATGTACTTTAATCTGTTTAAACAATACCCAGGGGCAGAGAAGAAGATTTTCAAAGAAATAATTCACCTTCACTATAGGATCTATATAGCCCCACCCTAGCACCAGAACTCCTGTCCCCAGGGCCATGAATTTCACAATTTTGGAAGAGGCATCCTTGCTTATCATAACAATGTACTTAGTTTGTTTAAATAATACCCAGCTGCAGAGAAAAAGATTTTTAAAGAATTAAAACATTTTCACTTTATAATCAATAGAGCCCCGTCCTAACACCAGAACCTCTGATCCAGGGGCCACGAATTTCACAATTTTGAAAAAGGCATCCTTGATTATCATAACTATGTATTTCATGTGTTTCAATAATACCCAGGAGTAGAGAAGAAGATTTTCAAAGAATTAATGCATTTTCACTATATAATCAATAGAGCCCCACCCTAACACCAGAACCCCTGACCCAGGGGCCATGAAATTCACAATTTTGAAAGAGGCACTCTTGCTCATCCTAACTATGTACTTAGTTAGTTTATTTAATACCCAGGAGCAGAGAAGAAGATTTTCAATGAATTAATGCATTTTCACTACATAATCAATAGAGCCCCGCCCTAACACCAGAACCCCTGCCCCTTGGGGCCATGAATTTCACAATTTTGGAAGAGGCACTCTTACTCATCATAACTATATACTTAGTTTATTTAATACCCAGGAGCAGAGAAGAAGATTTTCAATGAATTAATACATTTTCACTATATAATCAATTGAGCCCCACCCTAACACCAGAACCCCTGCCCCTGGGGCCATGAATTTCACAATTTTGGAAGAGGCACTCTTACTCATCATAACTATATACTAAGTTAGTTTATTTAATACCCAGGAGCAGAGAAGAAGATTTTCAATGAATTAATGCATTTTCACTATATAATCAATAGAGCCCCGCCCTAACACCAGAACCCCTGCCCCTTGGGGCCATGAATTTCACAATTTTGGAAGAGGCACTCTTACTCATCATAACTATATACTTAGTTTATTTAATACCCAGGAGCAGAGAAGAAAATTTTCAATGAATTAATGCATTTTCACTATATAATCAATTGAGCCCCACCCTAACACCAGAACCCCTGCCCCTGGGGCCATGAATTTCACAATTTTGGAAGAGGCACTCTTACTCATCATAACTATATACTAAGTTAGTTTATTTAATACCCAGGAGCAGAGAAGAAGATTTTCAATGAATTAATGCATTTTCACTATATAATCAATAGAGCCCCACCCTAACACCAGAACCCCTGCCCCTGGGGCCATGAATTTCATAATTTTGGAAGAGGCACTCTTACTCATCATAACTATATACTTAGTTAGTTTATTTAATACCCAGGAGCAGAGAAGAAGATTTCCAAAGAACTAATGCATTTTCACTATATAATCAATAGAGCACCGCCCTAACACCAGAACCCCTGCCCCTGGGGCCATGAATTTCACAATTTTGGAAGAGGCACTCTTTCTCATCATAACTATATACTTAGTTAGTCTATTTAATACCCAGGAGCAGAGAAGAAGATGTTCAAAGAAAATATGCACTTTCACTATATGATCTATATAGCCCCGCCCTAGCACCAGAACCCCTGGCCCTGGGGCCATGAATTTCACAATTCTGGTAGAGGACTCAATGCTTATTACAATGATGCCAACAGTTTGACTGCTTGATGTCCAGGAGTAAAGAAGAAGATTTTTAAAGATTGCATTAATTTTGGTGGTTTTAGCCCCACCCCTCAGGCCCCAGGGGGGCAGGGACCATGAAATTCACTATTTTTGTTCCTCTTCACCCACAGATGCTATATGCCAAATTTAGTTGAAATTGGTTGAGTGGTTTCAGAGAAGAAGCTAAAAATGTTCAAATGTTAACGCACATCGCACGACGCACGTCGCACGCTGACGGACAAAAACGGATAGCAATAGGTCACCTGAGTGACTCAGGTGACTTAAAAAGAGAGTACGGTGGTGGTTCCGGTTGGCAGATCCAAATTAGTGACAATTTTTAATGAAACTGACAACAAGCATTCCTTTAATTATTTGATAAAATGTAGTACTAAATGAATTATTCAATAAAGAATTGACTTCAATGATATAGAATAAATAATTTGGGATTACTGGTTAAAAAGTAAAATGTGCAGATCTTTTCATTTATACTGTAAAAGCAGTAATATTCGCTGGGGATTAAATTTCGTTTATTTTGTTGTTAACAATTATCAACGAAATTAAATCCCACATGAAATTTTTTTATGACTATATATTGTATAGGGTTTCTTTCGAAACAACAAAATTTAATGCCTACGAAACCTTTTTAAATGACAAATCGACGAAATTTGATCCCCATGAAAATTTGTGTTTCTACAGTATCTGATCTGAGTCTCATGGAAATTTCTAGAATGTCAAAAAACATTGAACCCAATGTTAAGAAGAACAAGAGGCCCAAGGGCCTTGAATCGCTCTTCGGATAAACTGTACAACCAATCACTTCTACTTCACTTCTATTTGAAGCCTCTAAGTATCCTGTATATTTAGATAAAGCCTTGAAATTCCAAAGGTAAGTCATCATGACCTACATTTTAGATGAAAGACTCTGAGAACCCAAGATGATTCTGAGCCAATTAGTACCTGAGAGTTGGTCATGGTGACCTACTTATCACTTGTCATTCTCTGAGGACCAAAGATGCATCAACTAAGTTTGATGTTTCTAAGCCAATTAAAGCCTAAAATATTTTTTAAATTATAGCCATAAAATTTCAAAAGTAGGTCACAATGACCTACTTTTCAGATGACATACTTTGAGGACCCAAGATGCATCAACTGACAAAGTTTGATGATTCTAAGCCAATAAGTACCTGATATATTTAAATAAAGCCATAAAATTTCTAAAATAGGTCACAGTAACCTCCTTTTTAGTCGACTAACTCTGTGGACCCAAGATGCATCAACTGACAAAGTTTGATGATTCTAAGCCAATTACTACCTGAAATATTTAATTAAAGCCATAATTTTTCAAAAGTAGGTCATGGTGACATACTTTTCAGTTGACCTACTCCTAAGACCCAAGATGCATCAACTGAAAAAGTTTGATGATTCTAAGCCAATAGGTCATGGTGACCTTCTTTTCAGTCGACCTACTCTGAGGACCCAAGATAAATCAACTGACAAATTTTGATAATTCTAAGCCAAATGGTACCAAAAAATATTAAATACAGCCATCAAATTTCAAAAGTAGGTCACGGTGACCTACTTTCAATTGTTGTACTCTGAGAACCCAAGATGTATCAACTGACAAAGTTTGATGATTCTAAGCCAATTACTACCTGAAATATTTAATTTAAGCCGTAAATTTTCAAAAGTAGGTCACGGTGACCTACTTTTCAGTCGACCTACTCCAAAGACCCAAGATGCATCAACTGACAAAGTCTGATGATTCTAAGCCAATTAGTACCCTATAGGGCTGTCACGGTTCCAAAATCTTTCGGGTTGGGTCGGTTCTGTAAATTTTCGGTTCGGTTTCGGGTTTTTCGGGTCGGTTATTTACATCTATTTTAAACCTTAATTTCATGAATTGAACTTGAAAAATCTTTATTTGTTACATTAAATTTACATTGAAAATAAGTTTTAACCATGCGAACGTCTAGACATCGATGACTTGGCCTACTATTAGCCACAACCTGACCATTCCTGCTCATTTTGATAATTATCTAATACTTCCATGACAAGTGTTTTGTCATGGAATGAAGTAGATTTCAGTTGTGATGTTTATTTATCACTGTTATTGTCATCATTCCTTTGATTTCGACGCCATTTTTTGTATTGAACAGACTCTAATATATAAACCAGACCCGAACTGAAAATCCGGAAAAATGGAACCGGAACTGAACCGAACAACTTGGACCGCGGTTCTCGGTTATTTCGGGTACTCGTGACAGCCCTAGTACCCTAAATATTTAATTAAAGTCATATAAATTGAAAAGTAGGTCACGGTGACCTACTATTGAGTCGACCTACTGCGAGAGACCAAGATATATCAACTTACAAAGTTTTTATGATCATAGGCCTTAAAATGTTCAAATTATGCCTCTAGGACGCTTTGAAATCGAATGCCTGCAAAGTTAAAAAAGTAGGTCACTGTGACCTACTTTTTAATACATGTTTTATGGCCCCAAGATCCATCATCTGACAAGATTTAATGATTCTAAATCTCTCAGTATTAGAATTAATGACCTTAACTGTTTTGAAAAAAATAGCCATAAAATTCAAAAAGTAGGTCAAGGTGACCTACTTTTTAGTCGACGTACTTTAAGGACCCAAGATACATCAACTGACAAAGTTTGATGATCATAGGCCTTAAATTGTTCAAAATATGCCTCCAAATCATTTTGAAAAAGAATGGCCGCAAAATTTAAAAAGTAGGTCACTGTGACCTACTTTGAGTCAACATGATATGAGGTCCTTAATGCATCAACTGACAAGATTTGATGATCCTAGTCCTTATATATAGTAAGCAAAATATCAACATTTTAATAAAATGTAACTTTTGGTCAACTTTGAAGTGACCTTGAGACCACGCCCTTTGCCCCAGGGTGATGCCTTGAACAATTTTTAATCTACAACATATCCTCATCCTTTTGTGTAAGTTTGGTGATAATCTACCCAGTCGTTCTTGAGAAGATTTTTTAGCAACCAGTACTTTTGTTTCTATTTTCCTAATTATCTCCCCTTGTTTCAGGATCACAACCCTAGTATTAGAATAAACGAAAGCCCTTGGGCCAAGAATACCCTATGACAAATTTGACAATAATTGGCCAAGGGGTTCTTGAGTTATGGCCCATAT
Source organism: Saccostrea echinata (assembly GCF_033153115.1). Classification (NCBI taxonomy): domain Eukaryota; kingdom Metazoa; phylum Mollusca; class Bivalvia; order Ostreida; family Ostreidae; genus Saccostrea; species Saccostrea echinata. Next base: position 31,723,008 of record NW_026889778.1, read on the forward strand.
TCTAAAGTTTACGCACACCGCATAAATGGCCATAGCATTAGCTCTTAGAGCCTTTGGCTCAGAAGAGCTAAAAACAAGGTGAAATCACCATTACTACATGACTATTAATAAAACAAGAGGCCCAATGGCCTTAATGGTCACCTGTAAAGGATCCATAGAAGTATAAAACAAAACTAACTGATAGACAAAGCAATGTTGCCCAAGAATTTCAAAAATCTGGTAAATATACCCTTGCTTATTGTAACGTGTGAGACCTGAGTGATCTCCTTTGGATCATACTTGGTTTTGTCAAGTCTTACAGAGATGATAATGAATGCAAAATATACAAATACATATAAAATACAATGGACAACTTGCCTAGTGTGTAGGGTATTTAAAGAACTTTCTTTGGGCACCATCATTTGACCTTTTGACTTTAACCTTGGAGTTTTGACCCACTTTTGCAAAATTTTATCAAGACTTTAACCTTGGCCATAACTTTTGAACAGTTGGTGCTAGGGCTTTCAAACTTCACTTGTGTATTCCTTGTGACAAGACCTGCCTTTGAACACCAACAACTTTGACCCTTTGACCTTGGAGTTTGACCTTCTTTTGAAAAAAATTTACCCTTGGTCATAACTTTTAAACAGTTGGTGTTAGGGCTTTCATACTTTGCATGTATATTCCTTGTGACAAGACCTTCTTTTGGATACCAACAATTTTGACCTTTTGATTTTAACCTTGGAGTTTTGACCCACTTTTGCAAAATGTTATCAGACTTTAACCTTGATCATAACTTTTGAACAGTTGGTGCTAGGGCTTTCAAACTTCACATGCATATTCCTTGTGACAAGACCTACCTTTGGACACCAACAACTTTGACCCTTTGACCTTGGAGTTGGACCTACTTTTGAAAAAACTTTAACCTTAGCCATAACTTTTAAACAGTTGGTGTTAGGGCTTTCATACTTTGCATGTATATTCCTTGTGACAAGACCTTCTTTTGGATACCAACAATTCTGACACTGACCCTGGAGTTTGGCCTACTTTTAAAAAAACCTTGGCCATAACATTTGAGCGTTTGGTTCTAGGGCTTTCACATTTCACGATCATGTGTACCACTTGTAACATGACCTTTCCTTGGGCACCATTTGACCTTGCCATTTTACTTACTTTGAAAAAAAAAACTTTAACCTTCGCCATAACTTTTAAACAGTTGGTGCTAAGGCTTTCATATTTCACAGGTATATTCCTCGAGACAAGACCTTTCTTTGAGTACCAAATTTTTTATCTCTTGACCTGGAGTTTGACTTGCATATGAGAAACTTTAACCTTCACCATAAGCTGCTATATGGGGACATCAGTGTTTCACAAACATCTTGTTTTGATCGATTTATGAACAGATTAACACTTTTTCTTTATATTACATTTGAAAAGAAAGTGGTCAATAAAGTGTTAAAAATGTTTTTGTTGTAAATGAGAACATGGCCGTAGGAACTGGGGCGGGGGGCCCAATAATTTTGCCGATATACAGTCAAACCTGTATTAAGAGACCCTCCAACGGAGAAAGGAAAAAAGGTCACATATGACAGGTGGCCACTTAATACAGGTTGCTTATTTTCAGCAGTGTTCAAATATACACAATGCTGAAAATATTACATGTGTATTTGGAATGTATTTTATAGGTACTGCTCAACTCTAAATGCTTTTATATTATAGGTACAATTGTCCTGTTCAGTAATAAAATTTGCTTGATCTGCACATGAGTAATTTGATTATTGGGAAATATTGTGAACATCTGAAAATATTAAATGTTTTATACGGTATAAAAAAGCTGCAAAGATTTTTTCTAATAATATTTTTTTTTTGTTTTACATGATAGCCTATATATATAGCTTTGTATGTTTTGCAAATTACTAAGATTTAAAACTGTATCATGATTTTTGTTATGCACTTGGTAACAAATTAAGTTATATTTATGACTAAAAATTTATTTAACCTAATTATTTTTTTTTTCCATTACTGAACTACTGCGTCTAATTGCCTGTTTGTCACCTACTTCAATCACTTCAATTATCACCTGTTATGGGTGCTAGCTAGCGTGTCTTTAATTGCCCCGTTGGTGACACAATTCACTTAAATAAACATCTAGGATTTAGTTACTTGTTAATTAAAAGTTAAAAAGGCAGGTTTTATAGCTGAATATCCATTTGGCCCTTATAACACGAAATGATATCGGGATCGACCTCGAACGTCTATTTTCAAAATGGCACTCGATCATTGGAGAGAAAAAACGTGAATGTTTATGTATTAGATTTTAATGTTTATTCAATAAATATCAAAACGTAAGTAAAAATATTTATTTTGAAATGTTGTTTTATTCCTAAAACTCGCATTATATAATTATTAAATGAAATAAACGCGTGTCTGTAGATGTTTTGAACCAAAAAACGTAACATGCTCGACCAAAATCAAAAGTAGGAATCGGAAATTATATAGTCGTTAAATCCAGGTAAAATTGCCTGAAATTACAAAAAATGGTCAGGAAAATCACGGTTGCTGGTCGCGTTAGACAGGTGGTCGTTTAATACAGGTATAATATATACTAGGGAAAAGCGTTGGGAGGAATTCTTACGGTCACATATGACAGTGAGTCGCTTAATACAGTGGGTCGCTATGGCAGTTTTAACTGTATAGATTACTTTAGTAAACATAGATACTATATGCTTGTGCCCCCTAAATAAAAATGTCTGATGACCTTTTTTTTTTTTAAAATTTTTTTTTTTTTTGCTTGTCAGGAAATTTTTCGTAGTGCCCCCTCAACTGTCAACTAAAAAATGTTTGGTTGCTCCCCCCCCCCCCCCCCCCTGAAATTGCTTCCTACGGGCCTGGAGAAGCAAAGTTTCAAATTTGCTGTCGTTTAATGCATTATACTCATAAAAGTGCTAAAACATATCAAGAAGAAATTTTGCTCATTTAAAAAATATTTATGAATATGAAAATTGTTACTTGTTAATATCTTTAAATCTAGATAAATTCCTCAAGAAACATTCTGCATCCATAAAAGAAATATTATATGATCATATTCTTAATAAAATTTAAGCGGAATTGCTAGATTTAAGAAAATGATAGTGATGTTGAAAGTTGTAACTTTGTCTGATCTAAATAAATCTGATCCCAACTGGAAATATATCACATGGAAATATTTCAGAAATTTATAAAAATTCTAGATTGCTTCCTGTCATATGGTTTACAAGAAACTGTTTTAAAACTTATTAAGCTTTTGCAAACCTTTAATCAGAATGCTTGTGCTAATGGATATGCTGTATATGCGTATATCTGAATGGACTGTGCAAATTATCATATCAATATCAATGTAATACTACATGTCCAAAGTGTAATATTGTATTACATGTATCAACTTGAATGCCAATAAGTCTAATTCAGTAGGAATTGATTAATCTGTTATGAAATTATAAATTCAATACAACTGATAATTTTTCAAAAAGCTCTTATCCATATTTTAACATTAATACAAGTGTATGATTTCATAATTGTTAAATTTTCCACAGGCCTGTAGAATGCGGTGGGGCCAGTTTTTCTGAGTATAATATTTTGCAATTGTAAATTTTCTTTCAGATGCCCCCCCCCCAACAAATTCACTTTTTCTCGCTGTAGGCTGTAAGCCTATATATCTCTCTCTCTCTATATATAGATATCTCGTTTAAAGTCATCATTTCGTAAGTTCTATGGTTGATGCTTTGTTTTGGGTGTTATAAATATATTTTCAATTTCTGTGTTCCATACACTTTCTTGAGGAATTACCATTTCAGTCTCGTTTGTGTTTTCAACAATTTCTATTTGGCTAGTAGCTATTAAATTTAAAAGAAGTTTGAATCGTTGATCACAGGTGGCTCTGTACTATCTAGGTTGTCAGCGCTGATATCAGAGGTGAGAGGACTTAAAAAATATAAAAATTTGATGTGTCAGAATGACTTGAGGTCAGGATGTCAGAAGCAGATACAGACACATTAGATTGGCTACTGGTCGAAACATTTGGAGATACAGGAGACATGTGGGGTGTGTAAACAACTGGAGGGGGTGTCATCAGAAGAAACTACATGTAAAGAGGATGTGGCAGAGATGGTAGTGGGAGATGGATTGTGGGATTCTGGAGTGGGCAAGACAGTAGAAGAGGCGCTTGAGATACAGGGAAATCTGTTGGAAAAGACTGAGCATAAGCTGATGCTGGAATAACATGCTTATTGAATAGAAATATACCGTATGCCTGAAACCAACTTCAGATGTTGTGCTCGCTGAATGACTTCTCCCAAGCTATTTTGATTAAGCCTGGAAAGCTACATTTATTTGCCATATCAGGGTTAGAAACTCCCTAAAATTACAACTCGCAAATAATTGCGAGTACCAATAAAGTGAACTCGCAATTTTATAAGACTACTCGCAATTTTCATATAAAGTTAAATTTATATAAATTAAATACATGTAACTTAAGGAAAAAGTAACTACTGTACAATACACAAAATACAACTACAGTATAACTTTTATTTAAATTACCGATTTAAATCAAAAGTATTGTGTTCTGTCATATTATATAATTTTGCTATAGTTTCAATGCAAAAAAAACTCAACTCGCAAGTTTTTGCGAGTTACCTAATTTTTAACTCGCAATTTGGGAATTCTAACTCGCGTTTTGCGAGTTGTATATAGTGAATTTCGAACCCTGCATATGCAGGGGATTTTCAGACATAAATTTTGAACACGCAGCATTATAAGCTGCACTAAAGGTCACAAAGACTGAACGATCCAAAGGTAGTAGTATGTTTGTTGTATGTGGGGTAAATGACAAGATTTGGACATTGTTAGCGAGAGTGCACTCAAGAATGGCCAGAGTCTTGTGAGATGTGTGACCATCTAGTATGAGAAGTTGTGGTCTTTTGGATCCACATTCTTTCAAGAAAACATTTTTCAACCACTTCTCACCAAGCACATCAGTCATCCAGCTGTTTTCTTGAAACGTCCACACGCTTCCTACTAGAGCTGCCTCTGTATTGAAACTATGAAGCGATGCAGATGGTTTACCTTTCACTATGAACACGGGAGACATCCAACGACCCATGGCATTAACACATGTTGTGATCATGACATTTGTTCTGCTATTGCTGGTTTTTCCAAAAACGTTTCTATTTTTATTATCTGCAATTACTCGAACAGGCTTGTGCTTGAAACTACACCCCGTTTCGTCCATATTCCAGATGCAGAGGGACTTATTCTCCAGGTTTAGTCCTTCACAAACTGCCCAAAATCTGCGAAATATTTATCTACTATGACTGGGTTCATCATTCGGGCTCTAGAAGAATCCAGTTTCTACACCTGGAGAATGGTAAGTTCAGAGTGGTGTTTTTTTTAACCCAGTCCACCAATTTTTGGAAGGTTGGATATGCTTGAACAGGGCAACATGTAACCTTTTCTATAACTTTCCTGTCCTGGCAATAATTTGGCCCCAGACACACCCATACCTTACTTTTAGGCATGCTTTAAAGTTTCAACAATTTTATTCTCCACAGCTTTTGGAAGAGTTGGCATCCAACCCATACCTGTGTCCAAGTCATATTTTTCCAACACGAGATTTTCTAGAGTTGACTTTGGGACATTAAAAGTTTTCTCTGCTTTTCAAAAGGACATACTGCCATTCTTGATTGCCCCAATACTTTCTGGAGCATTTCCTTTGTATAATTTGCCACAAAAGCAGAAATCAGTTCAGTCTTCAAAAATTTAAATATATAAAAATGGTTCGGGTGGGGGGGAAGGGGGGGGTATTTTATCTCTTTTGTATTCCTTTGTATGATGCCCTTTTATTGCCCCTCCATTCTCATGGGGATCATGATTTGTACAAATTTGAATCTACATTACCTGATGATGCTTCCATTTAAATATGACTAATCATGGCTTTGCTGTTCTTGAGAAGAAGATTTTCAAAGATGTTCCCTATATATTCCTATGTAAAACTTTGATCACCCATTGTGGCCCCACCCTACCCCTGGGGGTCATGATCTGAACAAATTTGAATCTACACTACCTGAGGATGCTTCTATATAAATATGACCCATCATGGCTTTGCTGTTCTTAAGAAGATTTTTAAAGAGTTTTCCTATGTATTCCTATGTAAAACTTTGACCGCCCGTTGTGGCCCCACCCTACCCCTGGGGGTCATGATCTGAACAAATTTGAATCTACACTACCTGAGGATGCTTCCATATAAATATGACCAATCATGGCTTTGCTGTTCTTGAGAGGAAGATTTTTAAAGAGTTTTCCTATGTATTCCTATGTAAAACCTTGTCCGCCCGTTGTGGCCCCACCCTATCCCCGGGGGTCATGATCTGAACAAACTTGAATCTACACTACCTGAGGATATTTCCATATAAATATGACCCATCATGGCTTTGCTGTTCTTAAGAAGAAGATTTTTAAAGAGTTTTCCTATATATTCCTATGTAAAACTTTGATCGCCCATTGTGGCCCCAATCCTACCCCTGGGGGTCATGATTTGAACAAACTTAAATCTACACTACCTGAGGATGCTTCCATATAAATATGACCAATCATGGCTTTGCTGTTCTTGAGAAGAAGATTTTTAAAGATTTTTCCTATGTTTTCTCATGTAAAACTTTGATCGCCCATTGTGGCCCCAACCTTCACCCAGGGGTCATGATTTGAACAAACTTGCATGAATCTACACTACCTGAGGATGCTTCCATATAAATATGACCCATCATGGCTTCGCTGTTCTTGAGAAGAAGATTTTTAAAGATTTTTCCAATGTATTCCTATGTAGAACTTTGATCGCCCATTGTGGCCCCACCCTACCCCCGGGTGTCATGATTTGATCAAACTTGAATCTACATTACCTGAGGATGTTTCCATTTAAGTTTCATATTTTCGAGCACAGTGGTTTTTGAGAGGAAGATTTTTAAATGATGCCATTAATTTTTCATGAATTCATAATTATCTCCCCTTGCAAGAAGGCGTGGCCTTTCATTTGAACAAACTAGTCTCCCCTTTACCCAAGGATACTTTGTGGCAAGTTTGGTTGAAATTGGCCCAGTGGTTCTTGAGAAGAAGATGAAAATGTGAAAAGTTTACAGACAGACAAACAGACAGACAGGCTGAAGGACACAGACAACGGGTGATCAGAAAGCTCACTTGAGCTTTCAGCTCAGGTGAGCTAAAAATTAAAATGTTTTTCTTACTCTTCTTGATATGTTTTATTAGATAATCATATTATGCATTTATTAACTATTGATAAAACTCTAAAGATTTTAATAAGCAAATCAAACAATTTTTCACATTTTATCCAAAAAAATGCATCATAAAAAAAATCATATAAAATAATTCAGAACTAATATCAGTTGTTAAAAGCTGAAACCGTATTTTAAAAGGGATGTCTTAAAGCAACAGTACGGCTGCAAAACGTGTGCTTTTTCATTCAAATTTACCCAATATATCATTAAGAAATAAGGTTAAAAGTTGATGTAAGCAATTTGAGAAACAGATATTCTCTCCTCATACAAAATTAACGTAATTAGAATCTGCCGGAAAATTAAGGGTTCTACAAACTGGAGCAATCTTAGATCTGTTTATTTGTACCACGTAAATTCTAAAACGGCACGTGCCTACACTGTAGAGTTTACAATTATAATGAATATGAGGTAAAACCAATTTTCAAAAGCAAATTTCTGATAAAATAATCTAAAATAATAATCGTAAAGAATTTAGTCTGCTTTCAGGCAAATTTAACAGAATAAAAAGTACAAATGTTGTCGTTTTGTGTATTGGGGTCAGAGAAAGGAAAAACCACCAAATCATACGTTATCGCGGCAAATGTCAAACAAAATATTTTTCTGCACAGTTAAAACAATTAACACTTCAAATGACAACAATGTTTATAAGTCATAGGTGTATTTTTATGTTGAGTTTACACTACTTTTTTTTCTTTGAAAGTGATGGAAAAATGACTAATGATAACAAGTATCAACAAACCTGTCAAGTAGAACCTTGGCGAGCCCTGCATGAGTGTCGCCAAGGTCCCGTTTCTTCCTTAACCAATGATTATATTAATCCCCAAACTAAATTTTAGTAAGGAAAAGTTGCTTTTTCAAGCTGTATTCTCAGTTTCTTTTTCTTTTTGGTCGACTTTGTCAATGTAGCAGGCTTACCCGGCTTCCCTCTCTTACCATGCCGTTTTGTTTATGAAAACTACGCATGCGTGCATAGCATGGAATGTGGAACCCTGAACACGTTGCGATGTTTATATTAATGTCCCATAAATAACTATTAATTTTAATGAAATAATCAAAATTATTTAATGGTGAAAGTTGTAATTTTCTGAAAGTTTATACATTTATGAGCCGTAAAAAAATTCCAAATCGTTCGAAAATTTTATCAAGTCAGTTTTTTGATGAGACGCGCCGTACTGTCACTTTGAACATTTATCAAATAAAAAATGGTTGTAACATTCCTCCTTAATATTTCTGTGCAAAGTTTGACAGAAATATAATTTTGATACCAACTAAAGAGCTTCTCAATGAAAAGCTTCTTTTTATCATCAACCATTTTAAATGCATGGAAAGTAAATCAAATAAAGATCACTGTATATAAAACAAGATATTGAACTCTACTCACTGGCTTTCAGTTGGTTAGGTAAACGGTGAATTAACTGTGAATCTGTTCATATTTTATGATTCAAACTTAAAACTATCTCACCAGAAACACAGTCAGTAAATATGTGTAAAGAATATTGTAAAATTCAGTATATACATGTATTTCCTAACTGAAATCAGTAAATACATGTATTTCCTAAGCAAAATAGGAATTTCAGGTATTTCCTAAAATTCAGGAAATACATAAAATTCCTGATTACACATATTTACCGTAACACACACACACACACACATATATATCCAGTACTAAAGCAAACCCTACCATTAAAAATACATATATTCTACTTTATTTGATACAAACACTTATGTTTATTATATACCTTTTACAGTTAAGCTTGTAAATGGTCCTTTACTATAGAATCCAATGAAACTTAGAGAAGCAAAACAGGAGTACATCTTTCCCCCATCTTCTTTGGCTATATTTGTGAAGTGCAAATTGCCTGAAATGACAATGAGTATCAAAAATAATCATTATTATATAGCTTATAAATAGTCTATATTAAAAAAAACTACTTCAAGTCAACAGAATTTAGGTGTTCAATATCTTTTTATTGAACACTGAGTATGCATGACATATACGAGTATGCTCTGAAATATTCTGAATGTGAACCTTCAATATCAAACATCCCATTTTAAAACAAAAAATGTTGTCTGGTCACCCTCTCAACAGAAATATTTATGAAAGGTAGTGGCAGCTAGGTAAGATGTGTCTATTTTTGGCACTCACTGACTATACAGTACGTGACAATGAACTCTGAGGCTCGTGCAATATTGTAAAGCCAGCTCGTGCCAATATTCAGTTCAATAATCCTATATTATCAATGGCTCAGACAAATATAAATCAAATATAAATCAAATGGTCCACTGGACATGAATGCTCCACCCAATATACGGTTGTCTTGCAACAAAAAAAAAAAAACAAGAGGCCCAAGGGCCTTAACGGTCATCTGAGTACAACAATTTAGAGGATCCATAAACTGATAAATGAAGCCTTGTTGCCCAAAAGGAAGAAAAATAGTACAATTAAGATCGGTCTAGTATCTAATCTATCTTTCCCCCATTTATCACTGTAAACATGCAGACTTTTAATAAAATATCTATTTTTTAGCCCCATATTATTACCTCTCACACTGGCCTCACTTGACCTTTGAAGAACATTTAAAAAGACAAGTAATTTTTGTTTCATTTTTATTCATCTATTATTTCCAAGTCTACCTGGTCATTAAAACTCTGAAAGTACTTTTTGTATTATACAATTAATGTTCTTGCATAATTCTCTTATTCTATTAACCTTTCAAATACATTATCTACAGTGATTAATTATCAAAGGTGAATGGCAAAGGGGAATAACTTCACTCAGTAGAATACAAACTAATAGAGCCATGGCCAGGACCAGAACACTTGACTAAATGGTCTAGATATTCAAAATTCTGGTAAAAATACTCTTGCTTATTAAAACTTTTACTCTCTTTGCCTCCAATATGCCCAGGAGCATGGAAGATTTTCAAAGAAATAATGCATTTTCACTATAGATTTAACATAGTAGTACCCTAAAACTAGAACCCATGACCCAGGGTCATGAAATTTACAAATTTGGAAGAGGTACCCTCATCATCATAACTATGCAATTAGTTGAAGATTTTCAAAGAATTCAAACATTTTCACTATATTAACTATATTATCAATAGAGCCCCCCCCCCCCCCCCAACAATGTACTTAGTTTGTTTAAATAATACCCAGGAGCAGAGAAGATGATTTTAAAAAAATTAATGCATTTCACCATATAATCAATAAAGCCCTGCCCTAATGCCAGAACCCCTGATCCAGGGGCCATGAAATTCACAATTTTGAAAGAGGCATCCTTGCTTATCATAACTATGTATTCAATTTGTTTCAGTAATACCCAGGAGTAGGAAAGAAGATTTTAAAAGAAAAAATGCACTTTCACTATGTTCTATATAGCCCTGCCTAAGCACCAGAACCCCTGCCCCTGGGGCCATGAATTTCACAATTTTGGTAGAGTCATCCTTGCTTATCATAACTATGTATTTAATACCCAGGAGTACAGAAAATTTTCAAAGAAATAATGCACTTTCACTATATGATCTATATAGCCCCGCCCTAGCACAAGAACCCCTGACCCTGGGGCAATGAATTTCACAATTTTGGTAGAGGGCTCAATGTTTATTACAATCATGCCAAGAAATTCACAAATTTTGTTCCCCTTCACACATCAGTGCCATATGCTAAAATTGGCTGAAATTGGTTCAGTGGTTTCAGAGAAGAATCTGAAAATGTTCAAATGTTAACACATGACGCACAATGACAGACAAAAGTCACCTGAGTGACTCAGGTGACCTAAAAATCACAAGACAATGAAAACAAGAGACCCAAGGGCCTTAATGGTCACCTGAGTATAATACAACAATTTAGAGGATCCATAGAGTATAAAATGAACTGAAAGGTGAAGCTTTGTTGCCCAAAAGCAAGAAAAATACGGTGATCAGGATCAACAAAATAATTTGTCTAGGATTCATTAGGCCAGATAAAATTAATCTTTAGATTCTCATCCCCGCCCGCCCCTCTCAAAGTGTCCCGCCTCGGTGTTTTTTATTTTGATTTTTGGGTGTGTATTTTTTATTCCACAAGAATTTGGGTCAAAGTTTAAGAGTTATCTCCCGTCTGTATTAAAAGTCGTGTGCCGCTATTTATAGCAAAAGAGCCATGTGAAGAATGGAGAAAAGTCGGCAATAAACTGATAAAAGTAGTTTAAATATGTAAGAAAAAGATAATTTGTCAGATAGAGAAGGCAGAGAAGAAAAAAATAGCATAAACAGATCTAGATACCATCACTGGCATGAGCAAGTTTTCAAAGAGATTTTAACTAAGTAAAAATAGACGAGGAAAATGACACCTGTGGTCAAGTTTTAACGATCTCCAGCTGTATGTGATTATGCATAAAAAAAATAATAAAACATCTTCAGCAGACTCTAGAGAATAATAGTGCTAAGGAAATGTTAAATCTTAAAACTGTTCAGGCCTAGGCTTTTCAGTAGAATATTTTATAGATTTTGCAAATATGACATATTTTAATGTCGATCATGTCAAGTCTCAAGAATGATCGAATTTTTGAGGAAGGTGGAAATCTGTGATATTTTACACAAAACAGAAGGATTTGTTGGTAAAACTAAAAGGTATCTGGGGAAAGGCCAATGAGAAGTCATGCATATGCAATTTATTGGTATCTGCACCTCATTTTTTTTGGTGTGTGCCGTATACCATGTATATGTGTACTTGACAATTTGTTAATTAAACTATAAATATTTAATTTTTTAAAACAAGAATCTTCTGTAGTTATTTAAAAGAATATGAAAACAATAAAATCTATTCATATTGGCATTAACATAATGAAACAAGAGGCCCATGGGCCACAGCGCTCACCTGAGTAACTTTGGCCTTGCTGTTTTTCATGTGACTTCCCCCCCCTAGTGATTATTGTGGCCCTGCCATACCCCCAGGGGTCATGATTTGAATAATTAGAATCTACACTAGGTACCCCAGGATGCTTCCACATAAGTTTCAGCCTTTCTGGCCCAATGGTTCTTGAGAAGAAGATTTTTAAAGATCTTTTCTGCATATTTCAACGTAAAACTTGGATTCCCTATTGTGGCCCCGCCCTACCCCCGGGGGTCATGATTTGAACAATTTAAAATCAACACTACCCCAGAATGCTTCCACATTAGTTTCAGCTTTTCTGGCCCAGTGGTTCTTGAGAAGAAGATTTTTAAAGATTTTTACTACATATTTCAATGTAAAACTGGACTCCTTTTGTGGCCCCGCCCTACCCCGGGGGTCATGATTTGAACAATTTAGAATCTACACTACCTCAGGATGTGTCCACATAAGTTTCAGCTCTTCTGGCCCAGTGGTTCTTGAGAAGATTTTTAAAGATTTTTACTACACATTTCAAAATAAATTTTTATTTATCTATTACTTACAAGTCTAACTGATCATTAAAACTATGAAAGTACTTTTTCTATTATACGGTAAAAATTCTTGCATAATTTTCTTATTCTATTAACCTTTCAAATACATTATTTACACTGATTAATTATCAAAACTAAATGGCAAAGGGGAATAACTCCTCTCAGTAGAATACAAATTAATAGAGCCCTGGCCAGGACCAGAACACTTGTCCAAATGGTCTGGATGTTCAAAAATCTGGTAAAAATACCCTTTCTTATTAAAACATTAACTCTTTTTGCCTCTGATATGCCCAGGTGCAGAGAAGATTTTTAAAGAAATACCGTAAATCTCGAAATTTTTACGTCGATTTATTTTTGCTAATCTGGTTCAAAAAGCTGTTGATTAATTTTTACGTTTCAAAATTTGCGAATTGACATTGGTGCTAAAATTAAAAAGCACTTAAAATTTTCATAGCAGTTTATAGGGTTGGATACCGGTACTCGGTACTTCAAAAATACCGGTAAAATACCATTTCATTTAATACCGGTACTAATAACGATACTTCTTAATCTTTAAAACATTTTAGTTCATTCAATTTGATTTAAAAAATAAACATTCCAAACTTGCTAAAATCGAATTCTCCGCTCTTTGAAAGGGTAGGCTAATTACATGTAACGAAATGGATTCTTAGAAAGATACTTACTTTCGACTGCCGATATTCGAGGTAAATCAATACGTATATATTTTTTTTTAAAAATCAAAATACGTTCACATGAATCTTATTTTAATTTTACAGATAAAACTGATAATAAATGTAAATTAAAAAGGCAAAATGTTGCAAAAAATGTGATCTATCCATTATCTAATGTTTTGTCATTTAGTGCGACCAAACAACAGGGGCCCTGACAACCGGGTGAAGCAGTCAGCCGATTTGGCAAATTAATTTGTTTGGGATTCAATTGATTTGTTTTGTTGATCATTTATTTATTGAAAAGTTGAAATGAAATGTTTGTAATTTGAATATAAGGAATATCTATTTTTATATCTTAAAAGCATGGAACAAAGTTTATAAGCTCATTTTAGATTATATCATTGAAAGGTTAGTGAATGGTGAAAGCACATTTGTTATAAAATGAACCCTCATTCTCATTCATCAATGCATGGTACCGTATCGTTAAAAATACCGTATCGTTTCAAAAATACCGGTATGGTATCGTACCGTTTCATCCTTAACGGTATCCAACCCTAGCAGTTTATAAGTTAAGCATGTAGTAAATACAATAAATTATGCATGTACATAAAATATTAAATGATGCCAACATTAAATAATCGGATTATAAATTATGCATGTACTTACAATAAATTACACATGTACATACAATACAAAACAATGCCAATGTTCGATAATAAGATAAATATTAGAATTTAAGAGATAAAACATCTAATCTATTTAAAGTTTTCATAACATTTTAATAAATCACGCATGTACAAAAAATATATATAAAACGTCAGCTTTAACTAACCTTCATATAAAAACATCTGTTCTTAGATAAAACAACTGGCCTCTCTTTCTTAGAGAAATAATTTAAATGTCTGTCAGACCATCGGACGATGTTGATTGTAGTGAAGGCAGTCTTACGCATGGATTGTCATGGGTAATTAGCTTGTAGTATAAATAGATTTCTGAAAATGACCACTGGATACTAACACCTGTTCATCTTGTTAAAAAATAGCAAAATTTTTTGTTTTTCATTTTTTTGTTGTTGATTTATTTTTAAGAAATATATTTTTGCGAATGCAATGCACGCGCAAATTTGCTAAAAATTTATCTACAGCAAAAATTCCCAGATTTAGGGTAATGCATTTTTACTACAGATTCACTATATTTTTCAAGAGAGCCCCTCCCCCCCCCCCCCCCCCACACCCCCACCTCCTGAATGAGAAATATCAGATCCTCTGACCCTGGGACCAGAAGTTTGCTCATCATAAATAATCACTTTGATTATCTGCTTAACACTAAGAGAGGATTATTTAATAGAATCAATGCATTTTCATTATATTATCAAGAGCCTCATCCTTACACCAGCACATCTGACCCAGGGGTCATGCAATTCACTACTCTGGAAGAAGCACTTTTGCTCGTCATAACTATATACATAGCTTCTTTGCTTTTTAACTAGAAGCAGAAAAGAATATTTTCAAAGAAATATTGCTTTTTCATAATATAATTAATAGAGCCCCCCCCCCCTTTTCACCAGAACCTTTGATCCTGGAGCCATGAAATCCACAATTTTGTAAGAAGCATCCTTGCTTATCATAACAATGTACTTAATTTGTTTAGTAATACCCAGGGGCAGAGAAGATTTTCAAAGAAATAATTTACCTTCAATAATAGGATCTATATAGCCCCGCCCTAGCACCAGAACCCCTTACCCTGGGGCCATGAATTTCAAAATTTTGGTAGAGGGCTCAATGCTTATTACAATCATGCCAACAGTTTGACTGCTTGATGTCCAGGAGTAAAGAAGAAGATTTTTAAAGATTGCATTAATTTTGATGGTTTTAGCCCCAACCCTCAGGCCCCAGGGGGGCAGGGACCATGAAATTCACAAATTTTGTTTCCCTTCACACAAAGATGCCATATGCTAAAAGAACTGCAAACGATAGTATTGTTCTGCCGCCTACCTCCAAGTCAAAGAACAAGGTTCAATTCGAGCCTTTTTTGGCCCTGTGAATTTCTGAAAAACTGAAACTGCTAAGTTTTAGTTGACAATGCATTAAATTTCATTTAGACATTTGGCGATTGCGAATCTACCAAAAATTATGTAATTTTCTGGCTAGTCAATGCATTATGACGTCATGAAATGCGTCATTTTCCTCATATCCTGAACAATTCTACAAAAACAGCCAATTTTTAAAGCTATTTTTTGATATTTAATATAGAGCGCAATCTCTGATCTAAAATATGCAATTATTTACTGATAGAACCATTTCTGAGGATTACAAAACATGTTTTATTTTTTAGATCAGAGGGTGCGCTCATATTGTTTTTCTTCTTTGAAAGTACTTAAATATACCTGTTTTCCTTAAAATTCAAGAACATTGCAATTCCATACAGCTTGTTTTCCAAGACCTGGACTTTAAGGAGAAAATTTTTAATAGAAAATGATAGCACTAAGTCTCTACTTTATCTTGATGTTTAAAATGGAACATAAGGTGTTAGTCAATAAATTGGTATATCTACAGGGCCATTTTATGCATAAAGTGAACCTACCTCTTTCAAAAGTTAACAAATTTGAATGATTTTTCCTTTTTTGGGGTTTTGTGAATTGTTATTTCACAAATTCCTACCAAAGGTTTTGTTGTTTCACAGGGGGAATGTGTTTATAGACAAAAATCTGCAAAACTGGTCATTCTATTACCAATTTCAAATGAAATTACAAGTAAAATTGAGTCTTTTATCAATATTTTATCCTAATTTCTACATAAGTTAAACATACGGAAAAATTTAAGGATGATTTATCCATTTCCATGCATTTTTGAAAATCTAGAGATTTTTAAAGCCTGGTTTCAACGGAAAAAAATTTCAACCCCCCTTCTGAATAGAGTTGTAAATAAGAGCAATTACGTTTTTGACACTTGTTTTAAAACAATGGAACAAATCACGGAAATTCAAGTAAAAATAATCACTACAACAAAATTAGTTGAAAAATCAGTTAACAAACAATGACAGTTAAGTCAGGAACAGGAATGTGGGGGGAAAGAAAATTATCAATCAATTAATAATGAACTCTTCTTTGCATTCAATCAAGTTTTATTGGCCAAACTGTCATTTATATTGAATTATATGGGTGCAAAATGTAGGTGGGAATTGAGAGTTAACGTGCGTGGTTCTTGGCTGAAATTAGTTCAGCGGTTTCAGAGAAGAATCTGAAAATGTTCAAATGTTAACACACGATGCACGACGATGGACGAAAACAGATAGCAATAGGTCACCTGAGTGACTCAGGTGACCTAAAAATATTTAGGTAGACTAGCTATTTCAATTAATCGTTACACATAAATCATAAAAAAGATGATAATTTTCCTAATTGTGATTGTGAAAACTATCCGTATTTTGAATGTCAATATGATTGCAATTTTATTTTTAGTGAATGACTTCCAACTTCACAAGATGGATGCAGAATCATGCTGTTAAATATACTTTGAAGGTTGATAAGTAATATTTACAAGGTGATTATGAACATCGACAGATATTTAACAGAAGTTAATTTGTAAGAGATCATTGAAATATATCTTTAATTCTTTATTGTTTATTATTTTTTTCTTGGTAAAATTACCATTTGAAAAAAGTTACGAAATTGAAACAGATTTGCTTTAAAATTGATGTCAATTTTATGATTTTGGGGCATTTTTCATAAACTTGAGCCTTACAAAGGTCGATTTGGTAAACAGGGTGACCCCAACGGTTCTGAGAAAAAAGTATCAACCTATCGTCCAAAAATCACGATAAATATTTTTTTGTCTATTATCTATTCTCTATGCTTAAAAAATCCCTATTATTGGCAGAATAATGGGCCTGTAAACAATGAAAATCTAAACTCTACTTAGACACACAAGGGCATGGTATTTGTCAATAAATATCTCTAAAATAAGGTAAAAAAAACCTAATGATGTAACAGCTTTCAGATATCTGAGACATATTAACTTAGGAAGGCCATCTTTAAAATAATGTTTGTTTGCCCTCTACTGACTAGAACAAGAGGCCCATGGGCCACATCACTCACCTGAGCACTGTGGCTAGGAAAAAAGCAAAAATCAGTTCAATATTGAAAAGCTTCAATGCTTAAGTTGTCCTGACCTACCCCCTAAAAGGGAGGGGGGTTACGATTTGAACAAAATTGAATCTACACTAACTAAAGATGCTTACATATTTCTTTGACTTTGACTTTTTTCCCTACAAGTTTGAACTTTCATTATGGTCCCACCCTACTCCCGGGGGTCATGATTTGAGCAAATTGGAATCTACACTATCTGAGGATGCTTCCATATTACTATGACTAAACATGGCTTTATATGATCAATCATACCTTTGCTGTTCTTGAGAAGATTTTTAAAAATTTTTCCTATGTATTAATTCCCAGGCATAACTTTAATCATTAATTGTGGCCCCTCTCTATCCCCAGGGGGTCTTGATTTTTATCAAACACGAATCTACACTACCTTAGGATACTTCTGAATAGTTAATAACCAATCATGCTTTGCTATTCTTGAGATTTTACCTATATATTCCTATGTAAAACTTTGATCGTCCATTTTGACCCCACCCTTTGAACAAACTTGAATCTACACCACCTAAGGATGCTTCCATATAAATATGACCAATCATGGCTTTGCTGCTCTTGAGAAGAAGATTTTTTAAAGATTTTTCCTCTATATTCCTTTGTAAAACTTTGAATGTCAATTGTGGCCCCACCCTGGGGGTTATGATTTGACCAAATCTGAATCTACTAGGGATGGCAATTTGTAATCGGTTAACCGATTACTCGGTTGGAACGATGGCAATCAGTTAGAAAATCTGTAATCGGTTAGTCGGAAAAAATAAAATATATATAAATTTGAACCAAATTTTGTTAAAATTCATTTTTTGAAGAAAAAAAGAAATCTTTGCATAAATGTTGATAATTCAGAGTTTTCACATATCCAAGTTGACTTGGATGTAATTGTGGTTCTCCGGATTGAGTGGTCATTTTGTGTTTGAAGTGTTACTGTGTTAATTACTGTTAAAACACCATGTATTTACCCTGACTGTTCTTGTATTTCTTTAATGATAATTAAATCACCATTAAGAACTGCGAATTGGTATGTTTGTTTTTTGCAGTTATCTATCAAATACATTATTACACAAACTTTGTAAATTAAGTGATGTATTTCAGATTTAGTTTTAATTATGGTGACAATGCTGAATGAACGTATGTGAAATCTGCTTTGGAAAAAAATACCAATGACTTCTCAGTCATGAGATTGGTTTTCTTAATTTTTTTTCAGTCTACATTGAAACTAAATAAAATAAAGAAGATGTGGGGTTTTTTTTAATCAAGAATCAAGACAAATAAAATGGTTTAACATCTAGACTCTATCAGTCTTCTTGTATATATGAATAGAGCTACTTAGGAAAAAAGTATGTACATCAAGAAAATGCGTATTTTGATACAGTTAACCTGTTAATCGGTCGGAACGTCTTGTGGTTAACGGATTAGCATTTCTGTATTCGATTGCCATCCCTAGAATCTACACTACCTGAGGATGCTTCCATATAAATATGACCAATCATGGTTTTGCTGTTCTTGAGAAAAAAAGATTTTTAAAATTTTTCCTATATACTCCTACAGAGCTCCAGATATGGTGCGTATTTGCAGAAATACGCATTGAATTGTACAAAATACGCATTGAAAATTAAAACTGGGCATACAGTTACGCATTGGCAATCGTAAATAAGCATTACACTACGAAAATACTGCGTATGGCGGATTGAATAATACAAGTACGATTTAGCTAATGATATGAATTGAGGTTAGCTCAGTGTTTGATTTTTTTCAAAACGAGTAAAATAATTTAAAAGCGTTTCAATAACTAGGACTATTCTATGTTATGGCGATGACGATTTCCAGTTCGGGAGAAAGAATTCAATGATTTAGATTAAAATCGATTTCTTTATATAGAAAGACTACGCACTAGGCATAGTTACTTTTAAGCACACAAAAGCTTGTGTCGTCTATGTAAGACGATATTGTAACAAGCGTATAAGCAATAGAAAACAATGGCTAATTGGAGAAAAAAAGAGTCCTAGTTGGAGAAAAAAGTTTATACTGCAATGTTATCAAAGAGTACACTATGTGTAAAAAAAAAACAAAAAAAAACACTGAAGACCATATTAAAACCATATCGAAAAAAACGAGCTCTGCTTAAATTCAAGACCAATTAAATAAACTGCTGTAGAGAGACATTACGCATAATATGTATTTGAATTTAATGATAAAGAGTTCTCTTAGATTCTCTAGAGGTCTCTATTGTTCTCAGTTTAGTATGAAGGTTTCACAAGGATTGTACATAACGATTTTATGATGGCTTCATTGACAATTTCTGATTTCTTTCGTTATTTTTTTTTTCTCGGTTTACTCTTGACTTGCTACGATATCATCTTAAATGGAGAAAAAAAATTATGTGTCTATGGTTACATTACCTACTGTATGATCTTCCATGTCAAAAAAAGAGTTTCTCAGGTTTAGCAAAAATCTTGTTGGCATTTTAAAATTTTATTTAAATAAATCCAGGAACTGTTGTAGTTTTTTCTTTCCTCTTTTAAAATACCTTGATTTCGATAACAAACTCAAAATTACAATAGATTTCAAAACATTAATATATTAAAGAAATACTCTCAAATCATTTTGCTGAATATGAAAATCTGCATTGATTGAAAATCAGGGAGTAAATACACTTTTGGCTTAAAAATTATCTGGAGCTCTGCTCCTATGTATAACTTAGATCATCCATTGTGGCCACACCCAAGGTGTCATGATTTGAACAACCTGAGGATGATTCCACATGAGCCTCATCTTTCCTGGCCATGTGGTTCATGAGAAGAAGATTTTTAAGAGATGCCATTAATTTTTTCACTTATTTGTAATTATCTCTCCTTTGAAGAGGGCATGGTCCTTCATTTGAACAAACTTGAATCCCCTTTACCCAAGGATACTCTGTGTTAAGTTTGGTTGAAATAGGCACAGTAGTTCTGGAGAAGATGATGAAATTGTGAAAAGTTGACGATGACGACAACAGACAATGGACAAATTTCGATGAGAAAAGCTCACTTGAGCCTTTGGCTCAGGTGAGCTAAAAATTGGGTTGGTTGGTAGGTGGGAAAATTTTTTTCTAAGAAATTTCAACATACATGATGACCACATTAGAAAAATCAGGAATATAGAAGGAAAAAAAATTATCGTTATTTCACCGAGGTCAAAGAAAAAGTTTTGAGTTGGGCAATTTTTAGCCAGTCGGTTGGGAGAGGGCAAACAAACAACTTTTTAAAGATGGCCTAATAAACAAAATAATTAACAAGAGGCCCAGAGGCCACATCGCTCACCTGAGCACTATGGCTAGGAAAAAAGCAAAAATCAGCTTAGTATTTGAAATCTTTTTCCTATACACTCCTATGTTAAACTTTGATCGTCCATTGTAGCTCCACCCTATCCCCGGGGGTCATGATTTGAACAAACATGAATCTATGCCACATTAGGATGCTTTCACATGAACATGACCAATCATGGCTTTGTTGATCTCGAGAAGAAGATTTTTAAAGATTATTCCTATGTATTTCTATATAAAACTTTGATCGTCCATTGTGGCCCCACCCTATTCCCAAGTGTCATGATTTGAACAAACTTGAATCTACACCACCTGAGGATGCTTTCACTTAAGTATGACCAATCATGGCTTTGCTGTTCTGGGAAGAATTTTTTAAAAAGATTTTTTCTAGTATATACCCCTGTGTTAAACTTTGATCACCCATTGTGGCCCCACCCTACCCCCAGGGGTCATGATTTGAACAAACTTGAATCTACACCTCCTGCAGATGCTTCCTTATAAATATGACCAATCATGGCTTTGTGTTCTTGAGAAGAAGAATTTTGAAGATTTTTCCTATATACTCCTGTGTTAAACTTCTATTGTCCATTGTGGCCCCACCCTACCCCCGGGGGTAATGATTCGAACAAACTTGATTCTACACCACCTAAGGATGCTTCCATATAAATATGACAAATCATAGCTTTGCTGTTCTTGAGATGAAGATTTTTCCTATATATTCCTATGTTAAACTTTGATCGTCCACTGTGGCCCCACCCTACCCCTGGGGGTCATGATTTGAACAAATTTGAATCTACAATACCTGACAATGATTCCACATGAGTTTCATCTTTCCTGGCCCATTGGTTCTTGAGAAGAAGGTTTTTCAATGATGCCATTAATTTTTCACTATTTCATAATTATCTCCCCTTGAAAGAGGGTGTGGCCCTTCATTTTAACAAATTTGAATCCCCTTCACCCAAGGATTTGTTCCTATATATTCCTATATGTAAAACTTTGATCCCTGATTATGGCCGCATTCTATCCCCGGAGGTCATGACTTGAATCAACACTACCTGATGATGCTTCCCTTACAATATGACTAATCAGGGCTTCGCTGTTCTTGAGAGGAAGATTTTTCAAGATTTTTTCCTATGTATTCATATGTAAAACTTTGATCCTCAATTGTGGTCCCACCCTATGCCATGGGGTCATGATTTTAACAAGAGGCCCAAGGGCCTTGAATCACTCTTCTGATAAACTG
Source organism: Saccostrea echinata (assembly GCF_033153115.1). NCBI lineage: Eukaryota > Metazoa > Mollusca > Bivalvia > Ostreida > Ostreidae > Saccostrea > Saccostrea echinata. Next base: position 31,745,082 of record NW_026889778.1, read on the forward strand.
TACAACCTATCACTTCTATTTGAAGCCTCAAAGTATCTATACTTATAAATTAATAAATTTTGCAAATAAACTCCGAAACGGGTGCACCAGAGTTCTTACTTACTCCTCTAACAATACACTATATACAAGCTGATGTCCGTAAACTATATTGAGATTTCACTCGCATAGTAAGTATCGTACATTAAATTAAAAGTCTACTTTCATTTTCTATAAACAGCCATGAAATAGCAAAAACGTGAGTACGGTGGCGTTTCCGGTTGGCGGATCTAAGTTACTGGCAATTTTTAATGAAACTGATAACAAGCAATAGTTTATTCATTTCATAAAACGTCATCACTGAATTATTCAATCAAAACTTGATTTAAATGATGTAAAAGAAATAAGTTGTGATAACCGATTAAAAAGGGAAATGTGCGAATTATTTTCGTCATTCACCGATCTTAATATTGACGGAAGCTTCTAGAACATTAGATATAGCATCGAGCCCGATGTTAAAAAGAAAAAACGAGGCGATAATAGCTGTATGAACATAAAAAAATGCTTTGTGTGAATGGTCATTGAAGAAAATGGTAAACCATTGATAACATTATAAGTTGTTATATATCGAAAGGCTATTACATATACATGTATGTAATAGGTTTTCCTAATAAATTTATGGGTAAAATTAGTATATTTCCTTGCTGACTGAGAGCATCGTGGCAACGAACCCGAAGAACAATTTGTACTGCCTAATAAAGTTGCTTACATGAAAAGAGAAAATTAATGAATAAGGTATTGTTCAAATACAATTAAAGCTGTAAAATTCTGTGCTTTAATCAATACATTTCATTTTTTTCTGAATACAGTATCAAATACTTGGCCTATTCACAGGGCGTTAAAAGCTGATTTTTACACATGTACTTGGGTCTTAGTTTATAAATATGTATGTACCTTATTGATATGTAAAAAGAAAGTAAAGTACATTTTTTACATATCAATAAGGTACACACATATTTATAAACCAAGACCCAAGTGCCAGTGGATTTTTACTCCCTCCTCCCAAAAACAAAAATCATTTTATCAGTAAAATGTGCATATTCGCTGCTTTTATCCTTGACGGAAATGAAATAAAAGCATCTGAAAAGTTTTTACAAAAAGGAGGGGGGGGGGGGGGGGGGGAGGGTGAAGACTGACGTACATCTACTTCATGCGGGATTTTGTACAAAGTATTTCTACCTGCTATAAGCCTGTAGGCCGTCAGTAGAAACTATACAATATATTTTCTGTTGGTAGTGGTGTAAATTCAATTCCCCGCGCTTGCACGGGATTTCATCTAGTCCTGTATATTTAGATAAAGCCTTGAAATTCCAAATGAAGGTCACCATGACCTACATTTTAGATGAAACACTCTGAGAACCAAAGATGATTCTAAGCTAATTAGTACCTGAGAGTTGGTCATGGTGACCTACTTATCACTTGTCATTCTTTGAGGACCCAAGATGCATCAGCTATGTTTGATGATTCTAAGCCAATTAATACCTGAAATATTTAATTAAAGCCATAATTTTTCAAAAGTATGTCATGGTGAGCCACTTTTCAGTCGACCTACTCCGAAGTCCCAAGATGCTTCAACTGACAAAATATTTAATTATAGTCATATAATTGAAAAAAATGTCACGGTGACCTACTTTTTAGTTGTCGTACTCCAAGGACCCAAGATACATCAACTGACAAAGTTTGATGATTCTAAGCCAAATAGTACCCAAAAAATATTAGTTACAGCCATAAAATTTCAAAAGTATGTCACGGTAACCTACTTTTTAGTTGTTGTACTCCAAGGACCCAAGATGCATCAACTGACAAAGTTTGATGATTCTAAGCCAATTAGTACCCGAAATACTTAATTAAAGCCATATATTTTCAAAAGTAGGTCACAATGACCTACTTTTCAGTCTACCTACTCTGAGACCCAAGATACATCAACTGACAAAGTTTGATGATTCTAAACCAATTAGTATCTGAAATATTTAATTGTAGTCAAATTTATTGAAAAATAGGTCATGGTGACCTACTTTTCAGTTGACGTTTTTTGAGGACCGGTGATGCATCAACTTACAAAGTTTTATGATCATAGGCCTTAAAATGTCCAAATTATGCCTCTAAAATGCTTTGAAATCAAATACCTGCAAACCCCTGCGAGATGAAATTCATAATTTCAGGAACTTTGATGAATCGTTCATGAAAATTCGTGATGTATTCATGACTGGTTCATGACTGGTTCATAAAGATGGTTCATGAATTTTATTCATGAATATATTCATAAAATGTAGTTCATGAACAAATGATGAATATATATGAATATAGGTAATTTTCAGTTTAAAAACAGAAAAAAAACATTTAGATCAAGGTAATGAATGTTAATGAATTTTCATGAAGACTTAATTGACACAATTGATTGCCAGAAAACACTCATAACTCCCATAATACAACTTTTGCATGCACATGCACTGTTGAACAAGTCCCTGGCATAATCAGGTCCAGTCCAAAGACTATTTCTACCTATGTAGCTATTAACAGCTACGTAGGTATTTAAACCTACCCAAAGTAGCTATTTTTACCTACTTTTTGCATTACTTGCATTTTGTGGCCAAACGGCCGAACAACGCAACATGGTGAGTACCAAATTTCTTGCTACAGTCACACTAATGATGAATACAACAAAACTTTGACCAAAAAATGATTACTTCATAAATTAACAATTTTGCATAGTAATTAATGCAAAATTGTTAATTTAAGACGTAATCAATTTGTGGCCAAAATTTGGTTGTATTCATCATCAGTGTGACTGCATTTAGAAATTTGGTACTCACCATGTTGCGCTGTTCGGCCGTTTGGCCACAAAATGCAAGTAATGCAAAAAGTAGGTAAAAATAGCTACTTTGGGTAGGTTTAAATACTTACGTAGCTATTAATAGTCTTTGTACTGGACCTGATAATTAATTACATGTTTTCATTTATCTACTATTTGAAAAAAATATAAATCATGAAATCTGTACACATTTCGTGTTTTGATTATAATTAAACAAACACTGCATCATCATAGCCAGCAATTTTTTTTATTAAATTACCCATGTTCCTTTATTATTATTTTAATTAACCAGTTACATTGAAAATGTGCTTTAAATAATCTCATTTTTCACGACACAACGTACTTTGTTTGACCGAATTTTCTCTAATGTCAAAATTAAAGCAAGTTGTGAGAAACTGAAACAATTAAGAAAAAACTTCGTAATCTTCGTTAAAACACGTCATATATTTATTTACAACTAAAAAATTATGCGTTTTATCCGTACTTTACCGTACTATTCTTGGGTCGAAACGCTTTATCCCCATACAAAAATATTGATGTAGTTAAAAAGTCATACTTTTTCCATGCATCGTGTGTAAATGATACAACACAGATTGCATGGTTGTGAAGTATCTATGACATGATCCACATTCGTATTTTTTTCGTCTCCCATACGTCTTCATAGCTGTCCTCCGGTTCCCTCCATGGCCACCATACTTGTTATGATAATACGAAACGAAGACGCTCATTGATGACGTAAAAATTTTCTTTGAATTCATTAATTGATAAAAATTATATTGATTTTTAAAATTTAATTCCAGTAAAAAATTATTCAGATAGTCTTTGTTATTTATTAAAATAAAAATATTGGGAATTCGAAACTATATCCTAGCTCTGTCTTACATTTTTAAGAACCCAAGTTTCCATTGGTCAAGACGAAAGGCGCAAACTTGAAACGCGCAAGACGTTGGAAATGTGAATTGATAGAGTAGGAGGATCGATATTAAAGTATTATAATTAGCGTAGTCATTCTTTGTCAGCCTCTTAAGGAAATAACAGAATACGAAGAGGGAAGAATATATATATTCAGAGGATCAATCTACTTTGCAGCCATAACTTAAGAGATTAGCGGTGAGTTACAAAAACGGTAGGCAATCACTGATTTAATCATTTAATCAGATATCTGTCGGTAGATGTTACTCTATTTGTTAAATTATTATGCTTTTTTTTAAATGAAGACTTTGCCAAACTTTGCTTTGAGTGGGGATCCAACCAAAGTAATATACATTAATTATAGATAGGCTAGTTTATCACAACATGACAGCCAAGGGAAAAAGGCAAACTTCCTCTCAGACTGCTCTATGGAAGAACTGCCACCCCTTCTAGATCTGCTGATGATGCATAAAACTAAAATTTATAAAACTTGCAAGAAAAGTATAAGTTTTTTTCCTGTATCTTTAGCTAATGGCAGGGAAGGGGATAAAACCTAATTTTGGTAAATTTACAATAAGAATTCAAAACTTTTAGAGTATGAATTTTTTTTTGAAAGGGGGGGGGGGGGTCCTGACCACTTTTACACTTGTAATCTAATGGTGCTTTAATTGATTAGATAAGGCACATACAAAGTGTTTTGACCCAAGACTGTGGATGCTAATAAGAGTTGTGTAAAATGAAAATTCTAAGTTAAAAGTCATATAATTGTTTTATTGTAAATTTGTAGATGACAAGAAACATCTTGAGAAAATAAAAGAAGGAACTGGAGAATTTAACCATACATTTCAGGATGCATCAGTACGTATGAAAAGTTTCTTTTAAAGTGTAAGCCAAACAGTTCAACTCTCTGAAGTTAATCTATTAGAATAATTATACTTTCACAAATTAAAATGATTACACAGACACAAATAGTCTATCATTAAAAATGAAAATATTTTTTTCTAAATAGCATCCTGTTCCAGCAAACTATTTTCAAGGCAAACAAATTTGCTCCTAAAAAGAGCACCAGCTTCATCATCTGATTCAGCAACAGAAAGGCAGTCTCCACCTGCCACATCACTAAATACTACAGGTAAATCAAGCAGGTTAATGTACCGAGTAACCTTTGAACTGTTTGCAGCATCTCTCTGCACTTACCTTTTTAATATCCTTTTTTTTTTTTTTTTTTAGGGAAAAAAAATCTTATTTTTGTTATAAATTGCCTGAAAATTTCTTTTAATTCTGTTTTAATAGGCACACTTTCTTCAGAAAGTGACACTGAAGATTTGAACCATTAATTTAGGTCCAGGGAATCTTTAGACAAAGACAAATTAGTACTTTTCATATTTAATTATGTTATAGTGTTTAAGCCATGATAAACTTTTAAGAATCATTGTTTTAATATTGGATGACCTAGCTACCCCGGTAGTCCTTGGTAAATTTATGATCCCCTTTGCAGTTTCATTTGCAACTTTATGTCAATCTGTTTTGGTAAATGTAACTTTTTAGCATTACACACCAAAAGTTGCTTTTAATACTACACTTTTCAGCTAAATAAAGAGTATACTAGATATTTATAGATGAATTTTTTAAGGTGAATGTTCTTGGCAACCTTCATTATAATACCATGTTTCAGTGTAAAAATGTTAAAGTTTAAGATTTGTTGATTCTCATTAGTTAAGAAATGTAACAGAAATCTTCATGGGCATTTTCGGAAAATCTTTGTTCTTGTAGGGAAAAGAGAAGCAGTTCATAAATGATGTTGATGAGTTGAGATCAGAAGATAAGAAACTCTGCAAAAAAATCTGGGCTCTTGAAAAAACAAAAGAAAGAAATGAAAATATGAATGATATTCAATCAAAGGATCCGAATGATGAAATTCTGGAAATTCCAAATGGAGAACCAAGAAGAATCTTAGAATTGACCATTTCTGCTCGAAAATGCTTGATAGCCCTCAAAGCTGTTGCCCTATTGCTAAACAGACTTTTCTCCTAGACTGGAATTAAAAACTGTTCCATTTCTGGCCAAAAAAAAACCCACTTTGAAATATGCTGAGGAAGGACCCCGCCCTCCTCTTGACCAAGTAAGGTTTAGGATTCTGCACAGAGTCGTGTTTGAAATTTTTCATAATTTTACCAGGAATGAACTACATGTACATGAGAAATTCAAAACATTCAAAAAGTTGCAAGTAAGTGGTAAGGCAATTGCAAAGCCTTCAATACTATGAAAATGTGTTGCCATTTGAATGCTGTTTTTTTTTATTGTTATTAAAAGAAGAGGGAGCTCAAATTCAGCTAATATCAGTTCTTTACATCTGTCTGTAAACAGTGTTTCAAGAGTCTTCAACTCTTTCTAGTTTGTCACTTTAAATAAGAGTAAAATAAGATATACATGTATATATAATGATGGTTATCAACTTATCAGAGTTGTTTACTTTAAAAAAAAAACAATTTGTTGCCATTGTTGGAAAACAAACAGATATTTTGTGAAATCTTTCAAGATGCTGTATTATAAAATATCTTCTTTTACAGTTTTTTACTTATTTAGACTTCTTGCATTTTAATGAATAAAAGTGAATAATAATATTGCATTTTTTGTATACAAATAAGGAAGAATATTCATGAATAGTTCATGAATTTTATTCATTCATGAACATTCCTGAATAAATTTTATAAATTATTCATGAATAGTTCATGAAGATGCAATGAACTTATTATTGGACAATTCTTAAAATGATGAATCTTCATGAATATGACTCTTCATGAATTATTCATGAAAAAATATATTCATGAATATTCATCAACTTTCTTTCATGAATAAAAATTCATGATTTGAAAATGTCCAATAATAAGTTAATAGGATCTTCATGAACATTTCATGAACATTTCATGAATAAAATTCATGAATAATTCAAGGAAAATCATGAATTATTCATGATCATCTCGCAGGGGAAGTTAAAAAAGTAGATCACTGTGACTTACTCTTTAATAAATTTGTTTTATGGCCCCTAGATCCATCACCTTACAAGATTTAATGATTCTAAATCTCTCAGTATTGGAATTAATGACCTTAATTGTTTTAAAAAAAATTCACCATAAAATTCTCAGAGTAGTTCAAGGTGACCTACTTTTTAGTCAACATACTCTGAGGACCCAAGATACATCAACTGACAAAGTTTGATGATCATACACCTTAAATTGTTCAAAATATGCCTCCAAATCATTTTGAAAAAGAATGGCCGCAAAATTTAAAAAGTAGGTCACTGTGACATACTTTTGAGTCAACATGATATGAGGTCCTTAGATGATCATTAATTACAAGTCACCCTGACCCTCTGTGATTCTTTGTTCACTTTGATAAAGTCTAAAACAACTTTATCCAGTCTCTTGTCAACCTTGACTTTACCTGATAATAACTCATCCACTGTCATACAGATCACCTCAGTGTAAACACACTGTGTACAGTTTCAACTTTTGCTAAATATATAAACTATCTTTATGTCAATCTTTTATACAGTCCCTGAAATGTTCTACTTTCCCATTTTTCCATTCGCTCACCGTTCATTCAGCGTATGTTCACCGTTCGTTCACCATTTGCTCTCCCTTCACAGTCTTGCGTTCAGCGTTCACCATGCGCTCGCGTTCACTGTTTACAAAATGTTCAGCGTTTGCTCTCTGTTCATTCACTTTGCATTCAGCGTTCACATATAGTTCAGTCTTCACTGTCATTCGGAACTCCGGAGTGAAAGGACTTATCTTTTTGTAGGTAAGGATTCACAGGTTTTAAAATTTAACAAGAGGCCTAGGGGCCACATCACTCACCTGAGCAGTATGGCTTAAAAAAGTTTAAATATAAAAGTGGTTCCAAGGGGGGGGGGGGGGGGGGGGTAATGAATTTAACAAATTTGAATGTACATTATCTCAGGATGCTTCCATGCAAAAATGACCAATCATGGCTTTGCTGTTATTGAGAAGAAGATTTTTAAAGATTTTTCCTATATATTCCTATGTAAAACTTTGATCGCCCATTGTGGCCCCACCCAACCCCCGGGGGTCACGATTTGAACAAATTTGAATCTACACTACCTGAGGATGCTACCATGTAAATATGACCAATCATGGCTTTGCTGTTCTTGAGAAGAAGCTCAGGTGAGCTAAAAACTGATTATGACTGTCAAACAAATGAATTTGTTGATTTAAAAAATGGTTATTTAACTGCCTGATATATTTAGAAAAAAAAGATTTTTCTTGTTTGATACAGGTACATGTACATGCATTTTGGGAAGGGGGAGGGGGCTAAAACGGAATCTCTCTCTCTCTCTCTCTCTCTCTTATCTGTTTAATCAAAACTATAAAAGCATGCTATACTTAAATATCAAGTTCTGAAATTTTAATCTATATATAACAAATAATATGAATGCTTCTTTGTATCATCTTGTCTGAGTATAATCACTTGCAATTGTTACAGATACATGTAGAAGTTCGATAGAACATTGTATCGTTAAAATGATATTGTCCTATGGACCCGTTGTAATGTGAGGGCTTGTCCTGAGGCACAGTAAGATTATTCTAACTATGAAGAAGTCTGTTTAATAAATCATCATAAATAAAAAAAATAAAAAGACACATAAATATATTATTGCATTAAATTTTTAGAATACGAGTGTATTTATGTAATACGTCCATAGACCTTTGTAAAATATTTTTAATTTTTTTCACTTTATTTTACAAGAATCGCCTTGGCACGGAAATACATGTGTGGTTGTTACAACTGTTGTAATTCATTCTATCATAATAGGTCATCATTATAAATGGTTTTATATATCAAATAAGAATAAACATATCTATTTTACAACTAGAATAATCTTATCTTTTAAACTACACCGTTCAGTGACAATTACAATGTTTTACAGCGATAAATATCATGTGATTAAACAACTGAATTTAAACATCATACATATGTGCAGAAAATATTGTAAGAAACTTAATCAACAGTTTTACTAAATGTGCATGTTTCCTCTTTCTTAGGACAATTTTTGAATAGTTATTTATTTATTCATTTAATATTTATTTATTTTTTTTGCACCTGAAATTAAAATACAATAGAATAGATACAATGTAAGGAAAAGATCAGAGGCATTCCGAATAAATCGTTCATCTTGCATTCACCGTTCGTTCACCGTTCACTTTGCATTCGCGTTCTGTGTTCACTCACCGTTCACCAAGTTGCATTCAGCGTTCACACATCATTCACTCACCGTTCACTCTGCGTTCGTTCAGCATTCGTTCACCGCTCAAGTGGAAAGTAGAACTTTTCAGGGACTGTATTGCTTTCCAGGCAAGAATCTGACTTTGAGCATGCTTTGCTCATTTAAACCAAACATTCATTTTTATTTTGTTTTTATATAGTATATATAAAATTCTTTCTTGTATTCTCATTCAATCAAATAACCTGTTAATTAAATTATACACAAGGATTTCTTGATTAATACAATCTAGCAAAGGGGAGAAACTCTCATTTGCTTCACTTAATTATTACAGTTTGCCTCCTAGAGGAAAGGCACATTTACTTATCATGATATTTAATACATTTACATTGATATCATGGCATTTAGTTTGTTTGCTAAGTACTCAGAGGCAGAGGAAAAGATTTTCAAAGCATTAAAGCATTTTTGTTAATCAATAGAACCCCTGACCCAGGGGCAATGAAATTCACAATTTTAGAAAAGGCACTCCTCCTTATCATAACTATGTACTTAGTTCATCGACTTAATACCCAGGAGCAGAGGAGAAGATTTTCAAAGAATTAATGCATTTTCACTAATCACTATATAACCATTAGAGCCCCACCTTAACACCAGAACCCTTGATCCAGGGGCTATGAAATTCACAATTTTGGAAGAGGCACCTTTCCTCATAACTATGCATATTGTTTGTTTGCTTAATACCCAGGAGCAAAGGAGGAGATTTTAAAATAAATAATGCATTTTCAATATATATTCAACAGAGCCCCACCCTAGCACCAGAACCCCTGACCCTGGGGCCATAAAATTCACAATTTTGGTAGAGGGTTCAATGCTTATTACAATCATGCAACAGTTTGACTGCTTGATGTCCAGGAGTAAAGAAGAAGATTTTTAAAGATTGCATTAATTTTAGTGGTTTTGGCCCCATCCCTTAGGGCCCAGGGGGTAGGGACCATGAAATTCACAATTTCTGTTCCCCTTCACTCATAGATGCTATATGCCAAAATTGGCTGAAATTGGTTGAGCGGTTTCAGAGAAGAAGCTGAAAATGTTCAAATGTTAATGCAAAACCCATGACGACAGATGAAAACAGATAGCAATAGGTCACCTGAGTTTACTAATAAAATATTTTACTATCAAGAATGGTAACTACATTACTACTGTGGTACAAAAGAACAGTAGCTTTGTTTTCCCAAGATGTGAAATTAATTTCATCACCAAATTTGTTATACTGCCATGATTTCTAAATTACAAAAGGGAGTGGTTTATTGAGAGTTAACTGCATGTACAATGTAGTTAAAATTTATAATTTAGACTTAATTTGGTTTTCTTTAGGCCAAAAAAATTAATCTTTACTTTCTTAGGCGAAAAATTTCTAAATTTAGTGGAACAGAACAGCTTTAAACATTCCCAGCCTCCTGAATTCTAAGCCAAAAATTATTTACTTATAAATTCTGAGCTTAATTTGCTTAATTTGTATCTTTTATTTATAACTTAACTTTTCTTTGATATAAAACTAATAAGCTACCACCATTCAGAACATACCTTCATAATCCATGACAATTCTGTCATTCAATGACATTTCCTTCAATGTGTCATCTGTAGTCCACTTCAGAATAGCTTTTGGATTGGAGTAAGGTGGGTCACATGTCAGCATTACATACTGTCCGAGAAGCACAACCTTTGGAGGTCGGTCATTATTATTTTGAAAAGATGAGATATCTGCCTCTATTAGTTCAACCTTTTTGCTCAGTGACAGAGCTTGGCTGCTAGCACTGCCTGCTCTGCATTGGTATATCCCATAATCACTCTCCTGAACATGATGAATGTTTAAAGTACCAAGTCCATGTTCTTTATAAATCCGTAAAGTATTGTTTTTATATCTAACTTCATCTGAATTAAAATCTATCAATTTTCCATCTTTAATCCAGTCATATCTGAAATTCCAAACAAATATGATTTTATTAAATATTTTACTCAAACTATGTTCACTTTATGATTTCTTTTACATTTATGCTATCTCATAAAGCAAAACAAGAGGCCCAAGGGCCTTAACGGTCACCTGAACAAAATACAACACTATAAAGGATCCATAGAAGTATAAAACAGAATTAACTGATAGACGAGGCAATGTTGCCCAAGAATTTCAAAAATCTGGTAAAAATACCCTTGCTAATTGTTATGTGCTAGACCTGAGTGATATCCTTGGGATCACACTTGGGTTTCCCAAGTCTTACTGGGATGATAATGAATGCAAAATATACAAATACATCCAAATATGTTTTTATCACTTACCTTGTGCTACAATTCAGTACACATAGACTTGGGTATACAACATGGCTATTTGCCACTTGTCACTAATTACAATAAGTCACCCTGGTTCTCTGTGATTCTTTGTTCACTTTGATAAAGTATAAAAAACAACTTTATTCAGTCTCTTCTCAACCTTGACTCTACCAGAGACAATAACTCATCTACTGTCAAACAGATCACCACAGTGTAAACATACTGTGTACTATTACAAATTTTGCTAATTATATAAATAATCTTTATGTCAATCTTTTATATTGCTTTCCAGGCAAGAATCTGACTTTGAGCATGCTTTGCTCATTTAAACCAAACATTCATTTTTATTTTGCTTCTATATATATATATAACATTCTTTCCTGTATTCTCATTCAATCAAATAAGCTGTTAATTAAATTATATACAAGGATTTCTTGATTAACAAAATCTAGCAAAGGGGAGAAACTCTCATTTGCTTCACTCATTTACAATTGTGTACCCTGTTTGCCTCCTAGATACCTAGGAGCAAAGAAAAGGCACATTTGCTTATAATTATATTTAATACATTTACATTGATATTATTGCATTTAGTTTGTTTGCTTAGTACTCAGGGGCAGAGGAGAAGATTTTCAAAGCATTAATGCATTTTTGCAAATTAATCAATAGAGCCCCACCCAAGCATAAGAACCTCTAACCCAGGGTCCATGAAATTTACAATTTTGGAAGGGACACACTTTCTCATCATAACTAGAGTGGCGCCACATTTATCCAAACGCCATTTATCCGTACTTTTTTTTGGGAAACTGATTTTTCCCACGTTATTTTGTCTCATTTATCCAGAAATTCGCGTTCCATATCTGGACGGTCGATTTCTACTACAAAACGTAATACTTCATTGAAAAATGACTCCTTTATCCGGACGGTAATTTTTCAAAAAAGAACTTTACACTTATCATGAGTAGTGTTAATTGTTGTAAAAACATTGGCCATGCAGTCGGTTTGAAGGCGGTTACCTATGACCTACAAACAATAGCGTCTATAATAAGGGTGTGTTTATCCCAATTAAATCAATGTTTATTATGAAGCTCGAAGAATTTATCTTACACTGTGAATTAATTAAATAAAAATCAGTTTAAAATCATATTGTTAACCGTATATACATCAGTAAATTCATTTAAATGCATTTAAAACACTTTTTCACACAAGATAGTTTAGAATAGTACATAATTGAAGAAATATCTTTCTATTTAATGTACTACCATCTATAAACGTATATTACTTTAGAAAAAAAATATTAAACTGGCGTTAGGTATAGAAGTTGATTACGTTTTTCAAGGTATTTTTGAATGATTGAAATTCAAACTTAGCGTCTGCAGAAAAAAATATTGATAACCATGAAGATGGCTTGTGTTTACATTGGATGTCTTCAATACTTTCACTGACTGCACGTGCCTGAGTTTGCTTGCAGTGTTCAGTTAATTATATAGTAACCCTATGTAATGAAAATACGGGGAATATACGGGGTTAGTTTATACTTGAACATTTGCAATGATGATGCTAAATAGTTTTGTCATATCATATGAGCTTCAATAATTATAATATATGAGGAAATAAAACAACAGCAGGTCAAAATTTGATCAACCCATTAAGTCACATGCCAAAAAGAAGGGGAATAAAATTCCCCGTGTTTAAAATGGAGGTCTCAGCATAATATTGCTTATTATCCATTTTTTATTGTGTAAATTACATTTTAATACATTTAATTAATTACTTCTTTTAAAACTATAAAATAAAAACAATAAACCAAAATATTAAAGTTTCTTTTCTTTGCCGTCAAATTTGATAGAGGAATGTACATATATACATGCTTGGAGAGTGTTTTTTGAGAAGTGATTCACTTATCTGGACGATTTTGTTGGGGACAGAGGCGTCCAGATAAACGAGGCGTCACTGTATGTATTTAGTTTGTTTGCTTAATATCAAGGGGCAGAGGAGGAGATTTTCGAAGCATTATTTTATTTTCAATATATTATGAGCCCCCCACCCCCACAGAACCCCTGGCCAAGGGGTCATAAAATTCACAACATTGGAAGAGGCATTCTTCCTCATCAAAACTATGTACAGTATTGTGCCATTAGTGATTGTCCAAATTCAAAATGGCCGCCACTATTGCACAACTAGCTTGGTAAAGAAAACTTGGAATAAAAAATAATGAATTTTCTTACCTTAATATTTTGATATATAGCCTTTTGATTGTAATACTCTTTGTATTCTTCAGGGGATTGATCTGAATACTGTATAGGGGGAAAATAACTCACGGTGTAAATATTCACTATATTCATGGTGTTGATAAATCCGTGAATTCAAGAAACAGTAAATATGTTTTCAATAAATTTTTTTGGAATATGAGTTTAATAGACTTTTGAGCTCAAATACTGTTCATTATCTCCACATAATTCATATAGACTATGATAGGTATATTTACAGACAGTAGTCACTCAGTATATATTATGAGTGGTACTTGTCATTCAATTATTTTAATTATTCCGCTTTACTTAACTTAACGACGTTGGATCCTGATATTTAAAGTCTTAAACTTTTTTGTCAAGTATATTTTTAGCTTCTACACACATAGCTTAATTAAAAATCAAAACAAAAAATGGGGGTCAATATGCTTCTTTTGGCGCTACAGTACATTTAATATGACCTTTTTGCACTGAATTTGTGTCTTAATCAAAAATAACATCTTCGACGTTTTCCCTCCAATATTTTTTATCCAAATAAATCATGGGACAAAGTATGCTATTATTCTTTCTTAAAAAAGACACATTAAAATTGTGACCAAAAAAAATATTTCAAATTGCTTCGCATAATCAATTATTTGACCTTTCTGCACTCACAAAATGTCATTTTTCGGGCATTAAAAATTTAACAAGCAAGAAAAATATTTTAAAGTCTTAAACTTTTGCTGAATTTAAGTAGATTGATCAGAGTTATCTTATATATTCTGAAAAGAAAATCAAAAGTGAAGGTCTATGATGTTATTTTTTAGATATTACTAAAAAACTGTTAATTTTATGATAAAATTGGCTCATTTTTTTCCTGGAGTTTCAGAATATATTTTCTATATTTGTCACAATATGATGATAGAATTCACAAAAAACTGATTTAATTAATATTTTAGAACCAGCATTAAACATTTCAATGCACAAAATAACTCTGTGTGCAACCAGCATGGAAAAATAGGAATCTAAACTTAACAGTACTGTATATATTTCAAAAGGGAAAAAATGATCATTTTCTTCTAAAAAACCTTCCGCCACAAAATATAGTTCCTGGCTTAATCCTATTTGAATGGAATTTAATTGCGATTTTTTCATTGAATATAGTATAATTTGCATTGTAGAATCCAGATTTAATGTTAGAACTTAAAAATAATGCAGAATTTTAGAAATAAAGCTCAAGACCAAAATCTGCTCAAAAGCTCAGGATTGAACGTCCTTAAATCAGTAGGTAATGACCTGTATTTATTGCTGAAAAGCTATTTTAATAGCCAACGCTCTATGTTTGATCAATCAAAACACATGGGTCATGGGTATTGATTACTGATTACCCTTGCGTAACTAACATTAACAATCGTACTAATTTTTTCCCGACATTTTGGTTTAAAAAATATTTAATTGAATAACTCTCGTATCTACTGTAGATATGGAAGGATATTATTTTGTCGATGTACATTAACACAATTATTATCGTTGAGTGATCGTCAAGTGGTTTTCGTTGCGATATCATCATTTCTTCAGAAAGAAAATCTTCGGGTGTACATGTACATGCACTCATCATAATAGTATAGAGGAAAGTCCTTAGACCTTTATAGTCAAAGACGTTTAATGGCACTTGTTTTATTGTAAATTAATTACCAAATCTAACCACTTTATTCAAACCTCCCCGAATATTGTTTATGAAGTGAATATATAATGATGATGAATATCTTTCTACAGCCAAGGGAGGTAACTTTTATTTTACACCAATTCCATGAATTCATCAAGCTGTGATCATGTCAGAGGAGAGAAAAACGTGAAAATTACAACTCGTGAAATTATTCCCCTATACAGTAGTCAACCGGAATATTTGTCTACACCCATCTAATGGCTGTCTCCAGTTCATTTTTGGAGGTGATAATTCTGTTGCCATTTTTCAGTTCTCTTTTAATTCTGAGCCAGAGGTTCTCTACAATGTTTACATCAGGACTCTGAGCTGTCCAAAAGTAAAATAATGTTATTTTGTATCTTGAATTCTTGCACTAAACAGGCTCTATGTATGGGTGCATTGTCATCTTGGAAGATGTAATTATTCTGACGAAAATGACGCACAATAACAAGCACAAGTGTTCATCAATGATATCAATATATTTCTGTGCATTTATATTGCCATCTACGACAGTAAGTGTGCCTACACCATTAAAGGTTACATATCCCCATACCATCGAACTGAACTTAGGTGTTGGAGGTTGCAATAAACAACAGGGTAGCCAGTCCTCGCAAACCTTTCTCCAGATAAATACTCTCTGCCAGTAATTGTCGATAATTGTCTCCTACGAGCTAATTCAGAGAATTTGTGTCCCCCGCTTAGGGAAAAAAGAAGAGCATGCGCAGTTCGGGAGGGGGGGGGGGGGGGAGGGTGGTCACACTGCCCCCCTGTATTTGTAGAATTATTAAATGTATACATAATTATTGAAGCAAATTTAAAAAAGGCCAATATGGATAGAAAGATTTGATTGCTTATTCTTTAATATGTGTATAAATTCCTTTTAATTTACAGAATATTTATCACACTGTAATAATGATTTTATGAGTTTGTACACGCCAGACATCGTAACTTTTTCATTTCACATGTTGAATAGTATCATTTAATAAATCCAAAAAAAAAAACATTAAAAAAAAAAAGGTTACATATAATGTTTATATTCACGTTCGATATTGTCAAAATTTTACACATTACATATTGTCTAATTTAGCCTTTACTAAACAGTTCTAATAGATGTAATTAGAATATTAAGTCAGCCGACAACCTGTATTATACGTAATAACTCTCCACATGCCCCTGTGCTAAAAATAGTGACAATCGACTTTTAAATATACAATAAATTAAAAAAAAAATGGTGCGGGACACTCTGGGAGGGGCGATAGATGCCATAGGGAGTTATGGTATAAAATTTCTTTGCAAAAGCTCAAAAGCTTTTTGAGATATCGCCCGGAAACGAAAGTGTTACACACAGAAGGAATTTGTGAATTTACGACCTTGAACTTTGACCTTTTGACCTCAAAATCAATAGAGGTCTTCCTTAGGCCACAGGGAGTTGTTATGTAAAATTTCATTGCAAAAGCTTAAAGAATTCGCAAGATATCGCTCGGAAACGAAAGTGTTAAAACAGACAGAATTTAAGAATTTATGACTTTGACCTTTGGACCTCAAAATTAATAGGGTCTTCTTTAGTCCATAGGGAGTTGCTATGCAAAATTTCATTGCGAAAGCTCAAAGGGTTCTCGAGATATCGCGCGGAAACGAAAGCGTTACAGACAGACAGAAATTCAGATGGACGGACAGACAGACAGACCCAAATTAATATCCCCCACTTTCAGTGAAAGCTAGGGGACAAAAATACCCCTGCTTATACAAAGTTCCCTTCACAGTTCGTTTTAAAACAGTAGATTCTCTATGTTGGTTAAATAAGGCAGTTATGTCAGACAAACTTCATTTTCTGTTTTCTTTTACTGACCTCAAAAGTTGTCGCACATCTCTTTCATCCAGTTTTGAATGTTTCACTTTTTTGGAATATTTTCTATAGTACCTCCCTTCCAAAAATGATTTATTACCGATGTTATTGTTTTTCAGGGTATTCCCAATCTTCAAGATATTTCTTGTTGTTTCAACCCTTTGTTGATACAAAGAAACAACTACTTCTTTGACATCATTACTCAATTCTCTTCGAGCAGTGGCCATATTGATTACATTGACAATACACACAGCAGATGAGAATTTGTGAAGTGTAAATTTGTCATGTGATAGTAACAAGGACATTCTTAAAATAGCATCATTTTCACCGACAACAGTACCTTCGTTTATTTATAGTATGCAGATAAAGTTATGTTAAAACACAAAAAATACACAATCCACACGACTTTGGATGAACACTAATGGCACAATACTGTACTTAGTTCATCGGCTTAATACCAAGGAGCAGAAGAGAGAATGCATTTTCACTATAGAATCATTAGAGCCCTGCCCTAACACCAGAATTCCTGACCCAGGAACCATGAAATTCACAATTTTGGAAGAGGCACTCCTCTTCAAAAGGACTAATAACTTAGTTTATCGGCCTAATAACCAGAAGCAGAAGAGAAGATTTTCAAAGAATTAATGCATTTTCACTATATAATCATTAGAGCCCCACCCTGACACCAGAATTCCTAACCCAGGGACCATGAAATTCACAATTTTGGAAGAGGCACTCTTCCACATCATCACTTTATACTTAGTTCATCGGCTTAATACTTTTCATCTCTATATTCAAGATATGGCAAAAATCTAAGTTGAAAAGTGCCGAAATTCCCAGAAAAATAAAGGAATCGAAATTTCCTGGTAATATGCACATCTACACATTGTGTACTAAATATCTGCAAAGTTTAACAAAATTCTGTGCAGCGGTTTATGAGGAGTTGCACTGACAAACTGTTCATCTCTATATTCAAGATATGGCCAAAAATCTAAGTTGAAAAGTGCCGAAATACCCAGAAAAATAAAGGAATCGAAATTTCCTGGTAATATGCACATCTACACATTGTGTACTAAATATCTGCAAAGTTTAACAAAATTCTGTGCAGCGGTTTATGAGGAGTTGCACTGACAAACTGTTCATCTCTATATTCAAGATATATGGCCAAAAATCTAAGTTGAAAAGTGCCGAAATTCCCAGAAAAATAAAGGAATCGAAATTTCCTGGTAATATGCACATCTACACACTGTGTACTAAATATCTGCAAAGTTTGACCAAATTCTGTGCAGCAGTTTAAGAGAAGTTGCGCTGACAAACTGTTCATCTCTATATTCAAGATATGGCCAAAAATCTAAGTTGAAAAGTGCTGAAATACCCAGAAAAATAATGGATTCAGAATTTCCTGGTAATATGCACATCTACACATTGTGTGCTTAATATCTGCAAAGCTTGACCAAATAATGTGCAGTTGTTTAAGAGGAGACAGCTGACAAACTATACATCTCTATATTCAAGATATGGCCAAAAATCTAAGTTGAAAAGTGCCGAAATTCCTAGGAAAAAAAAAAAGGAATGGGAATTTCCTGGTAATATTCACATTTACACATTGTTTGGCCAAAAATCTAAGTTGAAAAGTGCCAAATTCCCAGAAAAAAATAAAGGAATCGGAATTTCCTGGTAATATGCACATCTACACATTGATTGGCCAAAAATCTAAGTTGAAAAGTGCCGAAATTCCCAGAAAAATAAAGGAATCGGAATTTCCTGGTAATAGGCACATCTACACATGGTGTGCTTAATAGAGAGGTTGAGACTTTAAACTTGTACGCGTATGTGTACGTGTGCACAAACTTTGATGTACACGTACACGTCTTTTGTAATTTGTCTGTTGAGATTTTAATGACGTGTAACATGAACATGTAGACTGCAATCGATGTCTCTGTTTCAACTATTTAGTAGTTTTGTGACATTAGTTTGATTTTAGTTAGTGAACAAAACATGGTTAAAATAATTGTTCATGAAACTTAACATCCTAAATAATGAACATCAATAACAGTTTCACACATAAATTGACTAGTTTTTATTGAAAAAGCTACAAGTTTACACCTACGTGTAGATTCCTTTTTACAAGTTGTAGGAACGTGTAGAAAACTTATCAACATCAAAACTGATGACGTAACACGCAAGAAATTTAGGGAATTCCCTACTAGACATACCCATACAAGTACAGGTATGAAATCTCAACCTCTCTAATATCTGCAAAGTTTGACCAAATTCTGTGCAGCGGTTTATGAGGAGTTGCGTTGACAAACTGTTCATCTCTATATTCAAGATATGGCCAAAAATCTAAGTTGAAAAGTGCTGAAATTCCCAGAAAAAAATAAAGGAATCGGAATTTCCTGGTAATATGCACATCTACACATTGTTTGGCCAAAAATCTAAGTTGAAAAGTGCCGAAATTCCCAGAAAAATAAAGGAATCAGAATTTCCTGTAATATGCACATCTACACATTATGTGCTAAACATCTGCAAAGTTTGACCAAATTCTGTGCAGCGGTTTATGAGGAGTTCCGCTGACAAAAAAACAGGACTGATGAACTGACTGACTGACACACACACTGACTGACTGACGGACGGGTCAAAAACATTATACCCCCCGCAACTTGTTGCGTGGGGTATAATTATAGTCATATAAATTGAAAAGTAGGTCATGGTGACCTACTTTTCAGTTGACGTTTTTTGATGACCCAAGATGCATCAACTTACAAAGTTTTATGACCATAGGCCTTAAAATGTCCAAATTATGCCTCTAAAACACTTTGAAATCCAATGCCTGCAAAGTTCAAAAAGTAGGTCACTGTGACCTACTTTTTAATAAATATGTTTTATGGCCCCAAGATCCATTATCTTACAAGATTTAATGATTCTTAACCTCTTAGTAATCAAATTAAATAGTTTAATTGTTTTGAAAAAGATTAGCCATAAAATTCAACAAGAGGCCCATGGGCCACATCGCTCACCTGAGCACATTTGCTAGGCAAAAGCACAAATCAGTTCAGTATTGAAAAGACCGGGGGAGGGGGGGGGGGGGGGCTTGAATTTTAAACTACCTGATGATGCTTCCATGTCAATGTAACAAATGGCTTTGTTGTACTTGAGAAGATTTTAAAAAAAATTCCCATATATTCCTTTGTAAAAATTTGATCCCCCATTGTGGCTCCTCCCTATCCCAGGGGTCATCATTTGAACAAACTTGAATCTACACTACCTTCCATATCAATATGACTAAACATAGCTTTTCTGTTCTTGAGAAGAAATATTTCTTCTTTATGTTCTTATGTTAAACTTTCCATTCCCCATTGGGCCCCACCCTACCCCTGCGGGTCATCATTTGAACAAAATTGAATCTACACTACCTGAGGATGCTTCCATATAAATATGACTCATCAGGGCTTTGCTGTTCTTGAGAAGAAGATTTTTAAAGATTTTTCCTATATATTTCTATGTAAAACTTTGATCCTCCATTGTGGCCCCGCCCTACCCCCAGGGGTCATGATTTGAACAAACTTTACTACGCTACCTGAGGATGCTTCCGTATAAATATGATTCATCATGGCTTAACTGTTCTTGAGAAGAAGATTTTTAAAGATTTTTCCTATATATTTCTATGTAAAACTTTGATCCTCCATTGTGGCCCCGCCCTACCCCCAGGGGTCATGGTTTGAACAAATTTGAATCTACACTACCTGAGGATGCTTCCACATGAATATGACTCATCATGGCTTTGCTGTTCTTGAGAAGAAGATTTTTAAAGATTTTTCCTATATATTTCTATGTAAAACTTTGATCCTCCATTGTGGCCCCGCCCTACCCCCGGGGGTCATGATTTGAACAAACTTGAATCTACACTACCTGAGGATGCTTCCACATGAGTTTCATCTTTCCTGGCCCTATGGTTCTTGAGAAGAAGATTTTTAAATGATGCCATTATTTTTTCAGTAATTCCTAATTATCTCCCCTTGAAAGAGGGCGTGGCCCTTCATTTGAACAAACTTGAATCCCCTTTACCCAAGGATACTTTGTGACAAGTTTGGTTGAAATTGGCCCAGTGGTTCTTGAGAAGAAGTCGAAAATGTGAAAAGTTTACAGACAGACGGACGGACAGACGGATGGACAGACGGACGCCGGACAAAATGTGATCGGAAAAGCTCACTTGAGCTTTCAGCTCAGGTGAGCTAAAAAGTAGGTCAAGGTGACCTACTTTTTAGTAGACGTACACTGAGAACCTAAGATAGGTCAACTGACAAAGTTTGATGATCAAAGTCCTTAAATTGTTCAAAATATGCCTCTACATCATTTTGAAAAAGAATGGCTGCAAAATTTAAGAAGTAGGTCACTGTGACCTACTTTTGAGACAACATGATATGAGGTCCTTAGATGCATCAACTGACAAAAGTTGATCCTAGTCCTTATAGTAAGCAAAATATCAACATTTTAACAAACTGTAATTTTTGGTCATCTTTGAAGTGACAATTGAGACCATTCCCTTTGCCCCACTGTACACTGTAAATGCACATGTATTCTAAAATTTTCATGCAATCATATATTTATGAGAAATTATTATTTTTAACGATGATTTTTTTAGCAGACTTCTACTTTAGTCACCTCCCCCCTTCCCCGTCATGACACATGGACAAGAGGATACAAAGAGGAATTCGTATTATTTGCTATAGATTTGAATTTCAGAAATTGATATTTTAGCAATATGCTGCCATACTTATATATAAACAGACAAATTATACAGAGAGAGAGAGAGAGATTCCATCTTAGCCCCCCTCCCCCCTTCCCCAAATGCATGTACCTTTATCATGCAAAGAGTTTTATATTTTTAATATATCAGACAGTGAAAAAAACCAATTCTTTATCAACAAATCAATTTTGTTTGGCAGTCATAATCATTTTTTTTTCTTGCTTCTAGTTCAAACGAAATCCACGTGCTCGTCCTGTCAATCAAAATCATTTGACACTGTGCTGCTGTAAAAAGTCTCGTCACACCCAAGGCAAAGTTCTATTGTTCCCAAGGAGTTTAAAACACTTTTTTGATCATTTTTACATCTGATTCCAACATTGCTTAATAAATAAATAAAATGCATTGGACATAAACACTTGGAATAATTAAGCCGCATGAATTTGATCCTTGCCAATTCATCATCGGCACATATATTTTGAACCACGATTGCTTAATGAATATTTTAGATGCATGAATGTTTATAAACTGAAATTTTAATGTCACAAAACACATTGACTTCCTTTTTAATGTGAACTAAAATATGCTGCAAATTCTGACGAAGTGGCAAATTCAGGAAAGGGGGGACAGGGATCAAAATAAACTTTTTTGACCACGAGCAAAGGACAAGGTATGGTAACGGCGGAATCTGGCCCCTTATTTGATGTAAAAATCAGAACACAGTTAAAATTGTGATAGTTTATAGTGTTAAGAACTTAAATTGATGCTTGTTTTAAAACCAGCACTAATTTTGATTCAAGGCTTACACGGAGGCCAAAAGAGGGTGCAAAAGTAGGACATTTTCCCGAACTTCCTCAATTCTGATTGAATTTCTTGAAATTTGAGATACTTTTCTCTTCGGGAAACATGGAGCACAGGCTTCCCTATCTAAGATTTTTATACATAAGATGCATCTGATACCAGGGAATGAAATATATAAATTTGATAGATAGGCAAGCTTGTGCTCTATGTTTTCTGAACCAAAATGTGCTGTAAAATCGATGAAAATTTGCATAAAAATGAGAAAATTCGGAAATTGGCATATTTTCCGACCTTCCTGTGACCTCTGTGTATCCCATAACTTAGAACCAATACTCATTTTGTGGCAGGGGTGACAATAGGTTTTTAACTGATAAACTGTTGCATCACTCTAAAAGACACCCCGAACTGGGGGCCAAAAAGGTGTCTTAGCCTATCTTGTCCTTTAGCTAGTGGAATATTTTTTTATTAGCAATACTGAACATTCACTGGCATTTTTTCTTCTCATAGTAATTAACATATGAATTATTTTAATAATTTCATAGAAAACTCATTTACACCTTGTGAGTTATTAGGTCGTTTTATACCAGACGTTTTGCACAAGACGAAATCTGAACTGATACTGGAAGTTACTACTTGCAGCAATAAAATCACCAGCCCAATGTAAGAAGATATTAGCTCAAATTTTGGGGAGAAAAGTAACAACTAACATTGAAAGAAAGTTTATTGTTGAAAAAGTCAGGGTCTTAAGATCATTCTTTTCAAAGTCAAAGTTTAATTCTTACCAGAAAAATTGAATCGTATATAAATCAATAATTATGATAGAAAATTTTAAAAAATGAAATTCAATTTAACTAAATTATCTTAATTAATTCCTTTTTTCTGGTCATTGTACTAGTTCATCTATATTAAAGCATTTTTTTTTTTCATCTAGAATCATTAAATACACTGGAAATATATTTTTTGTAAATCATGTAACAATTTTCCTCTAGTGGATTGATTGACAATAAATAATTGAATGGGATATCTACATGTATTTACCATAAATGAAGGAATGGAGAAAATTTGGATTAGGGAAAAACGATCATTTTTTGGTAGAAGATAAGTCAGGTAGTACTGCAAAATGGATAAGATTATGGAGATTTATGAACTAGAGGAGCATACTGCCTGGAAAATTTTTATTGTTTGGGAATTTAATAGAGATAAACCGAATAAAAATCCATAAAATACCTTTTTTTTACTCGCAAAATTTGGCGACCACAGGTCGCTTTTTATCTGCAATTTCTGTTTTTAATTTGCATTTAGTGAGTATTTCCCATTAATTTTGACCCCTGGGGGGCTCTTAACTATATCAAATGGCAAACATATATGTACAGCATAGTGCCATAAATGAGTCAACTTTTTAAATGGCTGCCATTTGAATCCTATAAAATCAACATACCTGAATTCCTTGCCACCCTCTTAAATGAACTCTAATCACTCTAATATTTTGTGATGTCACCTTTCTGGATCAGTACCTCTCTGCATCTTCTTGGAAGACTTGCATAAAGTTTTTGAATGTAAAATAAAGGGATTTCATTCCAAGCCCTCAGTAACTGAGTTTTCAAGTCATTTACATTGTGGACCAGGTAAAGTCTGTTTTTGACTTTGTTTTTCATTAATAGCCAAACATTCTCGATTGGGCTCAAATCCTGAGACTGTGGAGGCCAACCTATCTGTGGAATTCTGTTCTGATGTTTCCAATTTTCAGATTCATTGGATTGATGACATGGGGAATTGTCATCTTGGAAGTACCAAAATGTTTAACAACAACCTGCCAAATATTGTCATCAAGCATTTGGATATATTTCTGAGAGTTCATATTTCCATTTCTGAATGCTAAACTTCCTACCCAATAGTAGGTGATACATCCCCATTCCATTATTTTAATAGTAGCAGACGACATTGGTGCAAAGTGGCCCAAACATTCAGGTCTCCATTTTTCACATGACTTCCTCCATACTTTAAACTTTCCGTCAGGTTTAATAATAACCATCATTTCATTGGTAAACATCACCTTCTTCCACTGATTATTGACATTCCAAGGTAACTTCCCTCTGCACCAAGCTATGCATCTCTTTTTGTTTACATTCTGAATTTCTATAGACTTCAAGAAGATTGCCTTGTATAGCTCATGAAGTGAAGGGTCCTTTGTACTGTGTGACGAGAAACTTTAACCGGTGTACTGTTGTTGAATTCTGCCGTTATATCCTTTAAAGTTGTCCTCCGAGAATTTTTAACAAGGTGAGAAAGTGTCCGTTCTCTGACATTAACATATCAGGGTCTTCCCTTCTGTGGCTTATTTCCTATGTCTCCACGTTCTCTCCATGTCGCCCACGTGCCGCAG
Source organism: Saccostrea echinata (assembly GCF_033153115.1). Taxonomy (NCBI): domain Eukaryota; kingdom Metazoa; phylum Mollusca; class Bivalvia; order Ostreida; family Ostreidae; genus Saccostrea; species Saccostrea echinata. The sequence goes on from NW_026889778.1 coordinate 31,770,119, forward strand.
TGGTTAGAGCGTTCGCTCTAGAGTCGCGAAGTCAGGAGTTGATCCTTATGTAGCAGGTTCGAATCCCACTGTGGGATGTGGAGACCGGTCCTTTGGATGAGACCGTATAAACCCGAGGTCCCGTGTCATAGTAGGTGCTGGCACAAAAAAGATCCCTCACTGCCCAATGGCCGTAAGTGCCGAGTATAAGACAAAATTTGCAGCTCTCCACCAGCAAGTGGTGGCATCTCCATATGAGAGAAAAATTCTCGAGAGGGACGTTAAACAATAAACAAACAAACAAAAAATGTTCTCTCCACCACTTTAAAAATTTCGAAATTGTAGACGTGTTTATCTTTAAACATTTTGAAATTTCTGATACCCTGTGTCCACTTCCTATTTATTGTTTCGAAATTTGGTGCTAAGGCTTTCATACTTCACATGCGTATTCCTTTGTGACAAGTCTTTCTTCGGATACCAACAATTAAAGCCCATTGACCTTTACCTTGGAGTGCATGTACAAGGAAGTAGAGTAATAACAAAATGAAATTCGCTAACAAAAATCCGGAAATTAAAACTCAGTAAGCAATATTTCCCTTTGATCATGATAAAGTCGATAAGATATCATTTATCTTTCTACAACGTAACTTCGAAGTTTTGAAGCGGTGCTTGTAATTGCGCGCCATTAAAAAAGTTGACTTATTTATGGCACTACACTGTAGTTACAATGATGAAAGATATTTTTCCTCTCTTACAATAGACTTTGACTATATTTGTAAAGAAGAAAACCTTATACCCTTCAAGTTCAACCAAAATATTGCTGTTTTTGTTTATTTATTTTTTTTTTTACAATAAAAATTATTTAAATAAATATTTTATAACCAAACTATCAATGTACATCGCTCCGTATATATTTAATCCGTAATACTGTCTGCAATTTTCTGAAATATGTATTTCTACAATAACTGAGACAAATTAAGCAAAGATAAAAAATATATCAGTGGACATGCATCTTTTAAAATATTTCAGAGTATGGATAGGGTTTAAAATTCAAAAAAAGCAAGTTTCTTCTATCACACTCCATCTGGATAGGGAAAATTATGTACTTTTTAAGACAACTTAAACAACAAAAAACTTAATTTGCAAAAAATTCTATCATTCAATATTTGTAAATTTATGTTGAAATGCAAGTCCTTCGTTGACTTGATTAACTGTAAAAATATCGAATGGTGAAGCTGATTTCAATATTGCACAGGACATCGTTAAACAAGACATAAGCATAACAAAAATGTGTCATGTTTACATTTCTCAAGTTTGGGGAAAACCAACTATGACATCACACGTAAGCTAAATAAGATATACCTACTGAAATTTTGGGGGTATATGTCAATGAGGTATATAGGTCGAAAGGCTCATTTTTAGCTCTAATTTTTAAAAAACTCATAGATAGGACGAATTTGAAACAGAGGTTGAGGCGTTGTTTATTGATTTTCTAGAGATTCCTACAGTCCCTGAAACGTTCTACTTTCCCATTTGAATGTTGAGGGAACGCTGAATGAACGGTGAACGAACGCTGAACGAACGCAGAGCAAACGGTGAGTGAACGATGTGTGAACGCTGAACGCAACTTGGTGAACGATGTGTGGACAGTGAACGGTGAGCGAACGCAGAACGCGAACAGAGCGCAAACGCGAACGCAAAGTGAACGGTGAACGCAAGATGAACGATTTGTTCGGAATGCCTCTGATCTTTTCCTTACATTGAAACTATTCTATTGTATGTATGCCAGGTGCTAAAAAAATAAATGAATAAACAAATCAATGAGACGTATCCTAAGAAAGACGGTACATGCACATTAAGTAAATTATTAATTTAAGTTACTAACAATATTTTCTGCGCATATTTATGATGTTTAAATTCAACTTTTTAATAACACGATTTTTATATCTGTAAAACATTGTAATTGTTATTGAACGCTGTAGTATAAACAAGAGGCCCAAGGGCCTTAACGGTCACCTGAGTATAATACAACAATTTAGAAGTTAAATACACTGATAGTTGAAGCTTTGTTGCCCTAAAGCAAGAGAAGTAGGAAGATCAGGATCAACAAAATAATTAGTCTAGTATTCAGTATCAACTCATAAATTAAGTTCTAATTTGTCCCCCACTTAACACTATGCAGACTATTAACAAACTATTAGTGCTTCTGTACTATTTATAAACCCATATTAAGACCTCTAGCATTGACCTCTCTTATGGTCTTTGAAGAACTTTTAATAAGATAAGTTATTTTTGTCTCATTTTTATTTATCTATTACTTACAGGTCTACCTGTTTATTAAAACTAAGAGAGTACTTTCTTAATTATACAATAAACATTCTTGCATAATTATCTTATTCTATTAACCTTTCAAATACATTATTTACAGTGATTAATTATCAAAGGTGAATGGAAAAGGAGAATAACTTCTCTCAGTAGAATACAAATTAATAGAGCCCTGCCCAGGACCAGAATGCTTAGACCAATGGTCCAGATGTTTAAAAATCTGGTAGAAATACGCTTACTCATATCATTTAAACTTTTACTCAGTTTGCTTCCAATATGCCCAGAAGCAGAGAAGAATTTCACAGGTACAATGCATTTTCACTACAGATTCAACAAAGCCTTACCCTAACACCAGAACCCAAGACCAAGGGTCAAGAAATTTACAAATTTGGAAGAGTTACCCTCATCATCATAACTATGGACTTCAAAGAATTAACACTTTTCCACTATATTATCAAAAGCCCCCCTCCCCCCCCCCCTCCTCGTTATGCCAGAACCCCTGACCCTAGGACCACAAGATTTAAAAATTCTGTTCGAAGCTCCCATTTTCAACATAGCTAAGCAATTTCTTTATCAGCTCAACACTAAGGAGCAGACAGGATTAATTAATGATTAATAGAATTAATGCTTTTTCACTATATAATCAATAGAGCCCCCCCCCCCTCCTCAAGAATCCCAAAAACTGAGGCCATATATTTAAAAATTTTGGAAGAGGCATCCTTGTCTATCATAATCATGCACTTAGTTTGTTTATATAATCTCTAGTAGCAGAGAAGAAGATTTTCAAAGAATCAATGCATTTTCACTATATAATCAATAGAGCCCCGCCCTAACACCAGAACCCCTGACCCTGGGGCCATGAAATTCTAAATTTTTGAAAAGGCATCCTTATGCATCATAACCATGCACTTAGTTTGTTTAAATAATCTCTAGTAGCAGAGAAGAAGATTTTCAAAGAATCAATGCATTTTCACTATATAATCAATAGAGCCCCGCCCTAACACCAGAACCCCTGACCCTGGGGCCAAGAAATTCACAATTTTTGAAAAGGCATCCTTATGCATCATAACCATGTACTTAGTTTGTTTAAATAATACCCAGGAGCAGAGAAGAAGATTTTCAAAGAATTAAAGCATTTTCACTATATAATCAATAGAGCCCCGCCCTAACACCAGAACCCCTGTCCCAGGGGCCATGGCTTTCACAATTCTGGAAGAGGCCCACCTCCTCCTCATAACTATGTACTTAGTTTATTACCTTAATGCCCAGGAGCAGAGGAGAAGATTTTCAAAGAATTAATGCATTTTCACCATATAGTCGATAGAGCCCTGCCCTAACACCAGAACCCCTGACCCTAGGGCTATGAAATTCACAATTTTGGAAGAGGTACTCTTGCTTATCATAACTATGTACTTAATACTTTATTTAATATCCAGAAGCAGAGAAGAAGATTTTCAAAGAATTAATGCATTTTCACTATATAATCTATAGAGCCCCGCCCTAACACCAGAACCCCTGACCCTGGGGCCATGAAATTCACAATTTTTGAAAAGGCACTTTTGATCATCATAACTATGTACTTAGTTACTTTATTTAATACCCAGGAGCAAAGAAGAAGATTTTCAAAGAATTAATGCTTTTTCACTACATAATCTATAGAGCCCCGCCCTAACACCAGAACCCCTGACCCTGGGGCCATGAATTTCACAATTTTGGAAGAGGCACTCTTGCTCATCATAACTATGTACTTAGTTACTTTATCTAATACCCAGGAGCAGAGAAGAAGATTTTCAAAGAAATAATGCATTTTCACTATATAATCAATAGAGCCCCGCCCTAACACCAGAACCCCTGACCCTGGGGCCATGAAATTCACAATTTTGGAAGAGGCACTCTTGCTCATCATAACTATGTACTTAGTTACTTTATTTAATACCCAGGAGCAGAGAAGAAGATTTTCAAAGAAATAATGCATTTTCACTATATAATCAATAGAGCCCCGCCCTAACACCAGAACCCCTGACCCTGGGGCCATGAATTTCACAATTTTGGAAGAGGCACTCTTGTTCATCATAACTATGTACTTAGTAACTTTATTTAATACCCAGGAGCAGAGAAGAAGATTTTCAAAGAAATAATGCACTTTCACTATATGATCTATATAGCCCCACCCTAGCACCAGAACCCCTGACCCTGGGGCCATGAATTTCACAATTTTGGTAGAGGGCTCCATGCTTATTACAATGATGCCAACAGTTTGACTGCTTGATGTCCAGGAGTAAAGAAGAAGATTTTTAAAGATTGCATTATTTTTGGTGGTTTTAGCCCCACCCCTCAGGCCCCAGGGGGGCAGGGACCATGAAATTCACAATTTTTGTTCCCCTTCACCCATAGATGCTATATACCAAATTTGGTTGAAATTGGTTGAGCGGTTCCAGAGAAGAAGCTAAAAATGTTCAAAAGTTTACGACCGACGTACGACGTACGACGACAGACAAAAACGGATAGCAATAGGTCACCTGAGTTTACTCAGGTGACCTAAAAATAAAATTAATCTGGTTGTAAAATAAATATGTTTATTCTTATTTGATATATAAAATCGTTACAAATAATGTGGATTTTAGAAGAGCAAACTACGGACTTATAGAATGAATTACAATGGTTGTAACAACCATACATATATTTCCGTGCCAAGATGATTCCGTGTAAAATAATGAGAAAAAAAATAAAATATTTTACAAAGGCATGTGGACGTATTGCATAAATACACCCCTATTTTAAGATTTTAATGATATAATATATTTATCAGTCAGTTTTATTTTTTATGATGATTTATTGAGCAGACTTCTACATGTTTCCTGGCCGTGGTTATACTCGGACAAGATGAAACAAAGAGGCATTCATATTATTTGTTATATATTAAATTTTCACAACTTCATATTTAAGTAATATGCTGTCATAGTTTTTATTAAACAGACAAATGAGAGAGAGAGAGATTTACCCCCCCCCCCTTTCTCAAATGTTTGTAACTATATCAAATAAAATTTCTTAATTATTTTCTAAACATACCAGGCAATGAAAAAACTTTTTTTTTATCACCAAACCTATTTGTGTTACAGTCATAATCAGTTTTTATTTTCCTCCTTCAAGTTCACACGAAGTCCACGTGCTTGACCTGTCAATCAAAATCATTCGACACTGTGCAGGTGTGAAAGTCTTGTCACACCGAAGGGAAAGTGTTAAGTATCTCCAAGAAGTTTTAACATTTTTTCTTATCATTTATAGATCTGATTGCAACATTTCTAAAAAAAAATAATAACAATAAATGAATAAAATACATTGGGCTTAAACACTTGGAATGATTAAGCCGCTTGAATTTAAACTTACTCCCTGCCAATTTAAAATATCACTGCCGCCACGTGTATAATTTGAACTAATATTGTTTAATGACTTTGTTGAGATGCATGTTTGTTTTGAGACTGAATTTTTTGTGCTACAAAACACATTAACTTCTATTTAAATGTTAATTAAAATATACTGGAAATACTAACTAAGTAACAGATTTACGGGAAAGGGGGGGGGGGGGCTTTTAATTATATCTAATGGCAAACATATAAAGTTACGGTGAAAAATATCATTACTGGAGAATCACTTTGGTTATATTAATGATAATCATGTTATAAAGGCATTTCTCTCTCTCTAATTAAAGACTTTATATTTGTAAAGTAGAAAAAATTCTATAATGTATTACATTTTAAACAATTGTTTTTTTCAAACCACACAATCAATTTAATTCCCTCTAAAGATATTTAATTAACTGGATAACTGCAGTACTCTTTATAATCCTCAGAATTAGTTCTAGCATGTATTTCTGTATTATTTGAAAAAAAAAAATGTGTTAGAAATAAATATTTTCGTATTTCTGCTGAAGTTGGTAAATTAATTGACTTCGGTTATTATCTATCCATTAACGATTTGTCGTCTTTAACATAACAACAAAATGTTGCAGTGCTTGAAGCATATTGCCCGTATTTAAATTTAATTTTTCAGCATCGATATCGTTCTACATAGGTACAAACATTTTCTTATAAAAACATTTATTTTCCAGATAAATTTAATAAATAACCTAACAGCTAAGTTAGAATAATAAAAATAAATATTGTAGATAATTTTTTCTTTAAACACGATATGTTAATTATCAAATTTGTAAATCCTTACTTAAAACTAGAAATATGTCCATAGGACATGAATGCCCCGCCGAGTGTATATTAGTAACACAACATTTTAACACAAATTGAGAAAAGTGAGGTCAAGGTCAAAGGAAAGGTCAAGGTGAAAAAATATTGATGCAGTTGAATAGCTTACATCAGTATGTATCAGCATATAAAGTTTGACACTAATTTAAGAAAAGTGAGGTCAAGGTGAAAGGAAAGGTCAAGGACAAAAATTGTTGATGCAGTTGAAAATGTTACATCAGTATGTATTAGCATATGAAGTTTGATAAAAATATTAGGAATGGTTTCTTTAAAACTGAGCTAAAAAATAATTTAAGAAAAGTGAGGTCAAGGTCAAAGGAAAGGTCAAGGTCAAAAAATATTGATGCAGTTGAATAGCTTTCATCAGTATGTATCAGCATATGCAGTTTGACACTAATTTAAGAAAAGTGAGGTCAAGGTCAAAGAAAAAGGTCAAGGTCAAAAAATGATGCTGCAGTTGAATAGCTCTCATCAGTATGTATCAGCATATGAAGTTTGATAACACTATCTTGAATGGTAAAACTGAGCTAAACACTTATTTAAGAAAAGTGAGGTCAAGGTCAAAGGAAAGGTCAAGGTCAAAAATATTGATGCAGTTGAATAGCTCTCATCAGTATGTATCAGCATATGAAGTTTGACACTAATTTAAGAAAAGTGAGGTCAAGGTCAAAAGAAAGGTCAAGGTCAAAAATGTTGATGCAGTTGAATAGCTTACATCAGTATGTATCATCATATGAAGTTTGATTACACTATCTTGAATGGTATCTTTAAAACTGAGCTAAATACTAATTTAGGAAAAGTGAGGTCAAGGTCAAAAGAAAGGTCAAGGTCAAAAAATGTTGATGCAGTTGAATAGTTTACATCAGTATGTATCAACATATGAAGTTTGATTACACTATCTTGAATGATATCTTTAAAACTGAGCTAAACACTAATTTAAGAAAAGTGAGATCAAGGTCAAAGGAAAGGTCAAGGTCAAAAAATGTTGATGCAGTTGCATAGCTCTCATCAATATCTATCAGCATATGAAGTTTGATAAAAATATCTTGGATAGTTTCTTTGAAACTGAGCTTTGAACAGAGCTAAACGCAAAGTGTGACGGAAGGACAGACGGAAGGACAGAAGGACGGAAGGACGGAAGACGGACATGACAAACACTATATGCCCCGGCCATATTCATGGCGGGGCATAAAAAGTTAAGTCCATTCACTTCGGAGTTCCAAATGACAATAAAGACTGAACGAAAAGTGAACGCTGAACGCAAGGTGAACGCAAAGTGAACGAACGAAGAGCGAATGCTGAACGCTTTGTGAACGGTGAACGCGAGCGCACAGTGAACGCTGAACCCAAAACTGTGAATGGAGAGCGAACGGTGAACGCATGGTGAAGGAACGGTGAACGCACGCTGAACGAACGGTGAGCGAATGGAAAAATGGGAAAGTAGAACGTTTCAGGGACTGTTTGTAGATAGAAAATGTGAACTTCTTGGCTTACCCTGTGATATTATCATATTGAGAAAATCAAATGGTATTTTTTTAGTAAAACATTTTAATAGTGTTTATATATAAAAAAAAGTCTCTTCAGTTGAAATGTCCTTGAATTCGGCTATACAACGTATTTTCTCCAACTTGCCTGTTCAATGCTGTCGTAGTCTGACTCTGTCGTTAAACAGTATCCATAAATATGGTAGTAGACAGCTCTTAATTAGGGAAATACTCCAGACCAAACAATAATTATTTCCATTTTTAAACATTGTGGACAATTCTTAACATAATTATTTTATATAGGCATTATTTACAATATTAACTTCGATGACCGCCATTGTTATATTTCTTGTATTAGGGAATAGCTAAAGCACGCAAATGACTATTACATGTAATAGTGAGCAATTGAAATAAATCGTATTTTCATGCTATAATTTGGCCTGTGATATTGTTGTAAAAATAAATTTAATCAAGAGTACATTTGCAATATAACAGTATCATGATTTTCACAGCTTTGTATGTTCAATGATGTGTAGCACTAATACCCCTATTACTGCACGTACTGTTAATCATGCCCCGCAGGTGGTTAAACCAACACAGGTGTCAAGACCTTTTTGTATACAGTGTATATCCCTTTATTTGTCAGACAATTAAAATTCAAAATGAAGCCAATCTTTGAATAAATCAGTGTACCTCTTGGGTATGAGGAAGATAAGTTCACTTTATTAGTTAATTAGATATGAAATATATTTATGACTAGCGGTATATTTGATAAATAAACTTGGGAATTATGGCAACAATTTATTTCATGCATTTTACATTTAAAAAAAATATCAGAAGACAATGAAAAAATTTTTTAGGTAGACTATTTTAATTCAGTACACATAAATGGTAAAAAAAAACTTACGATTATTTACCCAATTGCGATTGTGAAAACTTCTCTGTATTCTAAATTTTGATACGGTTGCAGTTTTATTTTTAGTGAAAAAGTGCGACTTCCAACTTCGCATGATGGAGACAGATAGTATGATGTAAAATATACTTTGATGGAATAATATTTATGAGATGTTTAAGTAATTTTTGCAAGAATTCAATGGAATATATATTTAATTCTTTATTGTGTATTATTTTTTTCCCGGTAAAATAATTTAAAAAGTTACAAAAATTGTACAGATTTGTTATAAAATTGACATAAATTTTACGGATTTAGGGTCAATTTTCGTAAACTTGAGCCTTAGAAAGGTCGAATTCTTTAAATAGGGTGACCCTAACGGTTCTGAGAAACAAGAGGCCCAAGGGCCTTGAATCGCTCTTCTGATAAACTGTACAACCTATCACTTCTATTTGCAGCCTCTAAGTATCCTGTATATTTAGATAAAGCCTTGAAATTCCAAAGGTAGGTCATCATGACCTACATTTTAGATGAAACACTCTGAGACCCCAAGATGATTCTGAGCCAATTAGTACTTGAGAGTTGGTCATGGTGACCTACTTATCACTTGTCATTCTCTGAGGACCCAAGATGCATCAACTAAGTTTGATGATTCTAAGCCAATTAATACCTAAAATATTTTTAAAATTATAACCATAAAATTTCAAAAGTAGATCACAGTGACCTCCTTTTTAGTTGACTAACTCTGCGGACCCAAGATGCATCCACTGACAAAGTTTGATGATTCTAAGCCAATTAGTACCTGATATATTTAATTAAAGCGAAAAATTTTTAAAAGTAGGAGTACAAAAACTGAAAATAAACATTAACTGACTAGATTTTTTAAAAATAAAAATCAAGGATTTACATAAGTATTTATAATTTCCCCATACCCCGAAATGTGTCAATTAAATTTCCAAAGACCCAAGATGCATCAACTGACAAAGTTTGAGAAAGTAGGTCACAGTGATATACTTTACAGTTGACCTACTGCGAGGACCCAAGATATATCAACTGACAATTTTTGATAATTGTAAGCCAAAAAGAACCCGAAAATATTAAATACAGCCATAAAATTTCAAAAGTAGGTCAGGGTGACCTTCTTTTCAATTGTCGTACTCCAAGGACCCAAGATGCACCAACTGACAAAGTTTGATGATTCTAAGCCAATTAGTTCCTGAAATATTTAATTAAAGCCAATAATTTTCAAAAGTAGGTCACGGTGACCTACTTTTCAGTTGTTGTATTCTGAGGACCCAAGATGCATCAACTGACAAATTTTGATGATTCTAAACCAAATAGTACCCAAAAATATTAAATACAGCCATAAAATTTCTTAAGTAGGTCAGGGTGACCTACTTTTCAGTTGTCATACTCCTAGGACCAAAGATGCATCAACTGACAAAGTTTGATGATTCTAAGCCAATTAGTTCCTGAATTAAACCATAAATTTTCAAAATTAGGTCATGGTGGCCTACATTTCAGTCTTATTACTCTGAAGACCCAAGATGCATCAACTGACAAAGTTTGATGATTCTAAGCCAATAAGTACCTGAAATATCTCATTACAGTCATATAAATTGAAAAGTAGGCCACAGTGACCTCTACTCTGAACACCCAAGATGCATCAACTGACAAATTTTGATGATTCTAAGCAAAATAGTACCCGAAAATATAAAATTTCAAAAGTAGGTCACACTGACCTACCATATATACTCGCCTATAGGTCGGTCCGCCTATAAGTCGGTTGTATTTTGAGGTTGTTTTGGAGGGATTTGCCATTGACCCACCTATAAGTCGGTACAACTTTTTGCTAGAATCGGTTGACAATTTTAAATCAATGCTCTGATGTTTTAACCTGATTTTAATTAACCTTTTTAAAAATGATGCCAATATCTAATTTGATATCATTAAACAATTAAGTAATACACGCATAAGATAAAATTAAAATGTGTAAATACTTGTACTTTAGCTATAAGAAAATTAGGTCTTAGAATATATAACGATACTTTGTCAAACGATAATGGTCAGAAATGTTTATAAAATACATTTCACCATCCAGACAAATGCCAATTTTTTATGACTCACCTATTAGTCGGACATAGAGTTTTGGACCAAAATTTATCTCCCAAAAAACCAACCTATAGGCGAGTATATACGGTGCTTTTCAGTTGTTGTACTCCAAGGACCCAAAATGCATCAACTGACAAAGTTTGATGATTCTAAGCCAATTAGTACCTGAAATATTTAATTAAAGCCAATAATTTTCAAAAGTAGGACATGGTGACCTACTTTCAGTTGTTGTACTCCCAGGAACCAAGATGCATCAACTGACAAAGTTTGATGATTCTAAGCCAATAAGTACCTGAAATATTTAATTATAGTCATATAAATTGAAAAGTAGGTCATGGTGACCTACTTTTCAGTTGATGTTTTTTGAGGACCCTTGCTGCATCAACTTACAAAGTTTTATGATCATAGCCCTTGAAATGTCCATATTATGCCTCTAAAACGCTTTGAAATCGAATGCCTGCAAAGTTAAAAAAGTAGGTCACTGTGACCTACTTTTTTATAAATATGTTTTATGGCCAAAAGATGCATCATCTTACAAGATTTAATGATTCTAAACCTCTCAGTATTCAAATTAATAACCTTAATTGTTTTGAAAAAGATTAGCCATGAAATTCAAAAAGTAGGTCAAGGTGACCTACTTTTTAGTCGACGTACTCTGAGAACCCAAGATACATCAACTGACAAAGTTTGATGATCATAGGCCTTAAATTGTTCAAAATATGCCTCTAAATCATTTTGAAAAAGAATGGTTGCAAAATTTAACTAGAGGCCCATGGGCCACATCGCTCACCTGTGCACATTGGCTTGGAAAAAAGCAAAATTCAGTTCAGTATTGAAAAGTTTATGGGGGGTGGGGGGTTGAATTTTAAACTACCTAATGATGCTTTCATATCAATATAACTAATAGCTTTGCTGTTCTTGAGCAGCAGATTTTTTCCCATATAGTCATTTGTAAAACTTTGATCCCCCATTGTGGCCCCACCCTACCCCCGGGGGCCCTCATTTGAACAAATTTCATTCTACACTACCCAAGGATGCCTCCATATTATGGCTTTTCTGTTCTTCAGAAAAAGGTTTTTTCCTATATAATCCTCTGTAAACTTTGATCCCCCATTGTGATACCATCCCATCCTATCCCTGGGGGGGGGGGGGGGTCATGACTTGAACAAACTTGAATCTACACTGCCTGAGGATGTTTCCATATAAATATGACCAATCATGGCTTTGCTGTTCTTGAGAAGAAGATTTTTAAAGATTTTTTCCTATATATTCCTATGTAAAACTTTGATCCCCCATTGTGGCCCCACCCGACCCCCAGGGGTCATGATTTGAACAAACTTGAATCTACACTATCTGAAGATGCTTCCATGTAAATATGACCAATTATGGCTTTGCTGTTCTTGAGAAGAAAATTTTTCCTATATATTCCTATGTAAAACTATGATCGCCCATTGTGGCCCCACCCGACCCCCAGGGGTCATGATTTGAACAAACTTGAATCTACACTATCTGAAGATGCTTCCATGTAAATATGACCAATTATGGCTTTGCTGTTCTTGAGAAGAAAATTTTTCCTATATATTCCTATGTAAAACTTTGATCGCCCATTGTGGCCCCACCCGACCCCCAGGGGTCATGATTTGAACAAACTTGAATCTACACTATTTGAAGATGCTTCCATGTAAATATGACCAATTATGGCTTTGCTGTTCTTGAGAAGAAGATTTTTCCTATATATTCCTATGTAAAACTTTGATTGCCCATTGTGGCCCCACCCGACCCCCAGGGGTCATGATTTGAACAAATTTGAATCTACACTATCTGAGGATGCTTCCATGTAAATATGACCAATCATGGCTTTGCTGTTCTTGAGAAGAAGATTTTTAAAGATTTTTCCTATATATTCCTATGTAAAACTTTGATCACCCATTGTGGCCCCACCCAACCCCCAGGGGTCACGAATTGAACAAATTTGAATCTACACTATCTGAGGATGCTACCATATAAATATGACCAATCATGGCTTTGCTGTTGTTGAGAAGAAGATTTTTCCTATATATTCCTATGTAAAACTTTGATCGCCCATTGTGGCCCCACCCGACCCCCAGGGGTCATGATTTGAACAAATTTGAATCTACACTATCTGAGGATGCTTCCATGTAAATATGACCAATCATGGCTTTGCTGTTCTTGAGAAGAAGATTTTTAAAGATTTTTCCTATATATTCCTATGTAAAACTTTGATCACCCATTGTGGCCCCACCCAACCCCCAGGGGTCACGAATTGAACAAATTTGAATCTACACTATCTGAGGATGCTACCATATAAATATGACCAATCATGGCTTTGCTGTTCTTGAGAAGAAGATTTTTAAAGATTTTTTCGATATATTCCTATGTAAAACTTTGATCGCCCATTGTGGCCCAACCCGACCCCCAGGGGTCATGATTTGAACAAACTTGAATCTACACTACCTGAGGATGCTTCCACATAAGTTTCATATTTTCAAGCACAGTGGTTCTTGAGAAGAAGATTTTTTAATGATGCCATTAACTTTTCACAAATTCTTAATTATCTCCCCTTGGAAGAAGGCGTGGCCCTTCATTTGAACAAACTTGAATCCCCTTAACCCAAGGATGGTCTGTGCCAAGTTTGGTTGAAATTGGCCCAGTAGTTCTGGAGAAGATGTTGAAATTGTGAAAAGTTTACAACAACAACAACGACAACGCCGACGACGACGGACAACGGACAAATTTTGATCAGAAAAGCTCACATGAGCCTTCGGCTCAGGTGAGCTAAAAAGTATCAACCTATCGTCCAAAAATTAAAAATAATTTTTGTGTTTCCCTTTTTTCAAAATATCTCATCATATACCGATTACAACCTGTTTTTATATCTAATAATACTGCCATTGTATATACCGAGTATGATCTTGCAGTACTAACAGATCATGTACGACATTACCCACTTGTTGTACGTGCGATGTAGGGAAACATATTCCGTAAATTGTTAATGTTTACAAGAATGTTAAAACTTTTTGTTATTTTTATGTAAGATGGTAATAAAAGTAAAACAAATTGTAAAAACTTTATACAACAATTGATGGTTTACATGTTTTGCACGTACATAAAGGGAGACTATGACATAGTTAAACAGAGTCATGTGACCATGTGTCCTTCATCCCCTTAAGACAGCTCTGTCTGAAGTATATCACACAGTACTTAAATTTTCTTTCATCTAGAGATGGGGACTGGGTAAGGTACTACTTGCACCATTTCTCTCCCCTAGGTTCTCATTGATAGATAAGAACCGGGAGTCTCAATCTTCTTCAGATCACCATTACTGCAAAAGTATGTTTTTTATGTCCAAAAAAAATCATGTTTCATAAAATCATGAATACTGACAATAATTTTTTTATACAATTTTTTTTTTGGGGGGGGGGGGGGGGGGGGCTAATCAGTATATGTATTTATAATTATTGTTTAACGTTCTTGTAACATGCATGCGTTTTCGTTTTTTTAAACAATTATAATATCAATGAAATTCTTTGCGCATTTAAAACAAAAAAATTTCCTATTGTACGCACTTTTTTGTCTTAAGACTTGTTTCATTTGCCATTACATCATCCTCATAATGTCAGGGGTCCTGTATCAACTCGTTGCCATTCCACCACAACGAGTTGACACAGGAACCCCAACATTGTGAGGATACCATAAACATTAACCGACTAAACTTTTTAAAAATAAAAATCAAGGATTTACATTAGTATTTATAATTTCCCCATACCCCGAAATGTATCAATTAAATTTCCAGCTCAGTTAATATGAGAAATAGAGCCAAACTAACCCTTCTGGTCATGGTTGAAATTCAAGAGATAACTGAGGTATTTTTAATTTTTTAGCAACTTTGCTTATGCAATGAATCCCCCCCCCCCCCTCTAAAAAAAGAGCAAGGTTCACTTTATGCTTAAAATGGCACTGTAGATATACCATTTTATTGACAAAAACCCTATCTTCTATTTCAAACATCAGAATAAAGTAGAGACTTAGTGCTTTCATTTTCTATTAAAAAGTTTCCTCTGAAAGCACAGGTATTGGAAAACAGGCCTTGTGAAATTGCAATGTTCTTAACTTTTAAGGAAAACACTTTAATTTGAGTACTTTCAGCGAATAATAAAAATACTAGAAACTTGTTGCGAGCAACCAGAGGCCTTCCATCCTATTCTCCATCCTTGTATTATTGTGTGCAATTTAACATATTTATATATGCTTGTAATATTGTAACACACAGGAAATGCGCACTTTAAAAGAAATAATTATCAAGGAAAATATCACAATGAAATAGGTGGGTAGAATTCAACGCAGACGTCTGAGAAAACATTGGATCAAAATTATTGCTCAAAGATCATTTTATGCCATTGCAGGCAATATATTTTTTCCTGGGATGACCAGGAACATATTTTATTGTTTAAACAAAACAAGGAGGAGGGATACTCATGAACTCAATTTTTCATTTTTTCTAGCAAAGAGTTGGAATTTATTACAGGTACTCACAGATCAGATGACTGAAGGCCCATAATTCAACTTCAGATTACTTATTTTATTGCCTTTGCAGGACAGAGTATTTATATTTTCGTAAACGGATTGTTCATTTCCAAAAATGCCATCTCCCCTATCCTTAATTGTCAAATTACCCCTAAGAAAGTCATAAATTTCTTTTTAGGAATTGGATAGAAAAGTCTTATTTGTATTAATTTTATATTAAACTAAAATTAAAATAATATCATTTGTTCATTAGATAAATCATTAACACTTTGCCTAAGAGAATGACCAAGGTGGATTGAAATTCAACTGCAAACAAAAAATTTCAATCCAATGTTTGGTGTCCTGTAGATGTGCAGTAAGGTTTCAGAATTTTCATTTTCACCCTGGGGGTCAAATGGGGGTCGAAAAATGACGTTTTTTATGCAAAAAGCCCCTGGTTCCCTGAACTCCTCTTACATTTTACACAGTAGCCTAATCATCTTTTGGGAGATGGTTGGTAGTGTCATGTAGATGTGCAGTAAGGTTTCGAAATTTTCAGATTCACCCTGGGGGTCAAATGGGGGTCGGAAAATGATGTTTCTTATGCAAAAAGCCCCTGGTTCCCTGAACTCCTCTTACATTTTACTAAGTAGTCTAATCATCATTTGGGAGATGGTTAGTGGTGTCCTGTAGATGTGCAGCAAGGTTTCGGAATTTTCATTTTCACCCTGGGGCCAAATGGGGGTCAAAAAATGATGTTTTTTATGCAAAAAGCCCCTGGTTCCCCGAACACCTCTAACATTTTACACAGTAGCCTTATCATCTTTTGGGAGATGGTTGGTGGTGTCCTGTAGATGTGCTTTAAGGTTTCCATATTAATCATGCTCTTGTTGTTCTTGAACATGTTGAAAAGAAGAATTTTGAAGATTTTTTTCCCTTTTATTCCTATATAAAACTTTGATCCCCTATTGTGGCCTGACCTACCCTTGGAGGTCATGATTTGAAAACTAGAAATATGTCCATAGGACATGAATGCCCAGCCGAATGTATATTACTAATGCAACATGAAAATCTGTATGAGTGTATGGAGTTTGATGAGAATATCTTGAACAGTTTCTTTAAAATTGAAATTAAAATCTAAAAATAATTGGATATAGATGATAAATTCTCACCAAATTATGTATAAGTGCATGCTTACATAAAAATATCTTAAATTGTTTCTTTAAAACTAAGAAAAATACATATTAAAGAGAAGGGAGGTCAAGGTTACAGGAAAACTTGTGCAAGGTGAAAAGTTTTTGATGCAGTTGAATAGCTCTCACTAATACATATCAGCATATTAGGTTTGACAAAAATATCTTGAATGATTTATTTAAAACTGAGCTTAACACTTATTTAAGAAAAGAGAGGTCAAGGTCAAAGGAAAGGTTGAGGTCAAAATGTTGATGCAGTTGAAAAGCTAACATCAGTATGTATTTACTATTAGCATATGAAGTTTGATAAAAATATCATTAATGGTTTATTTAAAATGTAGATAAACACTAATTTAAAAAATTGAGGTCAAGGTCAAAGGAAAAGTCAAGGTCAAAAAAGTTGATGATATTCATAGCTCTCAGCAGTATGTATCAGCAAATGAAGTTTGATGAATATATCTTGAATTGTTTATTCAAAACTGATCTAGACACTAATTTAAGGAAAGTGAGGTCAAGGTCAAAGGAAAGGTCAAGGTCAAAAAGGTTGATGCAGTTGAAAAGCTTACATGTATACATCAACATATGAAGTTTGATTACACTATCTTCAATGTTATCTTTAAAACTGAGCTAAACACTATTTTAAGAAAAGTGAAGTCAAGGTCAAAGGAAAAATCAAGGTCAAAAAATGTTGGTGCAGTTGCATAGCTCTTATCAATATCTTTCAGCATATGAAGTTTGATAAAAAAAATATCTTGGATAGTTTCTTTGAAACTGAGCTTTGAACTGAGCTAAAAGCAAAGCATGACAGAAGGACAGACGGAAGGACAGACAGAAGGATGGAAGGATGTAAGACGGACATGACAAACACTATATGCCTCGGCCATATTCATGGCGGGGCATAAAAAACTTTAATCTACACTATATGAGGATGTTTCCATATCAAAATGACTAACAAGCAAATTCAAAGAATTGGGTCCCCTGCTTTCTGTGTCTTAGTGGATGGGATGGCATTATTTATCAATGGCATATTGTTTCAAATATGCATGCCCTATCATATGTCATTCAAAAGTAATCACCAAAGTTAAAATTTTTGAAAATTAGGTAAAACATCAAGGTCAAGGGGAAAAAATTCATAGCATGCTCGGAAACATCTTGTTACAGGTAATGTACATGTCAAATATGAAAGTCCTTTCTCTTCTCAATCAATAGTTATAAGGAAATATAACATTTTTGAAAAGTAGGTTAAACTTCAAGGTCAATGTCACAGAGTCAAAAGTCATGATATATTTAGAAAGGTCTTGTCACAGGTAATATACAGTGCTATGACAAAAGTATTCGCGATTTTTCAAAATGGCGGACGTAAACACGTCGCGCTTCGTAAAAATAAATAATAAATTGTGAAACAATTAACAGACTTACCTTTATTAATACTTGGTGAGATGGCCCTTAGACTTGATTACAGCTAATAGTCGACGGGGAATGGATTCGTACAGAGATTTGATATAGTTTTCATCGAAGGAATTCCAGATGTGTAAAATCGTATCGAACAATTCTTCAGGAGTCTTAATATTTGGAGCTCGATTTTGCAGATTTCTTTTGATTTTTAGCCATAAATTCTCTATAATATTAATGTCCGGTGATTGTGCTGGCCATACAATTGTAGGAATATTATTTTGTTGTTTGTAATCTTGAGTAATCCGAGCTCTATGGACGGGGGCATTGTCGTCTTGAAAACGATAGGTTTTGTTGAGGAAATGTCGGACAATGACAGGCCAAAGTTGATCTTCTAAAATGGATATGTATTTGACTGCATTAATATTTCCACTAATCATGCAAAGTGTACCTACCCCGTGGTAGGTGATGCATCCCCACACCATAACCGAAAGTCTTCTCTGCCGAGGGGGCACATGCACTGCGGCAAGTAGGACTCTATAGATGTTCTCCACACATACACTCTATGATTTTCTCCTAAAACTATCTGACTTTCATCAGAAAATATGATAGTGTTCCAATAATTATTTATTGTGAGTTTTCTTTTCTCTAAACACCAGGCAACATGCCTTTTTCTGTTGATCTCGGAAACGACCATTTTTTTCTAACAACTCGTCACTTAAATTCGTGATCACGCAAAAATCTTTGGACTGTCCGTGGGTGAACAGAGTCATTAGCATCCCTGCTTTCATTAAATTCGTTAGTAATGTCCCTTAAAACTCGTCCTCTGTTAGTTTTAGTATGTCTTATTATCCAGTTTTGATCCCTTTTTGACAGCTTCTGAGGGCGTCCTTTTCTTTTCAAGGTTCTGACTTCACCAGTCAACAAATATTTTTTCCAAATAGATCTGATGGTTGATTCAGGTATTTGTAATAAATTCACTATTACCGATGTTTTTACCCCTCCAGTTTCATGTCCACAATTATTTTTTTGACATCATTTGATATTTCTGTCGATTTCCTACCCATCGTAATCCCCATTTGTTTACATGAAATTCCAGACAGCAGACGATAAAAAAATAGATATAACGTCACTTCCGATGTGAAGACAACTCTGTAAAAATTTGGGATGTCAACACGGCATTTAATTAGAGTTATTGCCCATTCCCCGAGCGAAGCAAACAGCGAGAACGATGCCATTGCGTAAAAATCGCGAATACTTTTGTCATAGCGCTGTACATGTATAATATGAATGCCCTATCTTTTCTCTTTCAAAATGATCAATTTATTAAAATGTTAAATTTTTTGAAAAGTAGGTCAAACTTCAAGGTCATGGTCATGGGTTCAACTTCAAAGATCATTGTATATTTGGAAAGTTCTTGTAGGTTCGGGTTATGTACATCTGAAATATGAAAGCCCTATCTCTTATTATTCAAAAGTTATGACCAAGCTTAAATTTATTGTGACAGACGGACAGACTGACAAACAGACAGACTGACAGACAAATGAGATTTAATGTCCCCTAGGTCCCTTTTGCAAAAACGGGGGACAATAATGCCCTTGCTGTTCTTGAGAAGATTTATGATGGAAAAAATCCCCTGCATTTTTCTATGTAAATCTTTGTATCCCCTTATGTGGCCCCACCCTACCCCAGTGGGTCATAATTTGAACAAATTTGAATCTACAG